>NC_053399.1:68147930-68452045 GCF_905171765.1 Bufo bufo | reverse complement strand
TTAGGATTGTGGATTCTCGCATTATCCACGGTTCTCTCCAGTACCTCGTTCATTGGAAGGGTTATGGTCCTGAGGAGAGGATGTGGGTCCCAGTGGCGGACATTACGGCCACTCGTCTCATCAGGGCTTTCCATAGGTCTCATCCTGAGAAGGTGGGCTCTGAGTGTCCGGAGTCCACCCGTAGAGGGGGGGTACTGTCACCGCCATTTTTGTGAGAAGATCTGGCAGACGTCCTTCTCTACCTCTTCTTTGTTTTGGTTTCACTTTGTCATCTCCTTTCCTTCTCCCAGGTGTCACCTATTTAGACTAATCGTCTCCCTTTATATTCCCTTCCATACTGCCTAACTTTGCGGTTTATACTACTTCCTGGATGAAGTGTTCACTGCTGGAGGCTGCTGCTACTGTTTACTCAGATAAGTCTTTTCATGTATTGTGTTTCCTTGCTGGCTTGATTCTAGGTGACCCTGACTCCATCCGTATTAAGTGCAGGGAGCCGGTGGTCGTGTCCCCTCACTATTATAGGGTTTTCAGGTGTCACACAGTCTTAGATACGTGGGCATGCAATCGTCTACCATTGAGACCCTTGCATGGGCATAGCAGTCAGGGAGAGCTCTTAGGGTTTTATAGGGCTCACCTATATGCTCCTTAGTTTGGGATCAAGCCAGTTGGACGTTTATTCATAAGTTCCAGCTATCTGCAACATCATCCGTGACAGGTAGAAATCCAGCCATCATTTTCTGGGGTTTTAGAAACACACTATTTTTTTTTTTTAAAAACAGTATTTTCCAGATCTGCAAGTGTTAGATTCAAGTTTAATATATACAGCTTTCATATTCTGTCATAAAAAATGGCTTTTTTGGCAATCTACAACATCTGTATTAGTCAGTGTGCAATTTTAGCTAGAAATACACCGATCATTTTCTGTGGTTTGAAAAACACACTTTTTTTCTTCAAAAAACATTATTTTCCAGATCTGCAAGTGTTAAATTCAAGTTTAATATATACAGCTTTCATATTCTGTTACCAAAAAAATACTTTTTTGGCAATCTACAACATCTGGATTAGTCAGTGTGCAATTTAAGGTAGAAATACACCCATGATTTTCTGGGGTTGGAAAAAACACTTTTTTGACAAAAAAACACTATTTTCAGGCCTTGCAGCATCAGCACGTGTGAAATTACAGGCTTATATACTGCTGTCAAATTCAGTTGTTAAACAAACACTCGTTTGGGCACAAAAAATTCAGTTGGCAGCCTTTGATGCAGATGTCATTGTGAGATACACCCTTAATACATTTGGGTTACATTCAGAGATTTTAAATACCGCCATTTGGTGCACCAATATGTCAGTCCAGGGACGGCACTGCCGCAGCCGGACACTTCCTCTGCCAGTCAGGGGAATGTCAGCTCCGGTAAGCAGGGGACCAGGAGAGCAGGGCAGGCCAGACAGGTGCTGGTAGTGGGAGACTCAATTATTAGGGGAACAGATAGGGAAATCTGTCACAAAGACCGTGATCGCCGAACAGTGTGCTGTCTTCCTGGCGCTAGAGTTCGACATATCGCGGATCGGGTTGACAGATTACTGGGAGGGGCTGGAGAAGATCCAGCGGTCATGGTCCATATCGGAACCAATGACAAAGTTAGGGGTAGGTGGAGAGTCCTTAAAAATGATTTCAGGGATTTAGGGCAAAAGCTTAGGGCAAGGACCTCAAAGGTAGTATTTTCCGAAATACTACCGGTACCACGGGCCACACAAGAAAGGCAGCGGGAGATTAGGGAAATTAACAAGTGGCTCAAAAACTGGTGTAGGATGGAGGGGTTTGGGTTCCTGGAGTACTGGGCCGACTTCGCTGTCGGCTACAGCCTCTATCGTAGGGACGGGCTGCACCTCAATGGGGAAGGAGCAGCTGTGTTGGGGAAGAAGATGGCTAGAAGGTTGGAGGAGTGTTTAAACTAGGGACTGGGGGGGAGGGTAATTACACTATAGAAGGGGAAGATAGTGCAGATAGAGCCCGGGGGCAAGGTAGTGGGACTGGGGGAGAAATGGAAGGAGGAACAAGACCAGTTCAGAAGGAAAGGTGTAGGGTAAAAAATATACATAAACCTCTCATATGTATGTATACTAATGCCAGAAGTCTGACTAATAAAACTGGTGAACTGGAATTAGTGATGTGTGAGGAGGACTATGACATAGTGGGAATAACTGAGACATGGCTGGATGATAGCTATGACTGGGCAGTTAATGTACAAGGTTACAGTCTGTTCAGAAAGGATCGTCAAAACCGGAGAGGTGGAGGGGTCTGCCTTTATGTAAAATCTTGTCTAAAGCCCACACTCCGTGAAGATATAAGTGAGGGACATGAACATGTGGAGTCACTGTGGGTAGAGATACATGGAGCTAAAAACAACAATAAATTACTAATAGGAGTCTACTATAAACCACCTAATATACCAGAGTCCACAGAAAATCTACTACTAAACGAGATAGACAAGGCGGCAAATCATAATGAGGTGGTTATTATGGGGGACTTCAACTACCCAGATATAGACTGGGAAACTGAAACTTGTATATCTCATAAGGAAACAGATTCTTGGCAATAACCAAAGACCATTATCTCTCCCAACTGGTTCAGGACCCGACTAGAGGGACGGCCATACTGGACTTAATATTAACCAATAGACCTGACAGAACAACAGACGTGCAGGTTGGGGGACACCTGGGAAATAGTGACCATAAAGTAATAACCTTCCAATTATCATTCAAAAGAGCGTTTCTACAGGGAGAAACAAAAATACCAAACTTCAAAAAAGCTAAATTTAGCCAACTAAGAGAGGCCATAGGCCTAACTAACTGTAACAAAGTCCTCAAAAATAAAAATACAGCCAAAAAATGGGATATCTTTAAAAACATCCTAAAATCTCATTGTGAGAGGTACATACCGTATGGGAATAAAAGGTTAAGGAACAAAAAGAAACCAATGTGGATAAACAGAACTGTAAAGAAAGCAATAAATGACAAAAAGAAAGCATATAAAACCCTAAAACAGGAGGGTAGCACGGAAGCACTGAAAAACTATAAGGAAAAAAACAGAACATGTAAAAAACAAATAAAAGCGGCCAAACTAGAGACCGAGAGATTAATTGCCAAACAGAGTAAAACTAACCCTAAAATGTTCTTCAATTATATAAATGTTAAAAAGTATAAATCTGAAGGTGTCGGCCCTTTAAAGAGTAATGAGGGGGGAGTCGCAGAGAGCGACGAGGAGAAAGCAAAGCTGTTAAATATTTTTTTCTCCAGTGTATTCACTGAGGAAAATAAACTGTCAGATGTAATGCTGAATGCTGAAATAAATTCGCCATTAAAAGTGTCCTGTCTGACCCAGGAAGAAGTACAACAGCGACTTAAAAAAATCAAAATAGACAAATCGCCAGGACCGGATGGCATACACCCCCGTATCCTAAGGGAATTAAGTAATGTCATAGCCAGACCCTTATTTCTGATATTTGCGGACTCTGTACTGACAGGGAATGTCCCACAGGATTGGCGCATGGCAAATGTGGTGCCCAATATTCAAAAAGGGTCCAAAAACAGAGCCTGGAAACTATAGGCCGGTAAGTTTAACATCTGTTGTGGGTAAACTGTTTGAAGGTTTTCTGAGAGATGCTATGTTAGAGCATCTTATGGGAAATAAGCAAATAACGCCATATCAGCATGGCTTCGTGAGGGATCGGTCATGTCAAACTAATTTAATCAGTTTCTATGAGGAGGTAAGTACTAGACTTGACAGCGGCGAATCAATGGATGTCGTGTATCTGGACTTCTCCAAAGCATTTGACACTGTACCTCATAAAAGGTTAGTATATAAATGAGAATGCTCGGACTCGGAGAAAACGTCTGTAAGTGGGTAAGTAACTGGCTCAATGATAGAAAACAGAGGGTGGTTATTAACGGTACATACTCAGATTGGGTCACTGTCACTAGTGGAGTACCTCAGGGGTCAGTATTGGGCCCTATTCTCTTCAATATATTTATTAATGATCTTGTAGAAGGCTTGCATAGTAAAATATCAATTTTCGCAGATGACACTAAACTGTGTAAAGTAATTAACACTGAAGAGGACAGTATACTACTACAGAGGGATCTGGATAGATTGGAGGCTTGGGCAGATAAGTGGCAGATGAGGTTTAACACTGACAAATGTAAAGTTATGTACATGGGAAGGAATAATGCAAGTCACCCGTACATACTAAATGGTAAAACACTCGGTAACACTGACATGGAAAAGGATCTAGGAATTTTAATAAACAGCAAACTAAGCTGCAAAAAACAGTGTCAGGCAGCGGCTGCCAAGGCCAATAAGATAATGGGTTGCATCAAAAGGGGCATAGATGCCCGTGATGAGAACATATTCCTACTACTTTACAAATCACTGGTCAGACCACACATGGAGTACTGTGTACAGTTCTGGGCTCCTGTAAACAAGGCAGACATAGCAGAGCGGGGAGGGTCCAGAGGAGGGCAACTAAAGTAATAACTGGAATGGGGCAACTACAGTACCCTGAAAGATTATCAAAATTAGGGTTATTCACGTTAGAAAAAAGACGACTGAGGGGAGATCTAATTACTATGTATAAATATATCAGGGGGCAGTACAGAGATCTATCCCATCATCTATTTATCCCAAGGACTGTGACTGTGACGAGGGGACATCCTCTGCGTTTGGAGGAAAGAAGGTTTGTACACAAACATAGAAAAGGGTTCTTTACGGTAAGAGCAGTGAGACTATGGAACTCTCTGCCTGAGGAGGTGGTGATGGTGAGTACAATAAAGGAATTCAAGAGGGGCCTGGATGTATTTCTGGAGTGTAATAATATTACAGGCTATAGCTACTAGAGAGGGGTCGTTGATCCAGGGAGTTATTCTGATTGCCTGATTGGAGTCGGGAAGGAATTTTTTATTCCCTAAAGTGAGGAAAATTGGCTTCTACCTCACAGGGTTTTTTTGCCTTCCTCTGGATCAACTTGTAGGATGACAGGCCGAACTGGATGGACAAATGTCTTTTTTCGGCCTTATGTACTATGTTACTATGTTAATATTGAATTCAGGCCTACACTAGTTCAGGCCCTGTGAGATACACCTCTACATACAGGGGTTTGAATCAGGGATTTGAAATACAGCCATTTGAAATACAGCCATTTTGTGCAAATGTTGCACATATGCTGAAAGTATGGTCAATAATTCCAATGTGCGAAGGGAGCGGGCTGGGTGAAGACAGAAGTGATTTTATTGAACGTGTTCTGGAATGAACAAACACATAACCTTCAGTATGGGGATACAGGAAATGTAGCAGTAAATCCTATCCTCCCATATTAATACACATCTCTATATTCAATAATACATTCTCAATAACAGGTATAACTTTCCTATAAGAGAAATTAAACCATTAACATGAGAGTTGCTCTCGGGTTATTTAATCTGCATCACAGTAAACCAATAGTGCAGTATAATATCATAGAGTTACATCAGCTTCTATAGTAATCATAGTCACTACATATTAGTACCATGTGAAACCTCATTGTACTTCACTAGCACTTGTGCACATTTTATATACTCACACTGCATCACCAGCATCCTGAGCTGATTATAGGAATGTGTTTTACATCATTTTAGCCTATTTATGGCTCTGAATTTGTGTTCCCTTACCTGGAATGAACAAACGCATGACCTTCAGTATGGGGATACAGGAAATGTAGCAGTAAATCCTGTCCTCCCATAAACCAAGATCTGTGTTATTCAGTTCCCTTTGCTGTTTGTAGCTCTGCTATTCAAGCTTTCGCTCTGCTGCCATCTATTGGTGGTTAATAGCAATGTCATGAATTTAATATAATACAGTCATAATTGTGGATTGTTGAAGCTAGAAATTATATAGATATTAGTTTATTCTTATGGGTGCTATTTTTTGACATCTCGTACACAAAGATATATTTACTTCAGGCCTACACTGGTTCAGACCGTGTGAGATACCCCCTACATACAGGGGTTTGAATCAGACATTAGAAATACAGCAATTTGAAATACAGCCATTTTGTGCAAAGATATATTTACTTCAGGCCTACACTGGTTCAGGCCCTGTAAGATACCCCTCTACATACAGGGGTATGATTCAGGGATTTAAAATACAGCCATTTGAAATACAGCTATTTTGGGCAAAGAAATATTTACTTCAGGCCTACACTGGTTCAGACCGTGTGAGATACCCCTCTACATACAGGGGTTTGAATCAGGGATTTGAAATACAGCCATTTTGTGCAAAGATATATTTACTTCAGGCCTACACTGGTTCAGACCGTGTGAGATACCCCCTCTACATACAGGGGTTTGATTCAGGGATTTGAAATACAGCCATTTTGGGCAAAGAAATATTTACTTCAGGCCTACAGTGGTTCAGACCGTGTGAGATACCCCCTCTACATACAGGGGTTTGAATGAGGCATTTGAAATACAGCCATTTGAAATACAGCCATTTTGTGCAAAGAAATATTTACTGGTTTACTGGTTCAGACCGTGTGAGATACACCCTTTACATACTGTCGTTCTATTCTACTATTAATTAAACACCCATTTAGGGCAAGATCCTAAATTTGAAAAATATGAGGAGAGCGTCAAATTAGGGACGTGGCCCAGGTCGTGGTGCTGCTGGTGGAGCTCCTGTTGCAGGGAGAGGACGTGGTCGATCTGTGCCAGCTACACGCACAAGTGAAACCCTTCCTCAGGTGCCAGTAGGCGACAAAACCCGCAGCGGTATTTGGTCGGGCCTAATGTTGCTCTACGAATGGTGAGGCCTGAACAAGTACAGGCGATAGTGATTGGGTTGCTGACAGTAGATCCAGTTCCTTCACATTATCTCCCACCCAGTCTCCTGCTGAAAGACCACAGTTGGCACCTGCAGCCGATGTCCATCAGTCTTTCACCTCACCCCCTTGCAAATCAGCCAAGCAGTCTGAGCCCCAAGTCATGCAGCAGTCTCTTCTGCTTTTGATGACTCTATTAGCAGGGTTTCCCAGGGCCATCCACCTAGCCTGCCCCAGAAGTGGAAGAGATTGATTGCACCGATTCCCAACCACTTATCTTTCAAGATGAGTACATGGGAGGACCATCGCAGCACGTCTCGGCTAATGACGAAACACAGGTGCCAACTGCTGGGGCTTTCGAAAGTGTGCAGAAGGAAGGCAGGGGTGAAGACTGGGTGGAAGATGATGTGGAGGACGATGAGGTCCTCGACCCCACATGGAATCAAGGTCATGCGAGTGACCCATGTAGTTCGGAGGAAGAGGCGGTGGTCGCACAGAGCCACAGCACAGCAGAAGTGGGAGCAGGGTGCAAAAGCGGAGCGGCCATCCTCTAGTCAGTACGCCTCCTACTGCCCACCGCAGCAAGGGACCGAGCACACCAAAGCCAGCTCCAAGGAGTTCCCTGGCGTGGCAGTTCTTCAGACAATGTGCTGACGACAAGACACGAGTGCTGACTTTTGCTGGCCTTGAAGTAGTTAACCGCACTGAAAGAGGTGGTGACAGAGAAAGGGAGCTTCTGAGAACAGAAACTATATGGATCCTACGCACGGATGCATTGGGTCCGCTGGGACTAAATGAAAAAATAGATATGAGCGTATTTTTGTAATGAACCACTCTTGCTTATTGTATTTTCGTATTTTGATTTGTTCTTATTGGTTTATGTATGTTCACATATGCACCTTACATCATTGAAGATGTCCCGACTGACTGTAATCCCTGCCCTCCCTCTTGAGAGGCCAGGTGTTGATTACTTAGTAATTAAGCAAATTACTGCGATGATGCGGCTTCCTGTGCACTATAAGAAGGTGCCGTGACCTCTTCAGTGTTGAAAAGCCAGAACAAGCGCATACACGCTTGAAACGGCTGTTGCTTACTTGCTGCTGTATCTGCAACCCTTGCACCCCCTCCTGCCATGGAATAAAGTTACCTGCCTATCAACGGTGAGTGCCGCTCGTTTTGTTTTCTTTCTTTTTATCATATATGCTCACTGCAGCTACAAGCTGAGCACCTCCGTGAGGCACCTCCTCGGCAGTCGCATCCTGACAATTTTAGGTTTGGTGTAGTGCCACTGGTTATCTGCTCTACATTTTACATGAACTTTTTGAACTTTGCTCCTTATTGGCTCGGTAGAGCACACACGCAACCTACTCATATGGATCAAATTGGTTCTGTACCAAATATGATGGACAGTTCAGCAGAGTCTGAACTTAAACCGGAGTAATGGAAGGCAGAGGGGGCAGACGCATATTTCTTGCAGTGCAACCAAAAAAAATATTACGAAATACTCAGCACAAAAGCTCTGGAGGGAAAAGTGATACAAATGGCTGCAAAGAAGTCCGTATTTATTGGACAGTCAGCTCGCTTAAATCCTACCAGGAAAGCAAAAGAGTGCCAAGAGGTTTAAGAATTTTTAAGGAAATATCCAGTTCCAAGAGGACCCACTTTTTGTCACTGAATGGCATCGGATCCACCAGGAATTTTCCCTCACCATTATGGACACAGTGCTAAAACAAAACGAGAAAGAATACGCTAAAATAACAACTGAATTACAGAAAGCAAAGACCGTTTTGGCATCCCGCATACTGACAGCCAATCGCAAGCCTTTTTGAAACGAATGGATAAAAAACTGACCATAATACAAAATAGCATAAAAGAAAATAAACGTGACAAGTTTTTACGTGATAAGCTAGATTACGACGCAGGCAAAATGTTCAACTGGGGCAACAGACAACAGACAAGGATACGTCCAAAAAGAAGGAAGAGCGACTACTGGACATCAGATTCGGACTCTAGTGCCCATGATGATACCGACAACTCTTCTATGGACATGAGCCTTTAGACAGGGCACTAGAAGGGAAGAGGGAATAGTAAGAAACAAAAACAAAAATATAGGGAAGCAAGGTTACAAACGCAAACAGGTATCCTGGAAACGATAGAGGAGGAACCTGTCAGTGAGGAGACCCTGGTGGTTAATATGTCCGGGATCGCTCCACCTATTGTCCCCCCTTGCCCGCGGCTCTAGCATTGACCTCTTCCAGCAAAGAGTGTTGGAAGAGGTTAAGGCTTTGGTATATCCCCGTGCTGAAAATAATCTCACAGATGCAGAGAAAAAAGCCTTAAAGTGGCTGAAAAATAGAGAGGATCTAGTGGTGAAGCGGCGGACAAGGGGGGTAATATAGTGATACTGAGCAAGTCTTACTATGTTTCCGAAGCACTTAGACAATTGGATGACAGGACAGGTGTATGAGAAATTGTGTACTGATCCCACTTGGAAAATCCAAAATATTCTGCGCAGGTTTTTACATACATACGTAGAGAAAAATGTAGTACCACGCCAGCAGGCAGAAAAACTGCTTCCGATTTTTCCGAGACGCCCCACCTGGTATTTTTTGCCTAAAATACACAAGTCACTGACCCAGCCCCCTGGGCGACCTATTGTCTCCGGGACTGGGTCAGTGACCGAACGGTGTCCAGGTACATAGACTGGCTGTTGAGGACCTATCGTTAAGATGATACCCTCACATTTGAGGGACACGTCAGACCTCCTCCGGTCACTGACCGATATTCAGTGGCAGGAGGAGTTCCGACTCGTGTCCCTCGATGTGGAGAGTCTCTATACCCGGATCCCTCAGGATAAGGGCATTGAGGCAGTGATGGAAGTCCTACAGAACACAGATAGAAGTGAGGACTTCTAGATGTTCATCACGGAAGGCCTGAAACTAATTCTCACTAACAATGCCTTTATGTTCGGAGATTCTGGTATAAACAAAGGGTCGGTACCGCGATGGGGACCCCAGTGGCGTGTACTTTTGCCAATCTGTACCTGGCCCGTTCGAAAGACCGTTTTGTGTTACTCGAGTTCTAATCCATTTCTGAAATATATGCATGCCTATTACGATTCGTGGATGATGTTTTCATCATATGGTCCAGCGACGAGGCACATTTCCGGGCTTTCGTGGATTACTTGAATACACAGAATGACATGAACATGCGATTTACTTACCAGTTTGGGGGCAATAAAATCGAGTTTCTGGATGTAGTGGTATCAGTGGTGGAGGGGAGGTTGGCGACGGAAGGTTTTCGCAAGCCGACGCCGCCAACTCCCTCCTCCATTTCTCCAGCTATCACCCAAGCACAGTAAAACAATCAGTGCCATATGGCCAATTCAGAAGACTTGCGCGTATAAACACCACCTCAATGAGTTATGATAAACAGGCGCAGGATCTGCGCGCTAGGCTGAGACGTAGAGAGGTATCCCCCAGACTTGTTGAATCAAGCTATGACAAAAGCGTCACAAGTACATCAGACAGAAGTAAGGGAGGGTAAACCCTCAATAAAAGGGCCCCACCTTCGCCTTTTTCCTTTAAATTCAGTCCTATGGCCGATAAGATAAAACAGGTCATAAAGAAAAATTGGAGTATCCTAGTGAGGGACGATTCCCTAAAACAATTGAAAGATATGAAACCAGTGATAGCGTTTAAGATGCCATACTATACGCGATCAAGTGGTAACTAGCCATTTCAGAAAAAAACGTCTCACATGGCTGTCTGAACAGAGACCAAAAGGGAATAGGAGTTGCAGAAACTGTTCCTTCTGCAGCTTCAATTCCCAACTACAAGTGATCTCTTTTGCAGGGATAGAACATAGGGTTTTTCCACTTATTACCTGCCGCAGCAAATTTGTGGTTTATATTTTTTATGTAGATGCGGACGCTTCTACATCGGAAAAAAAACTATCCGCTGTTTATTTGAAAGATTCCGCGAACACCTAAACTCCTTAAAAACAGGAAAGGGTGTTCCGCGGTTAATAGATCATGTGAACAAGGCACATAGTGGAAATCCAATGTGCTGACTTTTGCTGGCCTTGAAGTAGTTAACCGCACTGAAAGAGGTGGTGACAGAGAAAGGGAGCTTCTGAGAAGAGAAACTATATGGATCCTACGCACGGATGCATTGGGTCCGCTGGGACTAAATGAAAAAATAGATATGAGCGTATTTTTGTAATGAACCACTCTTGCTTATTGTATTTTCGTATTTTGATTTGTTCTTATTGGTTTATGTATGTTCACATATGCACCTTACATCATTGAAGAGGTCCCGCCTGACTGTAATCCCTGCCCTCCCTCTTGAGAGGCCAGGTGTTGATTACTTAGTAATTAAGCAAATTACTGCGATGATGCGGCTTCCTGTGCACTATAAGAAGGTGCCGTGACCTCTTCAGTGTTGAAAAGCCAGAAGAAGCGCATACACGCGCGAAACGGCTGTTGCTTACTTGCTGCTGTATCTGCAACCCTTGCACCCCCTCCTGCCATGGAATAAAGTTACCTGCCTATCAACGGTGAGTGCCGCTCGTTTTGTTTTCTTTTTCTTTTTATCAGACAAGACACGAGTGGTTTGCACGCTGTGCAATCAGAGCCTGAAGCGAGGCATAAACGTTATCAACCTGAGCACAACCTGCATGACCAGGCATTTAAGTGCAAAGCACGAGCTGCAGTGAAGTAGACAATTCAAAAACCCAGAAAGGTCTCTGGCTCCTCCTGCTTCCTCTTCTGCGGCAGTCGCGGCCTCTTCATCCACCTTTGGAGGGACAGTGCCACCTGCCATCCTGCAAACAGAGGATCTGCCAGCAACACCAACACCTGGGTCACCAAGCATTCCACAATGTCCCACGGAAGCGTTCGGCTCTCCATATCCCAAACGCTGGAGAGGAAGAGGAAGTACCCCCCTACCACCTGCGATCCCTAGCCCTGAATGCCAGCATTTCTAAATTACTGGCCTTTGAAATGCTGTCATTCCGTCTGATGGAGACAGAGAGTTTTAAAGGCCTTATGGCGGTGGCTGTCCGTCAGTACGTCGTGCCCAGCCGCCACTACTTTTCAAGGCGAGCCATCCCTTCCCTTCACAACCAAGTAGGGACAAAATCAGGTGTGCACTGCGCAACGCCATCTGTAACAAGGTGCACTGACTACGGATACGTGGACCAGTAAGCACGGTCAGGGCGTTATATCTCCATAACAGCACACTGGGTAAACGCAGTGGCGGCTGGGCCTGAGGCGGATAGCAGTTTGGCGCATGTCCTTCCACCACGAGGATTGCAGGGCGCTTCAGTTTGCCTCCTGTTGCTTCCCCCTCCTACTCTGCTTCCTCATCCTCTACTAGCTCCTCATCCGGTCAGTGTAACACCTTCACCACAACTTCAGCACAGCCAGGGGTAAATGACAGCAGGCAGTTTTAAAACATATTGTTTAGGGGACAAACCCCACACCGCGCAGGAGCTGTGGACGGGCCTTGAACAACAGACCGATGAGGGGTTTGTGCCAGTCAGCCTCAAGCCGGCCTGGTGGTGTGCGATAATGGGCGAAATCTCATAGCAGCTCTGGGACTAGCTGGTTTGACGCACATCCCTTGCCTGGCGCATGTGCTGAATTTGGTGGTGCAAAGATTCCTTAAAACTTACCCCGATATGTCAGGGCTGCAGCGTAAAGTGCGGGCCGTCTGTGCGCGATTTCGGCGTTCTCACCCTGCTGCTGCTCGCCTGTCAGCGCTGCAGCGTACTTCGGCCTTCCCGCTCACCGCCTCATATGCAACGTGCCCACAAGGTGGAACTCCACCTTGCACATGCTGGCCAGACTGTGCGAGCAGCAGCAGGCGATAGTGGAGTTTCAGCTGCAGCACTCCGTTGAGTCGCTCGGCGGAACAGCACCACTTCACTACCAATGACTGGGCCTCCATGCGAGACCTGTGTTCTTGTTTCGAGTACTCCACCAACATGGCCAGTGCCGATAACGCCGTTCTCAGCGTTTACTATCCCACTTCTATGCCTCCTTGAAAAAATGCTCCTGGCGATGATGGAAGAGGATGTGGCACAGGAGGAGGAGGAGGAGGAAGAGGGATCGGCCAGTCATTCCCAAGTGGCTCCGAGGGTGGGTTCCTGCACCCACAAACCCAAGGTACACAATTGTCAGCCAGGGCAAAGTTCTAGAGGATGACGAGGTGGAGGATGAGGAGATGGAGGAGGAGGAACCATGTTTACAGCAGGGTGGCACCCAGACCAGCTCATGGCCATGACTGGTGCATGGATGGGGGGATACAGAGGACACAGAAGATACACCTCCCACAAAGGGACAGCTTTTCGTTGCCTCTGGGCAGCCTGGCACACATGAGCGATTACATGCTGCAGTGTCTCCGCAACGACCGCAGAGTTGCACACATTCTAACTTGTGCTGATTACTGAGTGGCCACGCTGCTGGATCCCCGTTACAAGGACAACGTACCGTCCTTAATTCCCTCACTGGAGCGTGATCGTAAGATGCGCGAGTACAAGCGCACGCTGGTAGACGAGCTGCTGGTGGCATTCCCATCTGACAGCGGGGGCACAGTGGAAGCACAAAGCGAAGGCAGAGGACGAGGAAGAGGTCGCCAACGCAGCTCAGGCACCGCCAGCACCTCAGAAGGCAGGGTTAGCATGGCCGAAATGTGGAAAAGCTTTGTCAGCACGCCACAACAACCAGCACCACCAGCTGATATGGAACGTCTTAGCAGGAGGCAGCATTTCACCAACATGGTGGAGCAGTATGTGTGCACACGCCTACACGTACTGAATGACGGGTCTGCCCCCTTCAACTTCTGGGTCTCCAAATTGGCCACATGGCCTGAGCTTGCCCTTTACGCCTTGGAGGTGCTGGTCTGCCCTGCAGCCAGTGTATTATCTGAACGTGTGTTTAGCATGGCAGGGGGCGTCATCACAGACAAGCGCAGCCGCCTGTCCACAGCCAATGTGGACAAGCTCACATTCATTAAAATGAACCAGGCCTTGTGCAGAATAGACATGTATACCGGCACTAAGCAGCCATTGTTATACTGCAGTGCAATTGCTCATGTTTGTATTTTGGATATTTCACACCCTTTTGGAGTGTACCTTACAATTTTACATAATTAAATTAAAACCAAAAACCTGTGTTGGCTATCTCGTCCTCCTCCACCGCCGCTTCCATCTACTCCGCTACGTCCACCGCCTCCTCAAACTCCTACTCCATATGGAACTCCACCTCATAAATCCATTTTTTGTTTTGTTTTATTCTATATCATTTCACTACTTTTGTCATTTACATTTTCGGGGAAATTCACCAATTTTTGGGTGTACAGTACCACTGCTATACCTAGTAGACCGAAAAAAAAAAAATTGTCAGTTACATTTTTGGGTGAAATTCACCAATTTTTGGGTGTAATATACCCTCCTCAACCTAGTTGATAGCTTAATAAATTTCAATAATTTTTCTGTTACATTCTTGGGTTGACATTATACAATTTTAGACGTGAATAAACACCTGCTATGCATAGGTGACAGGGAATAGGATTTGCAACCAAGTATTAAAAAGTGAAAGTTTGATTTATGATTATTATTCTGTCCATTACTTTTGGCCCCCTAACAAGTGGAAGGCACATATGAATACTGTTGTAATTCCTACACCGTTCGCCTGATTTGCATGTAAATACCCTCAAATTAAAGCTGACAGTCTGCAGTTAAAGCACATTCGTTTCATTTCAAATTCATTGTGGTGGTGTTAGGAATAATTTTTTCTAATTTAAAATTAGAGTTGAAATATGGGAGAAATTATTAAAGCATAAAAGTGTGACATGCTTAGTTAGAATTGTGTTGATGTCCCAATATTTATGGACCTGACTGTATATACAACTGCATATGGTGTCTATTAGTTCCATGTATAGTAGCAAAATTGCCCAAATCATTTATTCTGCTAGTTTTATAAACAATGATTTAAAGCGACCCTCTGGTTAAAGAAAAAAAAAAAAACACATCTACTGGGTAATAAACAAAACACTTACAGCCTGGAGGGAAGCAGTTAGAATTTGGCATGGGGAAGGGGCACCATTTCAATTTTTGCTTTAGGCAGAAGGAAGGCTATGGGCTCCCTTGCCACTTGCCACAAAGCACTAAGGGAAGGGGGTCCAAGGTGAACTCTTACACCAGTGAACCAGGCCAATGAACCTTTAGCTATACCCCCTGCTTACATGGTGACCTCTTTTCATCTTTTAATCTGCAGATCCATAAATTTCTGGGCTTCTCTTCTGCCATGGAAGATGGGCGCACCACTTCTCAGACTATCTGAGATGCACACTGGGCATCGGTAGCCCAAAACACTTACTATTTGTCCAGACCTGCTCTTGGGTTGGCCAGTGCTGTTCACATGAGCAGCTCTGGCCAATCCAAAGGCAGCAGAAATTGTTTGGGCTGCTAAATCCACAGTATGCTCTTGGTAGTCTGAGAAGTGATGTGGCCACCTTGAATGACAGAAGAGAAGCTTGAAAATCAAAGTATCTTCAGTTAAAAAGGTTTTAGGAAAAAGCAGCTCTTACCTGCTATCTGTTTAAGCTGAGCACGAACGATGGCTTAGCCGTTCCACGAAAATCCAAAAAACGTTAGAAGTCCAGCTCGTAGCATAAAACAGAGGGATCTTTATTTTAGCGGTTAAAAACGTCCAAAACAGGATACAATGTTACACGTTTCAGACTCCCTTTGATTCGGGTCCTTCATCATGATACACCAAACATTTAAATGAGTGCACTATATGTGGTAACCCACCACCTGGCCCAAAATCAGCGGATCACGTGATCCAAGGAACACATGTGAACACATAAAAAATGCAAAAACATTAGCAAAAAATTTGCAATTAAAATCAAATAGCTCAAAACAATATCAAAGGGGAGCAACTCTATTAATATTGTTTTAAATCATGCCTCTTGTTGAGGCCAGTCGGATGACAAGTAGCTAGCTGAAACATCCAAAAAGCCTCCCTATTTAATAATTTCAGTTTGTAGTCTCCCCTTCTCACAGGCATCCTGACTCACATTGCGGTTACCATACTTAGTATGTTGGATGTACTTCCAACCAGATTAAATCCAGGCTTCACAAACATATCTCTGATGTTCCCCACCATGGTAACCGCAATGTGTCTGCAGTCAGTCTGCACTTTGCGGTTGTGCATGGTGGAAATACATCAGGACTTAAGGCGCAGGGGATTGAGAGAGTCAGGATGCCTGTGAGAGGGGAGACTACAAAAGGAAATTATTAAATAGGGAGGCTTTTTGGATGTTTCTGCTAGCTACTTGTCATCCGACTGGCTCAACAAGAGGCATGATTTAATATTACAATATTAATAGAGTTGCTCCCCTTTTGTTTTGAGCCATGTGATTTAAATTGCACATTTTTTTGCTAATGTTTTTGCATTTTTTATATGTGCACATGTGTTCCTTGTTTGCGCTTTGTGTGCTCCGATCACGTGATCCGCAGATTTTGGGCCAGGTGGTGGGTTAGCACATATAGTGCACTCATTTGAGTGTTTGGTGTGTCATGATGAAGGACCCGAATTAAAGGAGGTCTGAAACGCGTAACATTGTATCGTGTTTTGGAAGTTTTTAACCGCTGAATTAAAGATCCCCCTCTTTTGTGCTACGAGCTGGACTTCTAAAGTTTTTTGTATCTTCAGTTAAAAGATGAAAAAGAGGTCACCATGTACAGTAAGTGTTCTGTTTATTCCCCAGTTAATGTGAATTCTTTTCTTGAACTGAAGACTTTCTGTAACAGTAGATGTACTTTACAATTGCCTACAAAGTAATTTAAAATTTCCTTTATTGTGAGGTTATTACAAAAACAAAACCACTTTGACTTTAGCTGGGGGTGGTGGATTGGGGACACAGACCCTTTCAACAATTCATAATTCTAATCATGAGCGGACTAATGAATTAATAATTGGTCCTATATTTCAGACACAGAACACTTATGAAATTCTCATCTCATAAAATATGTATCCATCTGATATTTTCATAATTTTTTCTCATTATACTACAAGAAAATTTAGACTAGCACATTCATGGTCACAGGTGCATATCCATAAAGCAAGCATACAGAGAACTAATAAAAGCATGGCTGCACAATATTTCACATGCAGACAATAGAACTGAGAAATGGGATCATTCTAAATTAAAGTTGTATTATACCTACTATAAATGAAAAAACAGAAGCTCTTTGCGCACATTTTTGATCAAACGTGTGTCGGGCCCATCTACCAGGTGTCAAGGTGGCTTCCGCAGATGGGTACCTAACACTAACAAAACTGCCTCTCTTGGACTTACCTAAGCCTACAATATTCAGTGCAGTGTAGGAACAGTGTAGGAACCAGCTACACACATATGAACAAAAATGTGCGCAAAGAGCTTCTATTTTTTCATTTATAGTAGGTATAATACCATTTTAATACCTCTTTAATTAGTTTAATTTAATCCCCATTTCTCAGTTCTATTGTTTGCATGTAAAATGTTGCGCATCCATGCTTTTGTTAGTTCTCTTTTTCTCATTATAATCAGATTTACTGTCACCCCATATAAAATACCTAAATCCCCTGCCAACGTCTTCCCAACGATTTCCAGGTGGCTGCTGGTCTACGCTTCCTGGCCCATTTCTAACTAGAGATAAGCGAATTTCTCACAAATTCGATCCGGTTAGTTCGCCAAATCTTCCGAAAAGATTCGATCCAAATTTATTTGTGGCGAATCGCGTTAAAAATCGGCTGTTTCCTGGCTGCAGAGAGCCTGTAAAGTAGTGTAGAACACTGTGTCTTGCAGTAACATGCATAGGGAGTCTGCAGTGGTAGTGAAACAATACTGTGAGTCCGTATGACATGCAGATGACAGGCGTCACTCTTAGAATCACTTCACACTTCACTCATTTGGTCAATTACAGGGCCAAAACTGACCAAATAACTCAAGTGTAAACCGTGCAGAGGCCCAGGATCCTACTATAGCATGAAAGAGCGCACTCCTTTCACACCGTCGTCAGCTGATTCCACATAGATGTCTACAAAACCTGTTCTATTAAACGCCTATACAAGTAGAGCCCCCCGACAGAGTGGAGAGGGTGTCAGCAGTAAGTTTGTGTTGACGTCATTAATAATTTGCCCTTCCTCTGATCTGTCAGAAAAATTACCCGCAAAAAACTGATTCTGTCTGTTGAGCATCCGCCTTCACTCGGTCAGCATTTGGTCAGTAATCCATCAGTATTGTTAAAGCCAAAAATAAACAGGAGCGGATCCAAAGCAGAGATGACACGTGAATGGAATCTTTGCATGTCTTCTGTGTTTTGTACCCACTCCTGCTTTTGGCTATGAAATCATAAGCCAATTCTGATGCAAAATGGGACCATGTCATACAGGCCTTACAGCTGCTACATAGACAGGATCCGTTGTGTGTCTCATTATTCCTTCCTTCTGACAGATCAGAAGAAGGGTCAAATAAATGATTATGTCAACCAGGCCAAAAAGGCAAAATAGTGGCCCAGTCATGGAGTGGGGAGAGTGGGAACAGCATGAGAAGTCGACAGAGTGGCCCAATGACAGATCGTGAGGTGGCAGCCGCATGAGGAGACCACAGAGTGTCCCAGTGACATAGTGGTGAGGTGGCGGCAGCATGAGGAGACTACAGAGTGGTGAGGTGGCAGCAGCATGAGGAGACCACAGAGTGGCCCAGTGACATAGTGGTGAGGTGGCAGCAACATGAGTATACCACAGAGTGGTGAGGTGGCAGCAGCATGAGGAGACCACAGAGTGGTGAGGTGGCAGCAGCATGAGCAGACCACAGAGTGGCCCAGTGACATAGTGGTGAGGTGGCAGCAACATAAGGCAGTGGCATAGCGTGGGTTGCAAGCACCCAGGGCAAGCCAAGTATTACGCCCCCCCAACCTGTGACCATGCCCCTTTTTACAAATAATGTAGTAGATGTCACCTGTAGCCCTACTTAACACCAAAGTGATAACTGAGTACAGATAATGTAGTAGATGGGTGTGAGGCCCCAGAATTCAGAACACATACAGTGTGACCTGAAGTCTGGGGCCAGGCGTCGGCAGTGTGGGCCATATTCTATATCCCCCCCAAAAAAAAAATATATATTTGGGAGGACATAACATACATTGCAATGAAATATACAGGAGAAAATAGCACTATACCCGTTACATCCAGTGACCTCTTTTGTGATGTCGATTTTCCTCAGCATCTTCATTCGGAGATAAGACCGTCATGATAACTTCTTTCAGCCGCGTCTTGTCTCTGCAGAGTTTCACAGAATTTTTTTTTTATTCCTCACTTTACTATCATCCTCAGATAACAGACCACCCCTCCCACCATAGTGCCCATAAGTATAATGCTATCTGTATAATTATAATATATAATGGCCCCTCTGTATTATTATTATTATTGCCACCTCTGTATTATTATTATTAATATTATAATGCCCCCATCTGTATTATAGTAATAATTATGCCCCCCTTCAGCCATACACATCTACACATAAAAAGTAAAAATAACAAAAAGTAAAAATAACAATAAAATATATTTAAAAAACATCCAGTGGCAATACCAAGAGAAGTGTATGTATGATAGATCTGCTGATAACATACAATTATCAAAACACTGCCACACTAGGTACCATAGTTGTATAATGGTCCTATAAATGTGATTAAATAACACAGTTTGTTACTCCCATATACACTGCGTGCAGAATTATTAGGCAAATGAGTATTTTGACCACATCATCCTCTTTATGCATGTTGTCTTACTCCAAGCTGTATAGGCTCGAAAGCCTACTACCAATTAAGCATATTAGGTGATGTGCATCTCTGTAATGAGAAGGGGTGTGGTCTAATGACATCAACACCCTATATTAGGTGTGCATAATTATTAGGCAACTTCCTTTCCTTTGGTAAAATGGGTCAAAAGAAGGACTTGACAGGCTCAGAAAAGTCAAAAATAGTGAGATATCTTGCAGAGGGATGCAGCACTCTTAAAATTGCAAAGCTTCTGAAGCGTGATCATCGAACAATCAAGCGTTTCATTCAAAATAGTCAACAGGGTCGCAAGAAGCGTGTGGAAAAACCAAGGCGCAAAATAACTGCCCATGAACTGAGAAAAGTCAAGCGTGCAGCTGCCAAGATGCCACTTGCCACCAGTTTGGCCATATTTCAGAGCTGCAACATCACTGGAGTGCCCAAAAGCACAAGGTGTGCAATACTCAGAGACATGGCCAAGGTAAGAAAGGCTGAAAGACGACCACCACTGAACAAGACACACAAGCTGAAACGTCAAGACTGGGCCAAGAAATATCTCAAGACTGATTTTTCTAAGGTTTATGGACTGATGAAATGAGAGTGAGTCTTGATGAGCCAGATGGATGGGCCCGTGGCTGGATTGGTAAAGGGCAGAGAGCTCCAGTCCGACTCAGGCGCCAGCAAGGTGGAGGTGGAGTACAGGTTTGGGCTGGTATCATCAAAGATGAGCTTGTGGGGCCTTTTCGGGTTGAGGATGGAGTCAAGCTCAACTCCCAGTCCTACTGCCAGTTTCTGGAAGACACCTTCTTCAAGCAGTGGTACAGGAAGAAGTCGGCATCCTTCAAGAAAAACATGATTTTCATGCAGGACAATGCTCCATCACACGCGTCCAAGTACTCCACAGCGTGGCTGGCAAGAAAGGGTATAAAAGAAGAAAATCTAATGACATGGCCTCCTTGTTCACCTGATCTGAACCCCATTGAGAACCTGTGGTCCATCATCAAATGTGAGATTTACAAGGAGGGAAAACAGTACACCTCTCTGAACAGTGTCTGGGAGGCTGTGGTTGCTGCTGCATGCAATGTTGATGGTGAACAGATCAAAACACTGACAGAATCCATGGATGGCAGGCTTTTGAGTGTCCTTGCAAAGAAAGGTGGCTATATTGGTCACTGATTTGTTTTTGTTTTGTTTTTGAATGTCAGAAATGTATATTTGTGATTGTTGAGATGTTATATTGGTTTCACTGGTAAAAATAAATAATTGAAATGGGTATATATTTGTTTTTTATTAAGTTACCTAATAATTATGCACAGTAATAGTCACCTGCACACACAGATATCCCCCTAAAATAGCTAAAACTAAAAACAAACTAAAAACTACTTCCAAAAATATTCAGCTTTGATATTAATGAGTTTTTTGGGTTCATTGAGAACATGGTTGTTGTTCAATAATAAAATGAATCCTCAAAAATACAACTTGCCTAATAATTCTGCACTCCCTGTAATTCTATATAGAGATGCTGTATCTTTCAAATATAGTGACATATTTATAAATGTTGGTACATAATTGGTTACCGCCACAGAAACTTTGCCTCCTTGTAGGGTTAATTGTCTCCTGCAGAGTAGGTTTGATGTTAGTAATAACTGTGAGTCTGTTAGTTATTTTGCCACATTAGATACACAAATGTTGCTATCAAATGTCACTTGATTAATATTGTATCCGTTATATCTGCAGTTTGCTCATTCGTAATAGTGGAGGTACTTTGTCTCATTAAACAGTGTTAGCTGCCAGTTAATGGGAACTGCCGACATTTGCGTCCCACTAGGCCAGACCTGGGCAAACTACGGCCCGCGGGCCGTATACGGCCCGGCGGACCTTTTAATCCGGCCCCCGGCATTTTTGTTGCCGCCGCCGCCGCCGGCCCTGTAACAGCACGGAGTCACTGTCCGGAGTGAGGAGGGGGCGGGGCCCGCGGCCGCTCTGCGCTCCGCTCTGCTGCCTGGCCTGCCTGTCTCTTTAACAGAGCAGACCAGTGGCTGCTGGAGCGTGATGCAGCTGCCGCACAGGAAAGAGGAAGGAGGCGGAGCCCCAGCCAGCAGCCACAGCCAAAGCCAAGCAACTAACAGAACTTACAGGTATTTGGTGGGGGTGGGGGGGGCTCATATAGGACAGGGGGACAGTGTGTGCTTTCCTGCCTGCTACTACATCACCCCCCCCCCCCAGGGATTGTGGGGGTCATTAAGGGTTGGACTTGCTGCTGATGTTGAGTGTGCCAGTGTGTGTGTGTCCGTCCCTGTGTGTGTGTCTGTCCCTTTGTGTGTGTGTGTGTGTGTGTCCGTCCCTGTGTGTGTGTCTGTCCCTTTGTGTGTGTGTGTCTATCCCTGTGTGTGTGTGTTTGTCCCTTTGTGTGTGTGTTTGTCCCTTTGTGTGTGTGTGTGTGTGTCCATCCCTGTGTGTGTGTGTTTGTCCCTTTGTGTGTGTGTCCCCGTCCCTGTGTGTGTCCGTCCGTGTGTGTCTGTCCCTTTGTGTGTGTCCGTCCCTTTGTGTGTGTGTGAGTGTGTCTGTCCCTTTGTGTGTGTCCCCGTCCCTGTGTGTATGTCTCTCCCTGTGTGTATCACCTTGCCCACAGTGTTCCTATGTCTTGACGCAGCTGCTTCAGAACGTTCTGTGCGGGAAGAAGATGGAAGAGGAGGCAGCGCCAGCATGGAGTCTGTGCGATAGACACAGGGAGGCACACTAAGGACGAAGGTAACACTTCCACATGATCTACACTAGTGTTATCTGTGGTTTTACATAGGACTGCAGGTAACACTACTACATTATTTAGCACTAGTGTTATCTGTGGTTTTACATAGGACTGCAGGTAACACTACCACAAGGTTAGCTCACACAGGGCGCCTGAACACCTAAGGCCGGCCCTGGCTGCGCACCCCAGCGCCAAGGGATGACGTCACTGATGTAATATGCCTCTTATATGTGGAGAGCGGTGATGTCACAGATGTAATATATTACTTATAAGTGATATATTACATCAGTGACATCACCACTCTCCACACATAAGTAATATATTACATCAGTGACATCACTGCTGTCCACATATACCGGTAAGTAATACATTACATCAGTGACATCACCGCTCATCACATATATGTGGAGAGCGGTGATGTCACTGATGTAATATATCGCCTATATGTGGACAGCGGTGATGTCACTGATGTAATATAACATTATATGTGGAGAGCGGTGATGTCACTGATGTAAAATATCACTTATATGTGGAGAGCGGTGATGTCACTGATGTAATATAACATTCTATGTGGAGAGTGTTCATGTCACTGATGCAATACAGCGCTCCAGATGGCGACCAAAATGGTCGCCAATGCGCCTTAAAATTTGCAGATGGCGACAAGACTTGTCATAGGCTACAGGCCTGAGGTCTATTTGGTAGTGAAATCCCAGCGCAGGCAGGCATGATGATGTCATCACGCCCGCCTGTGCCAGGACGCGGTGATTTTATGCAGTATTGAGTTTAGCCTTTTACCCGGCCCTCCAAAATATTTTCAGTTTCTCATGTGGCCCCATCGAAAAAATAATTGCCCACCCCTGCACTAGGCGGTCAGTGCCCCGAACTATTGTGTGTGGCAGCAATATCTATTTTTAGCACATCCTGCGCTAAATAGCGTACAATAGTTAGGCCGCTGCAGACATCGACATTAGCTGTGCCACATCTCCAGTGTAAAGTGTGCGCATCCAAAAAATATCTGTGACATCCAGTGTACTTTTTCCGTAGACGGTGTCTGCTGCGGACAGTGACACTAGATGCGCCACATCTCCAGTGTAAAGTGTGTGCATTCAAAAAATATCTGTGACATCCAGTGTACTTTATCTGTAGATGGTGTCCGCGCTGCGGGCAGTGACATTAGCTGCGCCACATCTCCAGTAAAAAGTGAGCGCATCCAAAAAATATCTGACATCCAGTGTACTTTTTCCGTAGATGGTGTCCGCTGTGGACAGTGACATTAGCGGCACCACATCTCCAATGTAAAATGTGCGCATCCAAAAAAATCTGACATCCAGTGTACTTTTTCCGTAGATGGTGTCCGCTGCGGACAGTGACATTACACTGAAGATGTGGCGCAGCTAAAGTGTGCGCATCCAAAAATAACTGACATCACACGTGCCCTGACCAAAGCAGTTACTGGGAAGGTCCACTTAACCACGGACACATGTACAAGTGCATTCGGCCAGGGACGCTAGATTTCTCTGACGGCACACTGGGTGAATGTTGTGGAAGCCGGGAATGAGTCGTACCCTGGGATGGCACAGGTACTCCCGACGCCAAGGATTGTGGGCCCTAATTCCATCGGGGTTTCTGCCACCACCTACGTTAGTGGCTCCAACCCCCACTTCTCCTCCTCCGCCTCCTCCTCCACTTCGACCTCCGAATTATCCACGTGCAGCACCAGTCAGTCATCAGTCGGTGAAGGTGCGTGGCGTGTGTGCACATTTCCGAAAGTCATCGACCGCTTCAGCCGGTCTGTCAATGCTGTTGTGTGACGTGAGCACGCGCTGGAACTCTATGTTCCACATGTTGGCCAGGCTTTCTGAACAGCAGGGCAGTAGTGGAATACCAGCTGCAACATGGTCATCACCTGTCCAGTCAGCTTCCGCTATTCACAAGCGAGGAGTGGGCATGGATGTCTGACCTCTGTGAGGTTTTAAGAAACTTTGAAGAATCAACAGAGAAGGTGAGTGGCGATGCCGCTATTATCAGCGTAACCATTCCACTTCTGTGTCTACTCAAATGCTCGCTGCTCACAATTAAGGACGACGCTTTGCGGTAGAGGTGGAAATGGGGGAAGACATTACCCAGGGTGCTAGTGTAATGACCGACGACACGCACAGGGAGGAAAACAGGGAAAGCCCTGCCCAAGGGAGAGGGAAAGGTGGTGACCCCTAACTCACCTTGCGGCTGGCACCTGACTGCCCTGACGTCCCTAGACGGGTTCCTCACCCGTGCGGCGATCACGTGCCTAAACCCTGGCTTTCCCTAATATGAGCCCTGGATAGTGAACAGGCCGGTGGGATCGCTAGTCCACACCACTATCACTAAGAGGGAAACACCAGGGAGAGGACAGACAAAACATACAAACACATACACCCAGGTGGGCGACCACAATAAACCAAAAAGGTCCAACAGGGATCTGGAGGGTAGCGTACTGGACCAACTACCAGCGAACGCAGCAACACAGCTCCAGAAGGTCAGAATAGATGTCCAGGCAGGAAGCTCTATCTCTGGCAACCAGAGAAGTGTGAGAGAGAATATAAGGAGGTCTGGGAGTGCTGGACAAGGAACAGCTGAGGAGAAGGAGCTACGGATCCCTGAGTGAGCCAAAAAAGTTTGCTAAGCAAACCCAGAAAGCTACCATAAGGAAAACAGCCCTATCTTAAATAGAGCGTGCAGCCAACCGCTGCGACTTCCTGACCCCGGGTATAACGGAGTCAGGCGTGGTCCTCGACACCCTCATGACAGCTAGCCAGACCACCGTCAGTTTGTCTTCTCAGCGCAAATTGGACGATGAAGAGGAGGAGGAGGAGCAGGAGACGGTTGCCTGCTCTACAGAGGGTAGTACCCATGAAAGTTCATTTCCACCTGTTCTGCGTGGTTGGGCAGAAGAGGATGAGGAGATTGAGAGTGATCCTCCTGATGATGACAGCGAAGTCTTGCCTGTTGGTACTCTGGCAACCATGGCTGACTTCATGTTAGGCTGCCTTTCCCGCGACTCACACGTTATACGCATTTTAGACAACACGGATTACTGGTTGTTCACCCTTCTCGACCCCTGCTACAAAGAGAACTCATCTCTCATTCCTCTGGTGGAGAGGACGAGCAAAACGGTACAATACCAGAAGATCCTTATTAAAAAAATTGCTCCAAAAATTTCCATCTGACAACGTTGGCGGCAGAGTCTGTAGTTCCTTGGCCAACCGAGGAGCAGAGACAAGGGGAACATACAGCAGTTCCAACAGAGGCAGGGCAACACTCTCCAAAGCCTGGGACAGTTTCATGACACCCCGCCAGCACCCTCACCCTGATGCGCAACCTAGTGTCACAAGGAGGGAAACATTTTGGAAGATGGTGAAGGAGTACATAGCAGACCGTGTCAGCGTCCTCAATGATCCATCAGTGCCTTACAACTACTGGGAGTCCAAGCTGGACACGTGGACGAAATGGCGCTCTTCGCCTTGGAGGTGCTGGCCATGCACTGCTGTCAGTGTTATGTGGACCGCACATCGCCGACACTCTCCTAGAAAATGCCTTTTCTTTTCTGCAATTGTGGACAAGAATAGGACATGTTCTATTTTTTTGTGGAACGGAAGTGTGGATCCGCAAATGCTGATTCATTGAAAATGAATGGGTCCTGTGGGGGATTAGCTCTTTTCCGGGGGGTTGCAATCACACACTTCTTCACAGACACCAGGATTTAGGGGCCAAACTGTGCTTTATTGTGGCACACGGCATAAAGAAAAACACACAAAGCCAAAATAAAATACCTTGCCCGTCTGGGCCCTATCTAAACACACAGGTTTCCCTGACTCACCTAAAGCGTACCACAGTTCACACCCGTGATGAGATGCGGCTTTCCCAGCCCAACCTCCAGCAGCCTCCAGGCTGCTCCCACACCAGTGTCTCTTGTGGGATAGTGGTCTCTCAGCCCTCCCGGCTCAGACCACACAGAGCCACTCCAGCCTTCTGTGTGCAAGTCCCCCAAAGTCCAGGCTATTGCCTAGCCTCGTGGCCCCTCAGCCTTGCCTAGCTGAGACCACACTGACAGAGCCTCACCAGGCCTCTGTCTGCACACTCTCCAGAGTGAGACACACCCAAGATCCAGTAGCAGGATTAAATAGGATCCCTGGACATGAGCATGCCCTAAGTCCCGGACTGGAACCTGGGGAAACACCACCTCAATGTTCACATTGCCACATATCCCCCCCCTCTGTTCAAACCTGTGGGGGTGAACACATGTACCAACTGGATGCTCATGACAGGGCATCCACATTTTCTTGCCATTGCCTGGCTCAACCTTCCCCCTGGAAGATGTGGTCAGCGTCAGAGGCTTCCCTTTATTTTGCCAGACCCATGCCATCAATGCTTGGTTTGTTACCCACACTGACATCTTGCCCAAGAGACATTGTCTACAATGTTCCCATGTCCATGTGACAGGCAGACCCTCTCTTTCTATTTTTTTATCTTTCTCTCTCTTTGACTTACACAGCTGCTTCAGCCGAGCACGCTTCTTATGACTCGCCTCTTTTTGTCTCTTTATTTTAACAGCAGATCGTACGTTTCTTTTTCCTTTACTCTTAGAATTTCGATCTCGGCTTCTGGAACTCCCTTCAGAATATATTTTTATGCAAACGACAGACTCTCTGTTTGACTTCACTGGCTCTTGCAGACGCTTAGGCCTTTTCTTCTTGTCTTTGCGAAGCTCCGTCAGCAGAGCTGGCTTGCCCCCGCTCGCTTCTTTTCCAGCAGTGGTTTTCTCAGATGGTGCCTCAGTTTCAGGGTCTTCTGCCTCTTCACTGCCTCTCCCCACTTCGGCTTTACCCTTGATCTCTGGAACATCCAAGGATTTCTCCCACTTCAAGAGCTCGGCCTTAGCTTCCTTGGCCTCTGTCTCTTTGGCCTTTACTTTATTAGCCTTCTCACCATTCAGGGACATGGCATCATATCCTTGCTTTCTTAATTCCTCCTTCCCTGTCGCATCAAGGTTGGAGGCACTGGGGTCTTCAGCATACTTCTTGTCTTCTGGAGTTTTCTCCAGAGGCTCACCCAGGACACCGGTCTCCTTTTGGGGAGGAGTCAGGAGAGACAGCCCATCGTAATAACCCGGATCCGAAAACTGATCGTTCACCTCCTCGTACTTCTTCCCCAGCAGCCTGCTGGCTATTTGGAAGGCCTTGTATGCAGAGGGGACGTCTTCCAGGCCTAGGCTACACGCTACCACGGGTCTGTGGTCTTCGGCATCCACATCAGCCCCATCATCTGGTTTAGCAGAAGCATCTTCCATCTTCTCTGCCACAGCCAGCACCACAGTGCCACCATCTCCAGACCCATTCTTAACAGGCTCTGGCTTAGACTTCTTCATCTCATAGACGTTCTTCCTGACATCATCCTTTGAGCTCATGAGATCTTCCATCCCTGCTCCGAGTTGTCTGTTCAGCCTCTCACATTCATCTCGCTCCTCAAGCGCTTCTTCAAGGGATCGAGCCGAGGAGAGGGTCTCCTGTTCCAGATGCTCTTCACTTGGCTCTGCTGCAGCCGATGTAGGAGTATCACCATTCCCCCCTGTGGGGGTTTCACGCAGGGTCTCTTTAAGCACTTTGTTTGTATCTACTGCAGTCTTCTTCGGTGACTCTGTGAAGACATCTAGTCCCTTCTCTATCATATCTAGGGACTGTGTGGAGAGAGAAAAATCTTCAGGATTGCAGCTGTACTGACGTGTCAGGTCATCTACCCCTGTCTGGGTATGGGTCTCAAACACTAGGCTGCCATCTCCCCACTCAGCTCTCGTCACGTCATGTATAACTGTCGTCTGGTCGCTACTATTGACCACCTGAATTTTGCAATACCTTGACTTGGTAGCTTCCTTCTCGGAGTTGCTAATGGTCACAGCACATATATCGCCTATGTCACTGGTGTCATTATTAACACTGAATTCTAGAGGCACTGCCGAGTTAATCCCTACCTGGGACATTACATTATTGACCATAAAACACTGTGGAGACTGCATGTCCACCTCTGGTACGTGTGATACTCCCTCTAGGACTGCTACCCTTTCTTGCACGTTTACCAGAGTAGGATTGCTCCACTCGGTGCTCACAACATTTATCTGCACTTCTGCATCATTCACATGTTTCTTATCAGCACCATTGTTTTCTATAGGCAATATTCTTTCCCCATGACAGTCAATGTGCAGCTCCCTTAGACCTTCATTTACACGGGCAAGTACAGGTTCTGCAGGAGTTTCGTCACTATCTGCAGAAGTGTCTACCTTGCCCCATAACAACGAAACGTTATCACAACCCAACATCACATCATATAAGAACCTATTGGTAACATCAGGTCCACAAGACCCAGTTCTCACTGGAGACTCCCCCTCAGTGAGAACCACCTGCACTTGCTCAGGCTCTCTTTTAGGTGCCTGGTTCACATTACTTATATGCAATTCTTCAAACACCCTGATCATGTCATAAAGTTCTTCATGAAAAATAGCAGATGAAGAAAATAAAGCTTCATCATCATCTACATTTTTATCACCAGGGGGCGCTTCTCCCCTGACCACAGCCTGCAACTGAAAAGGCATGTTATCAACATCAGATATTTCACATGACATCCCACTTTCATTATGCATTTCCGCTAACCTGGCACAATCACCTTGCACCTTATCCGCACCATTGTCTCTAATGGTCACTTCACTTAAAGGATTAGGTACCAGTTCTGCAGGAGTTTTGTCCCTGACTGCAGAAGTGTTTCCACTTCCCCACAAGTCACGGAACAACGGGAAATCATGGCCCAACCGTCCCTCATGCATGAGCATAGTTCTACCAGCAAGTCCATAAGTCCCAGTTCTCATGGTAGTCTCACACTCAGTGAGAATCATCGGACAATTCTTATTAACTGCATGACTGTCCCGTACACTTAGCATTATATTACTTTCCATATGGTCACACACTTTTGAGACAGTTTCTAGCCTCGGTGACATATCACCCACCGGCCCAGCGGGTAGCAACTGCCGCCTGCTCAATGTCACTGGGTCTGTTACACACGGGATAATCGGAACGATCTTACCGATTGTCGGCACGGATTCGGCACTCACGGGAGTCCAGGAATATCTCCAGCACGGTCATCACCCTTCTCCTTAATATAGTAGTTGCCATGGGAAACGCCTTGGCCTTGACTCCAGCCTTTTTCCAGACAGTCACTCCATCCGCACCCTTTAGGACTTTGCGCACACGTGCAGGAAACATAGGATCTCCTGAGAGCTGCACCACTCTCCATCTCCTTTTCTTTCCGACGGTTGCCCTTGGCAACGGCATATCTCTGCTTTTTCTCTGGCGTTCCCAACACACTGCCAACCTCTGGGAACTTTGTGCAGGGTCCATACAGCGTTGAGGACCCTCTATTTAGGGCTAGCTGCAGCTGCGCCTCCAGAGCCTCTCGCTCAGCATCAAATTTCGCCAACTCACTTGGGGTACAACCCATCTGTTTTACCAGTTTTTCCTGCCGTTTAATCTCCCACGTCCGTCGGACGTATTCTTCCCCGAGACCCATGGCAACAAACAGTCTTGTAGCAGGAAAAACTTTTAGCAGCGAGTCCCCTTTTCTGGGCTACTGGCCCTTTAATTCACTGCACAGTAACTCCTTTGCAACCCAGCAAAAAGTGTCCAGAACAGCATGAGCAGCACCTGCTCCTTTCAGTGAGGTCGTTGTCCCTAGCAACCACGTTGTTTTTTTTTCTTTTCAGCACGGACATGTGCCCGCATCCGACACCATATGTGGGGGATTAGCTCTTTTCCGGGGGGTTGCAATCACACACTTCTTCACAGACACCAGGATTTAGGGGCCAAACTGTGCTTTATTGTGGCACACGGCATAAAGAAAAACACACAAAGCCAAAATAAAATACCTTGCCCGTCTGGGCCCTATCTAAACACACAGGTTTCCCTGACTCACCTAAAGCGTACCACAGTTCACACCCGTGATGAGATGCGGCTTTCCCAGCCCAACCTCCAGCAGCCTCCAGGCTGCTCCCACACCAGTGTCTCTTGTGGGATAGTGGTCTCTCAGCCCTCCCGGCTCAGACCACACAGAGCCACTCCAGCCTTCTGTGTGCAAGTCCCCCAAAGTCCAGGCTATTGCCTAGCCTCGTGGCCCCTCAGCCTTGCCTAGCTGAGACCACACTGACAGAGCCTCACCAGGCCTCTGTCTGCACACTCTCCAGAGTGAGACACACCCAAGATCCAGTAGCAGGATTAAATAGGATCCCTGGACATGAGCATGCCCTAAGTCCCGGACTGGAACCTGGGGAAACACCACCTCAATGTTCACATTGCCACAAAAGGTAAAAAAAACTAAACAAAAAAAAAATTACCGGTAAGTAAAAAAGTTAACGTTCAGTTAAAAAAGTTAAAAAAAAGTTTATATGTTCTGTTCAACAGTTAATAAATTTATTGCGTTGCGGCCTGGTTTTTTCTTTTTTGTTTTGTTTTTTTTACCTTCCAGGTGGACCAACCGATCGACTAGCTGCAGCACTGATGTGCATTCTGACAGAAGCATTGCGCGGCTGTCAGATTACACGCAAGTCGGTGTATGCGGCACTGCAAGACGAGATTTCTCCTCTGCAGTTAAAGATACGTTTGCCGAGGCATATGAGCTGAGGAGGTGGCGGTGTTCATATACTTTGGCAAACACTTTGTATATATATAAAAAAAAAAAAATCCCGGCAATGATTTATTCATCCACATCGATTGATGTGAATGGAGAAATCTGGTTTGCCAGGGCATACGAGCTAAGTGGGTATGGATGTTGGGCGGAGCTCCTATGTCCTGGCAGACGCCTTTCCCCTCCTTTTTCTTTTTTTGGCAGAGATTTTTTCATCCACATTGATCGATTCGAATGAAGAAATCTGTGCCGTTCATTTTTTTCTTTCAGCCCAGAGGCTGAACGGAAAAAAAAAATCTCATTACCCGTATGCTCAATATAAGGAGAATAGCAGAAACTCCTAATGCTGGGCATACATGTAATGATTGCGGAGACCCTCAAATGCCAGGGCAGTACAAACACCCCACAAATGACCCCATTTTGGAAAGAAGACACCCCAAGGTATTTGCTGAGGGGCTTATTGAGTCCATGAAAGATTGAAATTTTTGTCCCAAGTAAGCGGAAAGGGAGACTTTGTGAGAAAAAAATCCCAAAAATCAATTTCCACTAACTTGGGCCAAAATTTTTTTGTTTCTATGAACTCGCCATGCCCCTCATTGAATACCTTGGGGTGTCTTCTTTCCAAAATGGGGTCACATGTGGGGTATTTATACTGCCCTGGCATTTTAGGGGCCCCAAAGCGTGAGAAGAAGTCTGGTATCCAAATGTCTAAAAATGCCCTCCTAAAAGGAATTTGGGCCCCTTTGCCCACCTAGGCTGCAAAAAATTGTCACATATGTGGTGTCTACGTATTCAGGAGAAGTTGGGGAATGTGTTTTGGGGTGTCATTTTACATATACCCATGCTGGGTGAGATAAATATCTTGGTCAAATGCCAACTTTGTATAAAAAAAAAGGTAAAGTTATCTTTTGCCAAGATATTTCTCTCACCCAGCATGGGTATATGTAAAATGACACCCCAAAACACATTCCCCAACTTCTCCTGAATACGGAGATACCAGATGTGTGACACTTTTTTGCAGCCTAGGTGGGCAAAGGGGCCCACATTCCAAAGAGCACCTTTCGGGTGTCATTTTACATATACCCATGCTGGGTGAGAGAAATATCTTGGCAAAAGACAACTTTTCCCATTTTTTTTATACAAAGTTGGCATTTGACCAAGATATTTATCTCACCCAGCATGGGTATATGTAAAATGACACCCCAAAACACATTCCCCAACTTCTCCTGAATACGGAGATACCACATGTGTGACACTTTTTTGCAGCCTAGGTGGGCAAAGGGGCCCACATTCCAACGAGCACCTTTCGGATTTCACTGGCCATTTTTTACAGAATTTGATTTCAAACTCCTTACCACACATTTGGGCCCCTAGAATGCCAGGGCAGTATAACTACCCCACAAGTGACCCCATTTTGGAAAGAAGACACCCCAAGGTATTCCGTGAGGGGCATGGCGAGTTCCTAGAATTTTTTATTTTTTGTCACAAGTTAGTGGAAAATGATGATTTTTTTTATTTATTTTTTTCTTACAAAGTCTCATATTCCACTAACTTGTGACAAAAAATAAAAACTTCCATGAACTCACTATGCCCATCAGCGAATACCTTGGGGTGTCTTCTTTCCAAAATGGGGTCACTTGTGGGGTAGTTATACTGCCCTGGCATTCTAGGGGCCCAAATGTGTGGTAAGGAGTTTGAAATCAAATTCTGTAAAAAATGACCAGTGAAATCCGAAAGGTGCTCTTTGGAATATGGGCCCCATTGCCCACCTAGGCTGCAAAAAAGTGTCACACATCTGGTATCTCCGTATTCAGGAGAAATTGGGGAATGTGTTTTGGGGTGTCATTTTACATATACCCATGCTGGGTGAGAGAAATATCTTGGCAAAAGACAACTTTTCCCATTTTTTTATACAAAGTTGGCACTTTTTTGCAGCCTAGGTGGGCAAAGGGGCCCACATTCCAAAGAGCACCTTTCGGATTTCACCGGCCATTTATTACAGAATTTGATTTCAAACTCCTTACCACACATTTGGGCCCCTAGAATGCCAGGGCAGTATAACTACCCCACAAGTGACCCCATTTTGGAAAGAAGACACCCCAAGGTATTCGCTGATGGGCATAGTGAGTTCATGGAAGTTTTTATTTTTTGTTACAAGTTAGTGGAATATGAGACTTTGTAAGAAAAAAAAAATCATCATTTTCCGCTAACTTGTGACAAAAAATAAAAAGTTCTATGAACTCACTATGCCGATCAGCGAATACCTTAGAGTGTCTACTTTCCGAAATGGGGTCATTTGTGGGGTGTTTGTACTGTCTGGGCATTGTAGAACCTCAGGAAACATGACAGGTGCTCAGAAAGTCAGAGCTGCTTCAAAAAGCGGAAATTCACATTTTTGTACCATAGTTTGTAAACGCTATAACTTTTACCCAAACCATTTTTTTTTTATCAAAGACATGTAGAACAATAAATTTAGAGCAAAATTTATATATGGATCTCGTTTTTTTTGCAAAATTTTACAACTGAAAGTGAAAAATGTCATTTTTTTGCAAAAAAATCGTTACATTTCGATTAATAACAAAAAAAGTAAAAATGTCAGCAGCAATGAAATACTACCAAATGAAAGCTCTATTAGTGAGAAGAAAAGGAGGTAAAATTCATTTGGGTGGTAAGTTGCATGACCGAGCAATAAACGGTGAAAGTAGTGTAGGTCAGAAGTGTAAAAAATGGCCTGGTCTTTCAGGGTGTTTAAGCCATGGGGGCTGAGGTGGTTAAGGACGGTACATTGTCCTTGTAACGGGGATCCAGCAGCGTGGCTACCCAGTAATCAGCACAAGTTAGAATGTGGGCAACTCGGCGGTCGTTGCGGAGACACTGCAGCATGTAATCGCTCATGTGTGCCAGGCTGCCCTGAGGCAACGAAAAGCTGTCCTCTGTGGGAGGTGTATCGTCTGTGTCCTCTGAATCTCCCCAGCCACGCACCAGTGATGGCCATGAGCTAGTCTGGGTGCCACCCTGCTGTTAACATGGTTCATTCTTCTCCATCTACTCCTCCTCATCCTCCACCTCCTCATCCTCCAGAACTGTGCCCTGGCTGGACAATTGTGTACCTTGGGTTTGTGGGTGCAGAAACCCACCCTCGGAGCCACTTGGGAATGACTGGCCGGAAACCCATGAAATGATCCCTCTTCCTTCTCCTCCTCTGCCACATCCTCTTCCATCATCGTCAAGAGCGTTTTTTCAAGGTGGCATAGAAGTGGGATAGAAACACTGAGAACGGCGTTATCGGCACTGGCCATGTTGGTGGAGTACTCGAAACAGCGCAACAAGGAACACAGGTCTTGCATGGAAGCCCAGTCATTCGTGGTGAAGTGGTGCTGTTCCACCGAGTGACTCACCCGTGCATGCTGCAGCTGAAACTCCACTATCGCCTGCTGCTGCTCGCACAGTCTAGCCAGCATGTGCAAGGTGGAGTTCCACCTTGTGGGCACGTTGCATATGAGGCGGTGAGCGGGAAGGCCGAAGTTACGCTGCAGCGCTGACAGGCAAGCAGCAGGGTGAGAACGCCGAAAGCGCAAACAGACGGCCCGCACTTTATGCAGCAGCTCTGACATATTGGGGTAATTTTTAAGGAAACTCTGCACCACCAAATTCAGCGCCAGGCAAGAGATGTGCGTCAAACCGGCTAGTCCCAGAGCTGCTACGAGATTTCGCCTATTATCGCACACCACCAGGCCGGGCTTGAGGCTGACTGGCACAAACCACTCATCGGTCTGTTGTTCAAGGCCCGTCCACAGCTCCTGCCTGGTGTGGTGTTTGTCCCCCAAACAGATAAGTTTTAAAACAGCCTGCTGTCGTTTACCCCTGGCTGTGCTATAGTTGGTGGTGAAGGTGTTACGCTGACCGGAAGAGGAGCTGGTAGAGGATGAGGAAGCAGAGTCGGAGGAGGAAGCAACAGGAGGCAAACAGATTTCTTTCCCCAAAATGGCTGTATTTCAAATGCCTGAATCAAACCCCCTGTATTTAAAGGGTGTATCTCACATGGCCTGACCCACTGTAGGCCTCAATTAAAGATTTGTTTGCCCAAAATGGATGTATTTCAAATACCTGAATCAAACTCCTGTATATACAGGGTGTATCTCACACGGCCTGACCCACAGTAGGCCTCAATGAAAGATTTTTTTGCCCAAAATGGCAGTATTTCAAATCTCTGAATATAATACATATGTATTAAGGGTGTATCTCACAATGACATATGCAGCAAAGGCTGCCAAATAAACTTTTTTTGCCCAAACGGGTGTTTGTTTAATAACTCAATATGGCAACAGTATATAACCCAGGAATTTCAAACGTGCTTATGCTGCAAGGCCTGGGTGTATCTCACACGATAAAACACTTTATCCAGCTCACCTTCCTGGTCAAATGTGTTCGCCCGACTCCTGAAACCTTTGGGGTGGGTCCCCTTTGCAATCAGCAAGAAACTTGAAAAGGAATGATTCCAGATTCAAATAGAGGTCCTCTTTAAAACTCCTTCTTTATTTGACATTCATTTACAGCAGACAGCCACTTGGTACACAAGACAAGTTGACGCGTTTCGGGTACTAGACCCTTAGTCGTAACAATACAACACAGTGAAACTCAGAAATTTAAATGGATATTGAGCCCACCCCTCCAAATTTCTGGGGAGGAGAGCACCTTTTCATTGGTTATTTCACTGCGATGAACACCCATCATCTAGACTGCTAATCACAGAATAGATGTCCTTCACATTGTGCTGAAGCTCTCAGACCCATTAGCCCTGTATGGGGTGAGCCTAGTTGTATTTGGCTAGACAATGGAAAGAAGAAAAACCGCACAATGTGAATGATGTACTACATATAAAAACATATGGTGACATTACTAAAATGACCTTATTTTTGCCAATGGATTCTCGACAAAAGGGATCTGTTTGTTGCTCCTGAGAGAAAGGTATATATAGATAAAAATAAATATAAATATGAGAACATTATCTCCTTTCAGCAATTTTACTGGTAGATGTACATTAGCTCCCTTTTTAGGTTTAATCCAACCGGGACTCTGGTATTTAATCTGAAAATCCAGAATGCCTCCCGCAGGAGGAGTTTTTTCCGGTGGTCTCCACCTCTTGGGGGTGTAATTACCTTTTCAATTGCAAATGCATTAAAGCTTTTAACTTTGTGGGCGTGCATCTGCACAAAATGTCTTGCTGCATTGGAGATATTCAATGCGTTTGGATTGCTGATATAATTCAGATGCTCCAACAGACGATTTCTAAATTTTCGCATTGTACTCCCCACATACAGCAAGTCACATTCGGTGCAACAAATGATATAAACCACCCCTGTAGTGTTACAATTGATATAGATTTTGATTAGAAAAATACAGGAGTGGTCAGAATTTTCAAAGGATTGCAGGGGAGTCACATAGTTGCAGGTTTTGCATGGATTGCCCCCGCACCCAGTGAACCCCTTATAACTGAGCCAGTTCTGTTTTTTATTTAGATGCTGTCTATTGGAGGTGTATAGAGACGGGGACAGAGAGCAGGACAACGTCGCAGCCCTTCTGGGAACTATTCTGCAGCCAGATTTCAATGCATTATATAGGATGTCGTCATCATATTATATCGGCAAACATCCTTTGACCACAGAGCAGATTTTATTAAATTCCTTACTGTATTTGATAGATAAAATCGGAACCTTGTCCTGGTCTTTGTCCCCATGTACCCCCATCCCCCTTCCTGTATTTCTGATTTTACTCCTTTCCTTTCCAGGCGCAAAGAGCATGTCAAATCTGTCTTTCTGCAGCGCAATTTTCCTACCCATCAACAACATCCAATCAGGGTAGTTTCTCGCTTTTAACCTCTTATCCACTAAACTAAATTCCTCTTCCAGGTACATTGGTAAGCTGCAATTTCTCGCAGTCCGGATATATTCTCCTACCGGGATCGCTTTTATGGTGTGTAAAGGATGATGGCTTCTGGCATTCAGAATCGAATTCCCTGCCACTTTTTTCCTATATGTTCGAGTATGTACAGTCTCATCTGGGTAGCCATGGAGTGTCAAATCCAAGAAGTCAATACTGGATTCACGCAAATTATAATCATTGGCATTCAAATAGGTCTGAAGGTCCGGGACGGCAGATACATCGCCCGCCCAGATCATGAGCAGGTCATCGATGTATCTGCCGTACCAGACCAATCCAGACAAAAACGGATTGTGAACACTGTGTCTTCCCAGTATGCCATAGTTAGATTTGCCAATGAGAGAGAGAATTTCGCCCCCATTGACACTCTACGTATTTGTAGATAGTAGGCACTATCAAACATAAAATAATTATGTGTTAGTAAAAAGTCCGCAACTTCACATGCATAATCTATAAACCCAAAACTGAATCCCGTATGTCTATGGAGATGACACTCCATGGCTAACACGGCGACCCTATGGGGAATGGAGGGATACAATGCTATTACATCAGCCGCAATCCATTTGTAATTTGGTTCCCATTTACGACTGTACATAGCTCTTAGTACATCAGCCGTATCCTTTAAAAAGCCTGGTGTGCGTCTGACCAACGGCTGCAAGAGATTGTCCAGCCAATTGCCCAGGCGCTCAGTCAGGGACCCCATTCCTGACACTATTGGGCGCAGGGGGGGTGGACATCCTTATGTATCTTGGGCAGGGCGTGCATTATGGGAGTCACAGGCGTATCAACACACAGATATCTGAACTCGGTCTCATTAAATATAGGGCTAATGGGTCTGAGAGCTTCAGCACAATGTGAAGGACATCTATTCTGTGATTAGCAGTCTAGATGATTGGTGTTCATCGCAGTGAAATAACCAATGAAAAGGTGCTCTCCTCCCCAGAAATTTGGAGGGGTGGGCTCAATATCCATTTAAATTTCTGAGTTTCACTGTGTTGTATTGTTACGACTAAGGGTCTAGTACCCGAAACGCGTCAACTTGTCTTGTGTACCAAGTGGCTGTCTGCTGTAAATGAATGTCAAATAAAGAAGGAGTTTTAAAGAGGACCTCTATTTGAATCTGGAATCATTCCTTTTCAAGTTTCTTGTATCTCACACGGCCTGACCCACAGTAGGCATGAATTAAAGATTGGTGCACCAAATGGCGGTATTTCAAATCTCTGAATCTAACCCAAATGTATTAAGGGTGTATCTCACAATGACATATGCAGCAAAGGCTGCCAAATAAACTTATTTGCCCAAACGGGTGTGTGTCTAATAACTCAATATGGCAGCAGTATATAACCCAGGAATTTCAAACATGCTTATGCTGCAAAGCCTGAAATATTGTGTTTTTTGCCCCAAAAAGGGTGTTTTATTAATGAAAGAATATAAGCCCTGTATATACAGGGTGTATCTCACACGGCCTCACCCACAGTAGGCCTGAATTAAAGATTGGTGCACCAAATGGCGGTATTTCAAATCTCTGAATCTAACCCAAATGTATGCATCTCACAATGACATCTGCATCAAAGGCTGCCAACTAAAAATGTTTTGCCCAAACGAGTATTTGTTTAACAACTGAATTTGACAGCAGTATATAAGCCTGTAATTTCACACATGCTGATGCTGCAAGGCCTGAAAATAGTTGTTTTTGGCAAAAAAGTGTGTTTTTAAAACCCCAGAAAATGATGGGTGTATTTCTAGCTTAAATTGCACACTGACTAATCCAGATGTTGTATATTGCCAAAAAAGTGTTTTTTTGGTAACAGAATATGAAAGCTGTATATATTAAACTTGAATTTAACACTGGCAGATCAGGAAAATAGTGTTTTTTGGCCAAAAAAAAGTGTGTTTTTAAAACCTCAGAAAATGATGGCTGTATTTCTAGCTTAAATTTCACACTGACTAATCCAGATGTTGTATATTGCCCAAAAAGTTTTTTGGGGTAACAGAATATGAAAGCTGTATATATTAAACTTGAATTTAACACTTGCAGACCAGGAAAATAGTGGTTTTTGGCCAAAAAAAAGTGTGTTTTTAAAACCTCAGAAAATGATGGCTGTATTTCTAGCTTCAATTGCACACTGACTAATCCAGATGTTGTATATTGCCAAAAAGTTTTTTTGGGTAACAGAATATGAAAGCTGTATATATTAAACTTGAATTTAACACTTGCAGACCAGGAAAATAGTGGTTTTTGGCCAAAAAAAAGTGTGTTTTTAAAACCCCAGAAAATGATGGCTGTATTTCTAGCTTCAATTGCACACTGACTAATCCAGATGTTGTATATTGCCAAAAAGGTGTTTTTTTTGTAACAGAATATGAAAGCTGTATATATTAAACTTGAATTTAACACTTGCAGATCAGGAAAATAGAAGTTTTTGGCAAAAGAATGTGTGTTTTTAAAACCCCAGAAAATGATGGCTGTATTTCGAGCTTAAATTGCACACTGACTGATCCAGATGTTGTATATTGGCCCAAAAAATTGGGATTTTCAATGTCCCAAAAGCTCAGATGCAGTGCTGGTGCACTGAGCTTGCATAAAATGGCCGCCGCCGCCCACCTAACTGACTTATTAAAGTTATTTTTTTAAGGTCAATTGGCTCAGGGCAGGAAAAAACTAATTGTGCCCTGCACCCACAAAACACAATGTATGTAGATTGCTGAGTTAGATTCAGATTTTGAGCAAAGACTCTCTCCTATTCTCTCCCTGAAATTAACAGCAGCATCCTCTCCCTACACTAAACACAGCAGAGTGACATGCAGCGCTACGTGACTCCAGCTTATATAGAGGCTGGGTCACATGCTACACTGGCCAATCACAGCCATGCCATTAGTAGGCATGGCTGTGATGGCTTCTAAGGTCAGACAGTTAACCGATTGTTGATTGGCTGCTCTGCAGCCTTTCAAAAAGTGCCAAGAAAGCGCCGAACACCGAACCCGAAATTTTACTGAAATGTTCGGGTTCGGGTCCGGTGTCCAAAAATCCTAAAGTTCGGTACGAACCCGAACTTTACAGTTCGGGTTCGCTCAACCCTACCTTCAAGGCGTAAAGGGCAAGCTCAGGCCATGTGCACAATTTGGAGACCCAGAAGTTGAATGGGGCAGACCCATCAGTCAGTACGTGTAGGCGTGTGCATCCATACTGCTCAACCATGTCGCACATCCCCGTGATGTCCACGATCCAATTGAATATCTTCCCTATCAACTTTCGATGTTCTTTAAGGCGTCTACCATGCTGATCACGGGTAAAGGGGATTCAGGGTTCAATGCCAGAGAGGGAGCGTGAGAAAGGGATACCACATTTAAGGGAGGTCAATGGATGAAATTAAATGTGATCGAGCGGAAATGTGGGACAAATTATTGAAGCAGAAGCTTCCAAGTAAAGGAGAGGGCGCGTAGCAATTACCCACTCCCGACTCAGGGAGGAAGTGATGATAAATAACAATACAGGACTCCTAAGATGCCCTGTTATTGGAATGATTAATAAAAAAATTACAGGGAATGTCACTGGGGTACTTTGTATTTGGAAACATTAGACAGGAGAGGCCCTGTTGCCGCTTTGTTGACTTTAGATAACTTTTGCCTGATCGCATGTCCCCGTGATGTCCACGATCCAATTGGATATCTTCTCTATCAACTTTCGATGTTCTTTTATGCGCCTACCATGGTGATCACGGGTAGCAGGGAATCGGGGTTCCACGCCAGAGAGGTAGCGTGAGAAAGGGATACCAGATCCAAGGGAGGTCAATAGATGATATGTGATTGAGCGGAAATGTGGGACAAGTTATTAAAGCGGAAGGATCGAATGAAAGGAGTGGGCGACGTTAATTAAAGACAGATTTTAGAAATTTAAGTCCCTGTCACCTATGCAGAGCAGGGGTTTTTCATCTGCAAAAATGGGTTAAATGTCACCCACCAATGGAACAGACGATTTAAAAAAAAATTGGTCCCTTTCAACTATGCAGAGCAGGGGGTATTCACGGCAAAAATGGTAAAATGTCACCCAAGAATGTAACAGACACTTTTGCACCCTGCTCCCTCTTTTGATGTGCTGGTGCCTCTGTGCGACCACCGCCTCTTCCTCCGAACTAGACAGGTCACTCGCATGACCTTGATTCCATGTGGGGTCTAGTAACTAGTGATGTCGCGAACATAAAATTTTCCATTCGCGAACGCCGAACACGAATTTCTGCAAATGTTCGCGAACGGGCGAACTGGGCGAACCGCCATAGACTTCAATAGGCAGGCGAATTTTAAAACCCACAGGGACTCTTTCTAGCCACAGTAGTGATGGAAAAGTTGTTTCAAGGGGACTAACACCTGGACTGTGGCATGCCGGAGGGGGATCCATGGCAAAACTCCCATGGAAAATTATGTAGTTGACACAGAGTTGGATTTTAATCCATAAAGGGCATAAATCACATAACAATCCAATTTTTTTTTGAACAACGTGGTTTAAAACATCTAGTGTGTGTATACGATCAGGTATGATGTTGTATCGATCAGGTAGTGTAAGGGTTACGCCCACTTCACAGACATTGACAGACCAAACTCCCCTTTTAATGCACCGCAAACAACCGCAAACAGTCCATTTGCCCAACCGCAAACTCCCCATTTGTTCAAGGTTGGATACCAAGCTAGCCATGTCCCGTTGATGTCATTGAAGGTTTCTTCCTCCACCCAGCCACGTACAACACCAAGGGTCCCCGAAAGGTGAATTGAATTGATTTTTAGAACGGGGAGATGGTTAAAAAAACGCTGGCTCCCTCCCCTTTGTTTGAATCCACGGTCACTGTGTCTGTGCCGTGCAATTTACTGCCCCACCCAATATGAGTGGTATTTTCTGTAGTTCTCTCTTCTCATCAGTTTAATCCCTGTTACGTCCCCAATCTGGGGTCAAATTATTAAATAGATTTTTCGAACGGGGAGATGGTTAAAAAAATGCTGGCTCCCTCCCCTTTGTTTGAATCCACGCCACGGTCACTGCGTCTGCACCGTGCAATTTACTGCCCCGTGACACACACGGGCTTGCAAATGTGATTAGATCAGTTAAATTTTAAATATAATTTTTTTTTCTGAAATGTATTTGGGCGAATGACACCCTGTAACGGTATGAGTGCAGGCAGAACCAGCCACTAGCCAGTGGACACAATACAGTATGTGTGGGGGCCTGACACACACGGGCTTGCAAATGTGATTAGATCACAGTTAAATTTTAAATATAATTTTTTTTTCTGAAATGTATTTGGGCGAATGACACCCTGTAACGGTATGAGTGCAGGCAGAACCAGCCACTAGCCAGTGGACACAATACAGTATGAGTGGGGGCCTGACACACACGGGCTTGCAAATGTGATTAGATCACAGTTAAATTTTAAATAGAATTTGTTTTTCTGAAAGGTATTTGGGCGAATGACACCCTGTAACGGTATGAGTGCAGGCAGAACCAGCCACTAGCCAGTGGCCACAATACAGTCTGTGTGGGCCTGACACACATGGGCTTGCAAATGTGATTAGATCACAGAAAAATATTAAATAGAATTTTTTTTATCTGCGAGGTATTTTCTGTCACACCCTCTCACACACGGGCAGCCAGGCAACTGCAATATATATATATAAAAAAAAAAAGCACACTGATGTACCAGCTCTGAAAAGGGCTTTTTGGGGTGCTGTCAGGACGCTGTCCTTACAGCAGATGAGTCTGTGGACACAGAACAATGCCCTAGCTAACGCTTTCCCTATTGAATCATCAGCAGCAGCACTGTCCCTCCTCTTTCTGTGAAAGCAGATTCCGAATGAATCTAAAATGGATGCTGTCCTGGAGGTGGGAGGGTCTGGGAGGGAGGGTCTGCTGCTGATTGGCTGGAATGTGTCTGCTGACTGTGAGGTACAGGGTCAAAGTTTACTCAATGATGATGTATCGCATATGTTCGCCAGTAGCGGCGAACGCGAACAAGCTATGTTCGCAGGGAACTATTCGTCGGCGAACTATTCGGGCCATCTCTACTAGTAACTCATCATCCTCCACATCATCTTCCACCCACTCTTTACTCCTGCTCTCCTTCTCGGTCTGCAGACTGCAGAAAGCCGCAGAAGTTGGCACCTGTGTGTTGTCATCATCAGAGACGTGCTGCGGTGGTCTTCCCATGTCCTCATCCTGAAACATAAGTGGTTGGGCATCAGTGCACTCAATCTCTTCCACTTCTGGTGCAGGGCTATGTGGATGGCCCATGGTAACCCTGCCAGCAGAGTCATCAAAAAGCATAAGAACCTGCTGCATGACTTGGGGCTCAGACTGCTTGCCTGATTTGCAAGGGGGTGAGTTGAAAGACAGATGGCCAGGGGCTGTAGGTGCCAACTCTGATCTTTCAGCAGGGGACTGGGTGGGAGACAATGCAAAGGAACTGTAGGCACTGTCAGCCCCCCAATATACTATTGTCTGTACTTGTTCTGGCCTCACCATTCGTACTGTCCTAAATGCAGTGTAGGCTGCAAATGTACTTTCTAGCGCAAAAGATGAGCATTTGTAACCCAACAATGTAACAGACGAATTAGTGAAATGTATTTCCTTGTCCACTAGGTAGAGCAGGGGTATATCATAGTTAAAAATTGGTGAATGTCACCTGACAATGTAAGAAAGACAAATTAGTGAAATGAATTTCCCTGTCCACTGGTGAATGTCAATGTAACAGACAAATTATTGAAATGTCTTAAAATAAAATAAAATACGTAAAAATTTAAAATAATAATCTTGATCTAGGAGGTGGGGGTCCATATGGAGTAGGAGGTTGAGGAGGCGGTGGACGTAGCGGTGTAGGTGGAAGCGGCGGTGGAGGAGGACGAGGTTGCCAACACTGGTTTTTGGTTTTAATTTTTTAATAGTTTTTTATTAGGGTACACTGCAAAAGAGTGTGAAATATACAAAATACAACAATGAGCAATCGCGCTGTAGTATAACAATGGCTGGTTAAGGCCGGTATACATGTCTATTCTGCACAAAGTACGGACAAGTCCTGTGGGATCCATGCCTGGTTCATTTTAATGAATGTGAGCTTGCCCACATTGGCTGTGGATAGACGGCTGTGCTTGTCTGTGATAGCGCCCCCTACCGTGCTAAACACACGTTCAGACAATACACTGGCTGCAGGGCAGGCCAGCACCTCCAAGGTGTAAAGGGCAAGCTCAGGCCAAATGCCCAATTTGGAGACCCAGAAGTTGAAGGGGGCAGACTCATCATTCAGTACGTGTAGGCGTGTGCACACATACTGCTCCACCATGTTGCTGAAATGCTGCCTCCTGCTAAGACGTTCCATATCAGCTGGTGGTGCTGGTTGTTGTGGCGTGCTGACAAAGCTTTTCCACATTTCGGCTATGCTAACCCTGCCTTCTGAGGTGCTGGCGGTGCCCCAGCTCCATTGGCGACCTTTTCCTCGTCCTCTGCCTTCGCCTTGTGCTTCCCCTGTCCCCCCACTGTCAGGTGGAAATGCGACCAGCAGCCGTCTACTCGCGCATTTTAGGATCATGCTCCAGTGATGGAATTAAGGACGGTACGTTGTCCTTGTAACGGGGATCCAGCAGCGTGGCCACCCAGTAATCAGCACAAGTTAAAATGTGACCAACTCGGCGGTCATTGCGGAGACACTGCAACATGTAATCGCTCATGTGTGCCAGGATTCCCAGAGGCAATGACAAGCTGTCCTCTGTGGGAGGTATATCGTCTGTGTCCTCTGTATCCCCCCAGCCATGCTAGATTGATGGGCATGAGCTGGTTTGGGTGCCACACTGCTGTGAACACTGTTCCTCCTCCTCCAGAACTGTGCCCTGGCTGGACAATTGTGTACCTGGCATATCCTCAGTAGTGGAACCACATGCGCCAAACTGCGATCCGCCTCAGGCCCAGCCACCACTGCATTTACCCAGTGTGTTGTTAGGGAGATATAACGTCCTTGATCGTGCTTACTGGTCCACGTATTCGTAGTTAGGTGTACCTTGCCACAGATGGCGTTGCGCAGGGCACACCTGATTTTGTCCCCCACTTGGTTGTGCAGGGAAGGGATGGCTCGCCTGGAAAAGTAGTGGCGGCTGGGCACGACGTACTGTGGGACAGCCACCACCATAAGGCTTTTTAAACTCTCCGTCTCCACCAGACAGAATGACAGCATTTCAAAGACCAGTCATTTTGAAATGCTGGCATTCAGGGCCAGGGATCTCCGGTGGATAGGGGGGTACTTCCTCTTTCGCTCTAGTGTTTGGGAGATAGACAGCTGAACGCTTCCATGGGACATTGTGGAGATGCTTGGTGAACCAGGTGGTGGCCTTGCTGGCAGATCCTCTGTTTGCGGGGTGGCAGGTGCCACTATCACTCCAGAGGTGGATGAAGAGGCAGAGACTGCAGCAGAAGAGGAAGCAGGAGGAGCCAGAGACCTTTCTTGGTTTTTGAGGTGTCTACTCCACTGCAGGTGCTTTGCACTTAGATGCCAGGTTTAGAACGTTTATGCCTCGCTTCAGGCTCTGATTGCACAGCGTGCAAACCACTCGTGTCTTGTAGTCAGCACATTTTCTGAAGAACTGCCACGCCAGGGAACTCCTAAGAGCTGGCTTTGGTGTGCTCGGTCCCTTGGTGTGGTGGGCAGTAGCAGGCGTACTGTCTAGGGACGACCACTCCGCTTTTGCACCCTGCTCCCTCTTCTGCTGTGCTGGTGGCTATGTGCGACCACCGCCTCTTCCTCCGAACTACACAGGTCACTCGCATGACCTTGATTCCATGTGGGGTCGAGGACCTCATCGTCCTCCACATCATCTTCCACCCAGTCTTCACCCCTGCCCTCCTTGTCAGTCTGCACACTGCAGAAAGCCCCAGCAGTTGGCACCTGTGTTTCGTCATCATTGACTGGTTGTATAGGACTGTCAGAAATGCAGCAAAGGCCGAAAATGTATTATCTTGCCCAAAATGGGTGTTTTTTTTAATACCAGAATATAACAGCAGTATGTAAAGCTAGTATTGGACTGTCAGAAATGCAGCAAAGGCCGCAAATGTATTATCTTGCCCAAAATGGGTGTTTTTTTAATACAAGAATATAACAGCAGTATATAACACTTGTATTGTACTGTGACAAATGCAGCAAAGGCCCAAAATGTATGGTCTTGCACAAAATGGGTGTTTTTTCAAACCCAGAATATAACTGCAGTAATTAAAGCTTGTATGTATTTGACTGTCACAAATGCAGCAAAGGCCCCAAATGTAGTGTATTGCACAAAATGGGTGTTTTAAAAAAAAACAAAATATAACAGCAGTATCTAACGCTTGTATTTGAATGCGACAAATGCAGCAAAGGCTCCAGATGTAGTGTCTTGCACAAAATGGGTGGTTTTTTTAAACCCAGAATATAACTGCAGTAATTAAAGCTTGTATTGGACTGTCACAAATGCAGCAAAGGCCCAAAATGTATTATCTTGCACAAAATGGGTGTTTTTTGAAAACCAGAATATAACAGTGGTATTTAACGCTTGTATTTGACTGTCACAAATGCAGCAAAGGCCCCAAATGTAGTGTCTTGCACAAAATGGGTTTTTCTTTTTAAACCAGAATATAACAGCAGTATTTAACGCTTGTATTTGACTGTGACAAATGCAGCAAAGGCCCCAAATGTAGTGTCTTGCACAATATTGGTTTTTTCTTTTTAAACCAGAATATAACAGCAGTATTTAACGCTTGTATTTGACTGTGACAAATGAAGCAAAGGCCCCAGATGTAGTGTCTTGCACAAAAGGGGTGTTTTTTTAAACCCAGAATATAACTGCAGTAATTAAAGCTTGTATTTAACTGTCACAAATGCTGCAAAGGCCCCAAATGAAGTGTTTTGCACAAAATGGGTGTTTTTTTACACCCAGAATATAACATCAGTATCTAACGCTTGTATTGGACTGTCAGAAACGCAGCATAGGCCGCAAATGTATTAACTTGCCCAAAATGGGTGTTTTTTTTAATACCAGAATATAACAGCAGTATCTATTGCTTGTATTGGACTGTCACAAATGCAGCAAAGGCCCAAAATGTTCGGTCTTGCACAAAATGGGTGTTTGTTTTAAACCCAGAATATAACTGCAGTAATTAAAGCTTGTATTTGACTGTCACAAATGCAGCAAAGGCCCCAAATGTACGGTCTTGCAAAAAAGAGGTGTTTTTTTAAACCCAAAGTATAACTGCAATATTTTCAGCTTGTATTTGACTGTTACAAATTCAGCAAGGGACCCAAAATGTACTATTTTGCGCCAAATAGTTTTTTTTTTTTTAACCCAGAATATAAGTGCAGTATTTAAAGCTTGTATTTGACTGTCACAAATGCACATATGCTGTGCTGGCGCACTGAACTTGCACAAAATGGCCGCCGACACCCACCTGACTAACAGACGGACAAAAGTTATTTTTCTGTGTCACTGGGCTCAGGGCAGGATAAAAAAATTGTGCACTGCACCCACAAAACAAAATCGCTGTAGATTACAGTTAACAAGCACTTCTGATAACAGATAGATTCTTTCCTATTCTCTAAATCACAGCAGCAGCATCCTAGCCCTACACTAGTAAGAGCATAGTGATGTGCAGCGCTACGTGACTCCAGCTTATATAGAGGCTGGGTCACATGCTGCACTGGCCAATCACAGCAATGCCATTAGTAGGCATGGCTGTGATGGCTTCTAAGGGCACAAAACTTAAAAACTTGTTAATTGGCTGTTCTGCAGCCTTTCAAAAGGCGCCAAGAAATCGCCAAAGACCGAACTCGAACTTTTACTGAAAAGTTTGGGTTCAGTTCCGGAGTACAAAATTCCTAAAGTTCAGTACGAACCTGAACTTTACAGTTCGGCTTCGCTCAACCATAAATAGTAGTATTTAACTGTTTTATGGACTGTTAGAAATGCAGCGCAGGCGGCAAATGTACTACCTAGCACAAAAAGGGTGTTTTTTCAAATAAAAATATAACAGCAGTATTTCACAGATGTATTAGACTGTCAGAAATGCAGTGCAGGGCGCAAATGTGCTATCTAGCACAAAAAGGGTGTTTTATTCAAACCACAATATAACAGAAGTATTTAACGGTTGTATTTGACTGTCAAAAAAGCAGCACAGGCCGAAAATGTACTATCTGGCACAAAAAGTTAGCTTTTTTCAAACGACTATGTAACAGCAGTATTTAACTGTTTTAGTGGACTGTCAGAAATGCAGCGCAGGCCACAAATGTACTATATAGCACAAAAAGTGGTTTAATTTTCAAACGACAATGTAACAGCAGTATTTAACTGTTTTATTATGAAGAAAATAAATTGGTTGGTCCAGCTTGTATTCGTGGTAATCCTGTATTCGTGGTAGTCATGAGTAAGGGCTAAGATTGTATTGTGCCCGAAACATGTAGACCTGCATTCCTGTACCTGGATTTTATTGAATATTGAATAAAGCCTTTGGATTACCACGAATACAAGCTGGACCAAGCAATTTATTTTCTTCATACTTACATTTCTCCTATTTCGGGTGAAGGAGCCGGTCCGTGCTATACCAGTGGAATCCCTGGCAGGTGAGAGCTGCTCAAACCTCTGATTTTTACATTAACTGTTTTATTGTACTGTCAGAAATGCAGCGCAAGCCGCAAATGTACAGTCATGGCCAAAAGTTTTGAGAATTACATAAATATTGGAAATTGGAAAAGTTGCTGCTTAAGTTTTTATAATAGCAATTTACATATACTCCAAAATGTTATGAAGAGTGATCAGATGAATTGCATAGTCCTTCTTTGCCATGAAAATTAACTTAACCACCTCAGCTCCCCTAGCTTAAACACCCTTAATGACCAGGCCACTTTTTACACTTCTGCACTACACTACTTTCACCGTTTATTGCTTGGTCATGCAACTTACCACCCAAATGAATTTTACCTCCTTTTCTTCTCACTAATAGAGATTTCATTTGGTGGTATTTCATTGCTGCTGACATTTTTACTTTTTTTGTTATTAATCGAAATTTAACAAAGTTTTTGCAAAAAAATGTCATTTTTCACTTTCAGTTGTAAATTTTTTTTTAAAAAACGACATCCATATATAAATTTTTCTCTAAATTTATTGTTCTACATGTCTTTGATAAAAAAAAAATGTTTGGGTAAAAAAAAAAAATGGTTTGGGTAAAAGTTATAGCGTTTAGAAACTATGGTACAAAAATGTGAATTGCCGCTTTTTGAAGCAGCTGTGACTTTCTGAGCACCTGTCATGTTTCCTGAGGTTCTACAATGGCCAGACAGTACAAACACCCCACAAATGACCCCATTTCGGAAAGTAGACACCCTAAGGTATTCGCTGATGGGCATAGTGAGTTCATAGAACTTTTTATTTTTTGTCACAAGTTAGCGGAAAATGATGATTTTTTATTTTTATTTTTTCTTACAAAGTCTCATATTCCACTAACTTGTGACAAAAAATAAAAACTTCCATGAACTCACTATGCCCATCACGAAATACCTGGGGGTGTCTTCTTTCCAAAATGGGGTCACTTGTGGGGTAGTTATACTGCCATGGCATTTTAGGGGCCCGAATGCGTGAGAAGTAGTTTGAAATCAAAATCTGTAAAAAATGGCCGGTGAAATCCGAAAGGTGCTCTTTGGAATGTGGGCCCCTTTGCCCACCTAGGCTGCAAAAAAGTGTCACACATCTGGTATTTCCGTACTCAGGAGAAGTTGGGCATTGTGTTTTGGGGTGTCATTTTACATATACCCATGCTGGGTGAGATACATATCTCGGCAAAAGACAACTTTTCCCATTTTTTTATACAAAGTTGGCATTGGACCGAGATATTTCTCTCACCCAGCATGGGTATATGTAAAAAATGACACCCCAAAACACATTGCCCAACTTCTCCTGAGTACGGCGATACCAGATGTGTGACACTTTTTTGCAGCCTAGGTGGGCAAAGGGTCCCACATTCCAAAGAGCACCTTTAGGATTTCACAGGTCATTTTTTACACATTTTGATTTCAAACTACTTACCACACATTAGGGCCCCTAAATTGCCAGGGCAGTATAACTACCCCACAAGTGACCCCATTTTGGAAAGAAGACACCCCAAGGTATTTCGTGATGTGCATAGTGAGTTCATGGAATTTTTTATTTTTTGTCACAAGTTAGTGGAATATGAGACTTTGTAAGAAAAAGAAAAAGAAAATCATCATTTTCCGCTAACTTGTGACAAAAAATAAAAAATTCTAGGAACTCGCCATGCCCCTCACGGAATACCTTGGGGTGTCTTCTTTCCAAAATGGGGTCACTTGTGGGGTAGTTATACTGCCCTGGCAATTTAGGGGCCCTAATGTGTGGGAAGTATTTTGAAATCAAAATGTGTAAAAAATGACCTGTGAAATGCTAAAGGTGCTCTTTGGAATGTGGGCCCCTTTGCCCACCTAGGCTGCAAAAAAGTGTCACACATCTGGTATCGCCGTACTCAGAAGAAGTTGGGCAATGTGTTTTGGGGTGTCATTTTACATATACCCATGCTGGGTGAAAGAAATATCTTGGCAAAATACAACCTTTTCCTTTTTTTATACAAAGTTGGCATTTGACCAAGATATTTATCTCACCCAGCATGGGTATATGTAAAATGACACCCCAAAACACATTGCCCAACTTCTCCTGAGTACGGTAATACCAGATGTGTGACACTTTTTTGCAGCCTAGATGCGCAAAGGGGCCCGAATTCCTTTTAGGAGGGCATTTTTTTTAGACATTTGGATCCCAGACTTCTTCTCACGCTTTAGGGCCCCTAAAATGCCAGGGCAGTATAAATACCCCACATGTGACCCCATTTTGGAAAGAAGACACCCCAAGGTATTCAATGAGGGGCATGTCGAGTTCATCGAAAAAAAAAATTTTGGCACAAGTTAGCGGAAATTGATTTTTTTTTGTTTTTTCTCACAAAGTCTCCCTTTCCGCTAACTTGGGACAAAAATTTCAATCTTTCATGGACTCAATATGCCACTCACGGAATACCTTGGGGTGTCTTCTTTCCGAAATAGGGTCACATGTGGGGTATTTATACTGCCCTGGCATTTTAGGGGCCCTAAAGCGTGAGAAGAAGTCTGGAATATAAATGTCTAAAAAATTTTATGCATTTGGATTCCGTGAGGGGTATGGTGAGTTCATGTGAGATTTTATTTTTTGACACAAGTTAGTGGAATATGAGACTTTGTAAGAAGAAAAAAATAAATAAAAAATTTCCGCTAACTTGGGCCAAAAAAATGTCTGAATGGAGCCTTACAGGGGGGTGATCAATGACAGGGGGGTGATCAGGGAGTGTATATGGGGTTATCACCCCCCTGTCATTGATCACCCCCCTGTAAGGCTCCATTCAGACGTCCGTATGTGTTTTACGGATCCGCGGTGTCCGTGTTTTGCGGATCCACAGATCTGTAAAAAACATACGGACGTCTGAATGGAGCCTTACAGGGGGGTGATCAATGACAAAGGGGTGATCAATGACAGGGGGGTGATCAGGGAGTCTATATGGGGTGATCACTCCCCTGTCATTGATCACCCCCCTGTAAGGCTCCATTCAGATGTCCGTATGTGTTTTGCGGATCCGATCCATGTATCCGTGGATCTGTAAAAAAAACATACGGACGTCTGAATGGAGCCTTACAGGGGGGTGATCAATGACAGGGGGGTGATCAATGACAGGGGGGTGATCAGGGAGTCTATATGGTGTGATCACCCCCCTGTAAGGCTCCATTCAGACGTCCGTATGTGTTTTGCGGATCCGATCCATGTATCCGTGGATCCGTAAAAAACATACGGACGTCTGAATAGAGCCTTATAGGGGGGTGATCAATGACAGGGGGGTGATCAATGACAGGGGGGTGATCACTCCCCTGTCATTGATCACCCCCCTGTAAGGCTCCATTCAGACGTCCGTATGTGTTTTGCGGATCCGATCCATGTATCCGTGGATCCGTAAAAAACATATGGACGTATGAATGGAGCCTTACAGGGGGGTGATCAATAACAGGGGGGTGATCAGGGAGTCTATATGGGGTGATCACCCCCCTGTAAGGCTCCATTCAGACGTCTGTATGTGTTTTGCGGATCCGATCCATGTGTCCGTGGATCCGTAAAAAACATATGGACGTCTGAATGGAGCGTTACAGGGGGGTAATCAATGACAGGGGGGTGATCAGGGTGTCTATATGGGGTGATCACTCCCCTGTCATTGATCACCCCCCTGTAAGGCTCCATTCAGACATCCGTATGTGTTTTGCGGATCCGATCCATGTGTCCGTGGATCCGTAAAAAACATACGGACGTCTGAATGGAGCCTTACAAGGGGGTGATCAATGACAGGGGGGTGATCAATGACAGGGGGGTGATCAGGGAGTCTATATGGGGTGATCAGGGGTTAATAAGGGGTTAATAAGTGACAAGGGGGGGTGTAGTGTAGTGGTGTTTGGTGCTACTTATTACTGAGCTGCCTGTGTCCTCTGGTGGTCGATCCAAGTAAAAGGGACCACCAGAAGACCAGGTAGCAGGTATATTAGACGCTGTTATCAAAACAGCGTCTAATATACCTGTTAGGGGTTAAAAAAATCGCATCTCCAGCCTGCCAGTGAACGATCGCCGCTGGCAGGCTGGAGATCCACTCGCTTACCTTCCGATCCTGTGAACGCGCACGCCTGTGTGCGCGCGTTCACAGGAAATCTCGCGTCTCGCGAGATGACGCACGGATGCGTCCAGGAGGAATGAATCGACCGCCTCCAGGACGCATCCGTGCGTTAGGCGGTCGGGAGGTGGTTAAAGGGAACCTGTCACCAGTTTTATGGTGTCCTAACTAAGGGCAACATAAATAAGTGATTGATTCTCTTAGCACAATGCTGGGTCACTTTCTTTAATTGACCCAGTTAATCTGCCAACATCTTGTATTGAAAAGCTCCAGCTGATAATGATGAGTCATAAATATTCATGAGCTCCTGACTCTCCCCGCCCACCTGCTGCTGAATGACAGTGTAACGGGGTTCCGAAGGTGCACTCGGTCCCCCATTACCCGCAGACCTGTTGCTTAGCTTTGGGAATGAGGATCTGTGTTTGACCTCATTCCCAGGGCGGCTTTACTGCTGGGTGGCTCCCTGCTCCTAGGTCATCCTTGAGCGCCGAGCTGATCACTCGGTGCTCAACTGGTTGGTCTGTCGGTCATGTGACGCTGGCCACGTCACATGACCCTCACTCCCCACTATAATTACAGGCAGCCTGCTAGCCACAGGTTGCCTGTTAATTTCTAGGTTCCTGGCTATTTGTTGGACTACTGAATACTCACCTGATTCCGTTCCCTGACGATCCTTTGCCTGCTCCTCCTGTACTGCGCATCCGTCCTGGTATTGTGACCTCGGCTCCCACCTGACTACTCTCTTAGGACTCCTCTTGTACTTCTCTACTCTCCTGGTATTTGACCCCGGTTTCTCCTGACCATTCTTTGCTTAACCCTTTGTACTGCGTAGCTCTCTTGGTTCTGACCCGGTCCGTTTATGTTCCGTATTTTGTCTTGTCTGTCTTCCCTGCACGTATCCTAAGTTAGGGACTGTCGTCCAGTTGTCCCCTGTCATCAGGACTCGTGAGGCAAGTAGGCAGGGCCAGGGGTGAGGGTGGAGCGCAGTGGTCACTATCCTTCCCCCTGTGTGTGTGTGTGTGTGTGTACGTGATCGTTACAGACAGTTTGTTTCCATATAAATCAGCAGCAGGTGGGCAGGGGAGTGGCTATAGCTCTGAATTAAATATACGAAGGACTCAATGACATCACGCTGGACTCCAATCAGCTCATTAGCATGCGGCATGTGGCATTTTTGTGTGTATATTATGAGGTAACCATCTGTCACACCAGTAAGTGAATACATCTAAGGTACTTTTTAGTAGTTAATGATTGTATATAATTAGTTAGATTATAATCAAATATCCACATGACAGGTTCACTTTAATTCCAAAAAAACCTTTCCACTGCATTTCATTGCTGTCATTAAAGGACTTGCTGAGATCATTTCAGTAATCGTCTTGTTAACTCAGGTGAGAATGTTGACGAGCACAAGGCTGGAGATAATTATGTCAGGCTGATTGGGTTAAAATGGCAGACTTGACCTGTTAAAAGGAGGGTGATGCTTGAAATCATTGTTCTTCCATTGTTAACCATGGTGACCTGCAAAGAAACGCGTGCAGCAATCATTGCGTTGCATAAAAATGGCTTCACAGGCAAGGATATTCTGGCTCCTAAGATTGCACCTCAATCAACAATTTATAGGATCATCAAGAACTTCAAGGAAAGAGGTTCAATTCTTGTTAAGAAGGCTTCAGGGCGTCCAAGAAAGTCCAGCAAGCGCCAGGATCGTCTCCTAAAGAGGATTCAGCTGCAGGATCGGAGTGCCACCAGTGCAGAGCTTGCTCAGGAATGGCAGCAGGCAGGTGTGAGCGCATCTGCACGCACAGTGAGGCGAAGACTTTTGGAAGATGGCCTGGTGTCAAGAAGGGCAGCAAAGAAGCCACTTCTCTCCAAATAAAACATCAGGGACAGATTGATCTTCTGCAGAAAATATGGTGAATGGACTGCTGAGGACTGGGGCAAAGTCGTATTCTCCGATGAAGCCTCTTTCCGATTGTTTGGGGCATCAGGAAAAAGGCTTGTCTGGAGAAGAAAAGGTGAGCGCTACCATCAGTCCTGTGTCATGCCAACAGTAAAGCATCCTGAGACCATTCATGTGTGGGGTTGCTTCTCATCCAAGGGAGTGGGCTCACTCACAATTTTGCCCAAAAACACAGCCATGAATAAAGAAAGGTACCAAAACACCCTCCAACAGCAACTTCTTCCAACAATCCAACAAGAGTTTGGTGAAGAACAATGTACTATCTGGCACAAAAAGTTAGCTTTTTTCAAACGACTATGTAAACGCAGTATTTAACTGTTTTATTGGACAGTCAGAAATGCAGTGCAGGCTGCAAATGTACAATCTAGCACAAAAAGTCTGTTTTTATTCAAACCACAATATAACAGCAGTATTTAACGGTTGTATTAGACTGTCAGAAATGCAGTGCAGGCCTCAAATGTACTATCTAGCACAAAAAGGGTGTTTTTTTCAAAACACAATATAACAGCAATATTTAACGGTTGTATTGGATTGTCAGAAATGCAGCGCAGGCTGCAAATATACTATCTCGCACAAAAAATGTTTTATTTTTTTCAAACGACAATATAACAGCAGTATTTAATGGTTGTATTAGACTGTCAGAAATTTTGCGCAGGCCGCAAATGTACAGTCGTGGCCAAAAGTTTTGAGAATGACACAAATATTATTTTCACAAAGTTTGCTGCTAAACTGCTGTTAGATCTTTGTTTCAGTTGTTTCTGTGATGTAGTGAAATATAATTACACGCACTTCATACGTTTCAAAGGCTTTTATCGACAATTACATGACATTTATGCAAAGAGTCAGTATTTGCAGTGTTGGCCCTTCTTTTTCAGGACCTCTGCAATTCGACTGGGCATGCTCTCAATCAACTTCTGGGCCAATTCCTGACTGATAGCAACCCATTCTTTCATAATAACTTCTTGGAGTTTGTCAGAATTAGTGGGTTTTTGTTTGTCCACCCGCCTCTTGAGGATGGACCACAAGTTCTCAATGGGATTAAGATCTGGGGAGTTTCCAGGCCATGGACCCAAAATGTCAAAGTTTTGGTCCCCAAGCCACTTAGGTATGACTTTTGCCTTATGGCACGGTGCTCCATCGTGCTGGAAAATGCATTGTTCTTCACTAAACTGTTGTTGGATTGTTGGAAGAAGTTGCTGTTGGAGGGTGTTTTGGTACCATTCTTTATTCATGGCTGTGTTTTTGGGCAAAATTGTGAGTGAGCCCACTCCCTTGGATGAGAAGCAACCCCACACATGAATGGTCTCAGGATGCTTTACTGTTGGCATGACACAGGACTGATGGTAGCGCTCACCTTTTCTGCTCCAGACAAGCCTTTTTCCAGATGCCCCAAACAATCGGAAAGAGGCTTCATCGGAGAATATGACTTTGCCCCAGTCCTCAGCAGTCCATTCACCATACTTTCTGCAGAAGATCAATCTGTCCCTGATGTTTTTTTTGGAGAGAAGTGGCTTCTTTGCTGCCCTTCTTGACACCAGGCCATCTTCCAAAAGTCTTCGCCTCACTGTGCGTGCAGATGCGCTCACACCTGCCTGCTGCCATTCCTGAGCAAGCTCTGCACTGGTGGCACTCCGATCCCGCAGCTGAATCCTCTTTAGGAGACGATCCTGGCGCTTACTGGACTTTCTTGGACGCCCTGAAGCCTTCTTAACAAGAATTGAACCTCTTTTCTTGAAGTTCTTGATGATCCTATAAATTGTTGATTGAGGTGCAATCTTAGAAGCCACAATATCCTTGCCTGTGAAGCCATTTTTATGCAACGCAATGATGGCTGTACGCGTTTCTTTGCAGGTCACCATGGTTAACAATGGAGGAACAATGATTTCAAGCATCACCCTCCTTTTAACATGTCAAGTCTGCCATTTTAACCCAATCAGCCTGACATAATGATTTCCAGCCTTGTGCTCGTCAACATTCTCACCTGAGTTAATAAGACGATTACTGAAATGATCTCAGCAGGTCCTTTAATGACAGCAATGAAATGCAGTGGAAAGTTTTTTTGGGGATTAAGTTAATTTTCATGGCAAAGAAGGACTATGCAATTCATCTGATCACTCTACATAACATTCTGGAGTATATGCAAATTGCTATTATAAAAACTTAAGCAGCAACTTTTCCAATTTCCAATATTTATGTAATTCTCAAAACTTTTGGCCACGACTGTACAATCTAGCACAAACATGGTGTTTTTTTCAAATAAAAATATAACAGCAGTATTTAACGGTTGTATTGAACTGTCAGAAATACAGAGCAGGTGCAAATGTACTATCTAGCACAAAAAGGGTGGTTTTTTTTCAAACCACAATATAACAGCAGTATTTAACGGTTATACAGGACTGTCAAAAAAGCAGCGCAGGCCGCAAATGTACTATCTCGCACAAAAAGTGAGTTTTTTTCAAACGACTATGTAAGAGCAATATTTAACTGTTTTATTGGACTGTCAGAAATGCAGCGCAGGCCGCAAATGTACTATCTAGCACAAAAATTTCGTTTTTTTCAAAGCACAATATAACAGCAGTATTTAACGGTTGTATAGGACTGTCAAAAATGCAGCTCAGGCCGCAAATGTATTATCTCGCACAAAAAGTGTGTTTTTTTTCAAAAGACAATGTAACAGCAGTATTTAACCAGTTCCCGTCACACTAACGCCGATAGGCGTCAGGACCGCGGCACTCTCAGGTCTCAGCGACGCCTATTTGCGTCATCTCGTGAGACCCGAGATTTCCTGTGAACGCGCATTCACAGGATTGCGCCGTTCGCAAGTTCAACTACAGCCTGCAAGCGCTGATCATTGGCTGGCAGACTGTAGATTTTTTAAATAACCAATCAAAGAGGTATATCAGACGCTATTTTGTAAATAGCGTCTGATATACCTGCTACCTGCTCTTCTGGTGGTCCCTTTTGCTTGAATCGACCACCAGAGGACACAGGCAGCTCTGTAAGTAGCACCAAACACCACACACACATTACACCCCCCCCCTGTCACTTATTAACCCCTGATCACCCCATATAGACTCCCTGATCACCCCCCTGTCATTGATCACCCCCCTGTAAGGGTCCCTTATCACCGCCAGTTACTTAGCTACATGTTAGGTAGTTAGCGCCCAGCCCACCGCACCGCAGTCACTGATTAGTCACTGATTAGCGTCATCGCTGTCGGTAATCAGCACTAGTACTATATAGTATCTGTAAGTGATCAAGACAGATCGCAATCAGATCTATATCAGTACATTAGGGTCACCTTAGGCTCTACAAAAAACGCAGTGTTCGCCCGATCAGGCCTGATCTTGTGCCCACACTTGCGTTCAGTCCGCCCCACCGCAGTGACAGAAATTATTTTTTTCTGATCACTGCAAAAACACTATAAAATCGCTGCAGCGCTATAAAGATCACGTTTGAGCTTTCTGGATCTTTATTAGCGATCGCAGCTTTAATTCGCAAGCACTTCTTTTTACTAGGCAGGTGTGCTCTTTTTCCTGGGTAGTCTCAGAGGAATACCCCCTAAATTTAGTTAGCCCAAAATGTCAAAGGGGTATTCCGCTGAATAGGCCTACAGGATTCTGGCCCTGATGGATGAAAGCGATGGAGACGCCCTTACCCGCTGAATTCAGTGGTTCATAATATGAACCTGTAGACAGCAGTCGCACTCTAACCGCTAGTGAAGATGACGAGGTTGAGGTCCCTGCTATGGTCGGACGTACCCGACCCCATGTCAGTGTTCTGCATACACCACGTGATGAGCCTCATTTGCAGCAGAGTGGTGCTAGCGCTGATCTTTTCTATGGTGTGGCATACACCAGCAGCGCAGCACATCCTGGACCTTCTACCAGCACTGCCGTATTCCCTGGTGAAGTGGCGAGCACCAGAAGGGCAGTTCAAGCTGGTACTTGGCACGTGCAGTAACTCCCCCGTCGCAGCCACCACGTTCACAGGCCCCTAGAGCCCTTAGTCTCCCAGAGGTGCTGGCAAACCCAAATTGGCAATCCCCTGCTTCCGCCGCACCTGTATTGCCCTCTTTCACCGCCCAGTCTGGAGTTCGCGTGGAGACAGTTCATTTAGGATCGGCCCTTATGTTTTTTGAGCTGTTCTTCACCGCAGATCTCTATGACTTAGTTGTGGCAGAAACCAACCACTACGCCACACAGTATATAACCGCCAATCTCGAAAGCTTCTATGCCCAGCCTTTCCAGTGGAAACCAGTCACAGTTTCCGAATTTAAAATATTTTTGGGTCTTATCCTCAGCATGGGTCTAACTAAAAAAAATGTATTGCGGTCTTATTGGTCTAAAGACCCAATACATTACATGCCCATGTTCTCTGCTGCTATGTCCATGGCACATTTTGAGGTCATCATGCGCTTTATGCATTTCACTGACAATGAAACCTGTCATCCAAGAAGCCACCCTGCTTATGACCGGCTCCACAAAATTCGGCTCCTCATAGACCGTTTGTCATCCAGGTTTGCAGATGTGTATACCCCCAATCAGAACATCTGCATAGATGAGTCCCTTGTACATTTTACCGGGCGCCTTGGCATAAAACAATACATCCCCAGCAAGCGCGCCCGTTATGGGGTCAAACTGTATAAGCTCTGTGAAAGGGCCACAGGCTATACATATCGTTTTAGGGTCTATGAGGGAAAAGACTCAAAACTGGAGCCAGTCGGATGCCCTGACTCCATGGGGAGCAGTGGCAAGATTGTCTGGGACTTGGTGTCACCCTTACTCCACAAGAGGTACCACTTATACGTGGACAATTTTTACACAAGCGTGGCCCTCTTTCGGCACTTACATATAGTCGGAATTCAATGCTATGGCACCGCGCGACCTAGTCGCCGGGGCTTCCCCCAACGGCTCATTAATACCTGACTTGCACAAGGGGAGAGGGCTGCCTTGTGTGACTAAGAACTGCTCGCGGTGAAGTGGAGGGACAATAGGGACATTTACCTTCTGTCCACCATTCACGCAGACACGACAGTACAAATTCAAAGGGCAACTGGAGTCATTGAGAAACCCCTCTGTGTCCACGACTATAACCTTCACATGGGAGGGGTGGACTTCAATGACCAGATGTTGGCTCCCTATTTAGTGTCCCGCCGCACCAGACGCTGGTATAAGAAGGTGTCTGTTTATTTAATTCCATTGGCTGTCTATAATAGTTTTGTTCTCTACAGTAAGGCTTGGAGAACGGGATCCTTCCTAAAATTCCAGGAAGAGATCATTTCGGAACTCCTGTATCCAGGAGGGTCCATGCCCCAAGTCCCTGATGTAGTTAGCCGGCTACATGACAGACACTTCCCGAGTGTCTATCCTGGTACCCCAACTCAGCGTTCCCCAAGAAAAAAATGTTGTGTCTGTAGCAGGGCTGGAATGAGGCGTGACACCACCGTTTTTTGTCCTGACTGTCCTGACCAGCCTGCCCTATGCATAGGGGAGTGTTTCCGCAAGTATCACACACAGGTACACTATTAGTGTAGGGATCGCGTGACACAGGACAGGCACACAGGGGTCTTAGGGCCCTTTCATACAGCTGCTACAAACCTCTCCTTTCACCTGGGACAAAGTGCATAATGTACTTCGCCACATCTCTGGGCGATTTGCGCTTTGCACATTGTCCCATGGGGAAGGAGAGGTTTGTCCTCTAAAGGTAAAAAAGAAAAAAAATCGCATAAAAGTTAATGTTCTGTTTCAAATGTTATATAAAGTTTATAAAAGTTGATGTTAATAAATTTATTGCGTTGCTGCCTGTTTTTTTGTTTTTTTTTAGCTTCTAGGTGGACCAAGCGATCAACCAGCTGCAGCACTGATGTGCATTCTGACAGAAGCATTGCGCTGCTGTCAGATTACACAAAGTCAGTGTATGCGATTTCTCCTCTGCAGTAAAAAAAATACGTTTGCCGAGGCTTATGAGAGGTTCATATGCTTTGGCAAACACTTTGTATAAAAAATTATGGCAATGATTTATTCATCCACATCGATTGATGTGAATGGAGAAATCGGGTTTGCCAGGGCATAGGAGCTGAAGTGGGTTTGGATGTTGGGCGGAGCTCCTATGTCCTGACAGACGCCTTTCCCGTCTTTTTTTATTTTTTTGCACATTTTTCGGCAGAGATTTTTTCATCCACATTGATCGATGTGAATGAAGAAATCTGTGCCATTCATTTTTTCTTTCAGCCCAGAGGCTGAACGGAAAAAAAAATCTCATTACCCATATGCTCAATATAAGGAGAATAGCAGAAACTCCTAATGCTGACCATACATGTAATGATTGTGGAGACCCTCAAATGCCAGGGCAGTACAAACACCCCACAAATGACCCCATTTTGGAAAGAAGACACCCCAAGGTATTCGCTGAGGGGTATATTGAATCCATGAAAGATTTAACTTTTTGTCACAAGTTAGCAGAAAGGGAGACTTTGTGAGAAAAAAATAAATAATTCCGCTAACTTGTGCCAAAAAAAAAAAATCTTCTATGAACTCGCCATGCCCCTCACGGAATACCTTGGGATGTCTTCTTTCCAAAATGGGGTCACATGTGGGGTATTTATACTGCCCTGGTATTTTAGGGGCCCTAAAGCGTGAGAAGAAGTCTGGAATCCAAATGTCTAAAAATCCCCTCCTAAAAGGTACTCATTGGAATTTGGGCCCCTTTGCACACCTAGGCTGCAAAAAAGTGTCACTCATGTGGTATCGCCGTACTCAGGAGAAGTAGGGCAATGTGTTTTGGGGTGTCTTTTCACATATACCCATCCTGTGTGTGAGAAATATCTCTGTAAATGACAACTTTTAAAAAAAAATTATACAAAGTTGTCAATTTACAGAGATATTGGGTATATGTAAAAATACACCGGGCATTTTTACGCATTTGGATTCCAAACTACTTCTCACGCTTTAGGGCCCCTAAAATGCCAGGGCAGTATAAATACCCCACAAGTGACCCCATTTTGGAAAGAAGACAACCCAAGGTATTCCGTGAGGGGCATGCCGAGTTCATGTAAAATTTAATTTTTTGGCACAAGTTGGTGGAATATGAGACTTTGTAAAAAAATAAAAAAATAAAATCAATTTCTACTAACTTGTGCCCAAAAAAAAAAATCTTTTATGAACTCGCCATGCCCCTCACGGAATACCTTGGGGTGTCTTCTTTCCAAAATGGGGTCACATGTGGGGTATTTATACTGCCCTGGAATTTTAGGGGCCCTAAAGCATGAGAAGTAGTTTGGAATCCAAATGCGTAAAACTGCCCTGTGAATTCCTAAAAGGTACTCATTGGAATTTGGGCCCCTTTGTGCACCTAGGCTGCAAAAAAGTGTCACACATGTGGTATCGCCGTACTCAGAAGAAGTAGGGCAATGTGTTTTAGGGTGTATTTTTACATATACCCATACTGTGTGTGAGAAATATCTCTGTAAATGACAACTTTTAAAAAAAATTATACAAAGTTGTCAATTTACAGATATATTTCTCTCACCCAGCATGGGTATATGTAAAAATACACACCAAAACACATTGCCCTACTTCTTCCGAGTACGGCAATACCACATGTGTGACACTTTTTTGTAGCCTAGGTGCGTAAAGGGGCCGAAAGTCCAACGAGTACCTTTAGGCTTTACAGGGTTGCTCACAATTTAGCCCCACCCAAAATGCCAGAACAGTAAACACACCCCACAAATGACCCCATTTCGGAAAGTAGACACCCCAAGGTATTCACTGAGGGGCATAGTGAGTCCGTGGGAGATTTTTTTTTTTTTTGCCAGAAGTTAGCAGAAATGGAAACTTTATTATTATTATTTTTTCCTCAGAAAGTATCATTTTCCGCTAACTTGTGAAAAAATATTAAATCTTACATGACTTCACCATGCCCCTCCGCGAATACTTTGGGGTGTCTTTTTTTTAAATGGGGTCATTTGGGGGTATTTATACTATCCTGGCATTCTAGCACCTCAAGAAACATGACAGGTGCTCAGAAAGTCAAAGCTGTTTCAAAATGCGGAAATTCACATTTTTGTACCATAGTTTGTAAACGCTATAACTTTTGCGCAAACCAATAAATATACACTTATTGGATTTTTTTTTATCAAAGACATGTAGCACAATAAATTCTGACACAAACTTGTATAGAAATGTAATTATATTTGAACAATTTTACCAGAAAAAGTTAAAAATACACTTTATTTGATAAAATTGCGGTCTATTTTGATTTATATCAGAAAAATGAAAAATCTCAGCAGCAATCAAATACCACCAAAAGAAAGCTGTATTTGTGAGAAGAAAAGGAGGTAAAATTCATTTGGGTGCCAAGTTGCATGACCGAGCAATAAACCGTTAAAGTTTTGAAGTACCGATTTGTAAAAAAGGGCCTGGTCACTTAAGTGGTTAATGGTTGTCTTAGACTGTCCGAAATGCAGCGCAGGCTGCAAATGTGCTATCTAGAACAAAAAGGGTGTTTTATTCAAACCGCAATATAACAGCAAAAAACTGTTTTATTGGACTGTCAGAAATGCAGCGCAAGCCGCAAATGTAGTATCTCGCACAAAAAGTGAGTTTTTTTTCAAACTAAAATATAACAGTAGTATTCAATGGTTGTACTAAATTGTCAGAAATGCATCTCATAATGCAAATGTACTATCTCGCACAAAAGTGAGTTTTTCAAACGACAATGTAACAGCAGTATTTATCTGTTTTATTAGATTATCAGAAATGCAGCGCAGGCTGCAAATGTGCTATCTAGCACAAAAAGGGTGTTTTATTCAAACCGCAATATAACAGTAGTATTTAACAGTTGTATTGGATTGTCAAAAATGCAGAACAGGCCGCAAATGTACTATCTCGCACAAAAAGTGAGTTTTTTTTCAAACAGAAACATAACAGCAGTATTTAACAGTAATAATAGACAGTACAGAACGCAAATGTACTATCTCGCACAAAAAGGGTGTTTTTTTTCAAACCACAATATAACAGCAATATTTAACGGTTGTATTGGATTGTCAGAAATGCAGTACAGGCCGCAAATGTACTATCTCGCACAAAAAGTGAGTTTTTTTTCAAACCACAATATAACAGCAGTATTTAACGGTTGTTTTAGACTGTCAAAAATGCAGCTCAGGCCGCAAATCTACTATCTGGCACAAAAAGTGAGTTTTTTTCAAAAGACAATGTAACAGCAGTATTTTACGGTTGTCTTAGACTGTCCGAAATGCAGCGCAGGCTGCAAATGTGCTATCTAGCACAAAAAGGGTGTTTTATTCAAACCGCCATATAACAGCAGTATTTAACGGTTGTATTGGATTGTCAGAAATGCAGCACAGGCCGCAAATGTACTATTTCGCACAAAAAGTGAGTTTTTTTTCAAATGACAATATAACAGCAGTATTTAACTGTTTTATTGGACTGTCAGAAATTCTGTGCAGGCGCAAATGTACAATCTAGCACAAAAAGGGTGTTTTTTTCAAACAAAAATATAACAGCAGTATTTAAAAGGGTGTATTAGACTGTCAGAAATGCAGCTCATGCCGCAAATGTACTATCTAGCACAAAAAGGGTGTGTTTTTTTAAAACCACAATATAACAGCAATATTTACCGGTTGTATTGGATTGTCAGAAATGCAGTACAGGCCGCAAATGTACTATCTCGCACAAAAAGTGAGGTTTTTTTCAAACCACAATATAACAGCAGTATTTAACGGTTGTATTAGACTGTCAGAAATGCAGCACAGGCCGCAAATGTACTATCTCGCACAAAAAGTGAGTTTTTTTTCAAATGACAATGTAACAGCAGTATTTAAAGAATGTCTTAGACTGTCCAAAATGCAGCGCAGGCTGCAAATGTGCTATCTAGCACAAAAAGGGTGTTTTATTCAAACCGCAATATAACAGCAGTATTTAGTATTGGATTGTCAGAAATGCAGCACAAGCCGCAGATGTACTCTTTCGCACAAAAAGTGATTTTTTTTTAAATGACAATTTAACAGCAGTATTTAACTGTTTTATTGGACTGTCAGAAATGCAGCGCAAGCCGCAAGTGTACTATCTAGCACAAAAAGGGTATTTTTTTTCAAGCCACAATATAACAGCAGTATTTAACTGTTTTATTGGACTGTCAGAAATACAGCTCAGGCCGCAAATCTACTATCTAGCACAAAAAGTGAGTTTTTTTCAAATGACTATATAACAGCAGTATTTAACTGTTTTATTGGACTGTCAGAAATTCTGCGCAGGCCGCAAATGTACAATCTAGCACAAAAAGGGTGTTTTTTTCAACCAAAAATATAACAGCAGTATTTAACGGTTGTATTAGATTGTCAAAAATGCAGCGCAGGCCGCAAATGTACTATCTTGCACAAAAAGTGAATTTTTTTCAAACGACAATGTAACAGCAGTATTTAACGGTTGTCTTAGACTGAAATGCAGCGCAGGACGCAAATCTACTATCTCGCACAAAAAGTGATTTTTTTTTTAAATGACAATGTAACAGCAGTATTTAAATGTTTTATTGTACTGTCGGAAATGCAGCGCAAGCCGCAAATGTACTATCTCGCATAAAAAGTTTTGTTTTTTTTTCAAACGACAATGTAACAGCAGTATTAACTGTTGTATTGGACTATTCAGAAATGCAGCGCAGGCCGCAATGTACAATCTAGCACAAAAAGGTATTTTTTTTTAAACCACAATATAACAGCAATATTTAACGGTTGTATTTGATTGTCAGAAATGCAGCTCAGGCCGCAAGTGTACTATCTAGCGCAAAAAGGGTGTTTTTTTTCAAACCACAATATAACAGCAATATTTACCGGTTGTATTGGATTGTCAGAAAAGCAGTACAGGCCGCAAATGTACTATTTCGCACAAAAAGTGTTTTTTTTTTCAAACGACAATGTAACAGCAGTATTTAACTATTTTATTGGACTGTCAGAAATACAGCTCAGGCCGGAAATCTACTATCTAGCACAAAAATTGAGTTTTTTCAAATGACAATGTAACAGCAGTATTTAACGGTTGTATTAGACTGTCAGAAATGCAGTGCAGGCCGCAAATGTGCTATCTAGCACAAAAAGGGTGTTTTATTCAAACTGCAATATAACAGCAGTATTTTACGTTGTATTGGATTGTCAGAAATGCAGCACAGGCCGCAAATGTACTATCTTGCACAAAAAGTGAGTTTTTTCAAACGACAATGTAACAGCAGTATTTAACTGTTTTATTGGACTGTCAGAAATGCAGCACAGGCTGCAAATGTACTATCTCGCACAAAAAGTGAGTTTTTTTCAAATGACAATGTAACAGCAGTATTTAACTGTTTTATTGTACTGTCAGACATGCAGCGCAGGCCACAAATGTACTATCTCGCACAAAAAGTGAGTTTTTTTTCAAACAACAATGTAACAGCAGTATTTAACTGTTTTATTGGACTGTCAGAAATACAGCTCAGGCCGGAAATCTACTATCTAGCACAAAAAGTGAGTTTTTTTTAAATGACTATATCACAGCAGTATTTAACTGTTTTATTGGACTGTCAGAAATTCTGTGCAGGCCGTAAATGTACAATCTATCACAAAAAGGGTGTTTTTTTCAAACAAAAATATAACAGCAGTATTTAACAGTTGTATTAGACTGTCAGAAATGCAGCGCAGGCCGCAAATGTACTATCTTGCACAAAAAGCACGTTTTTTTCAAACGACAATGTAACAGCAGTATTAACTGTTGTATTGGACTATTCAGAAATGCAGCGCGGGTCGCCATGTACAATCTAGCACAAAACGTTTTTTTTTTTCAAACCACAATATAACAGCAATATTTACCGGTTGTATTGGATTGTCAGAAATGCAGCTCAGGTCGCAAATGTGCTATTTAGCACAAAAAGGGTGTTTTATTCAAACAAAAATATAACAGCAGTATTTAACGGTTGTATTGGATTGTCAGAAATGCAGCACAGGCCGCAAATGTACTATCTTGCACAAAAAGTGAGTTTTTTCAAACGACAATGTAACAGCAGTATTTAAATGTTTTATTGTATTGTCGGAAATGGAGCGCAAGCCGCAAATGTACTATCTCGTACAAAAAGTGAGGTTTTTTTTTAAATGACAATGTAACAGCAGTATTAACTGTTGTATTGGACTGTCAGAAATGCATCCCAGATGTGCAGTATATCAGAGGGTTTTTTCACCCCAGTAAGCACAAAGCCGTATTTCTGGCCTAAATGTGACAGTCACTTATGCACGTCTAATCCCAGATGTGCAGTATATTAGAGGGTTTTTTCACCCCAGTGAGCACAAAGCCGTATTTGTGGCTTAAATGTGACACTCACTTATGCACGTCTAATCCCAGATGTGCAGTATATCAGAGGGTTTTTTCACCCCAGTAAGCACAAAGCCGTATTTCTGGCCTAAATGTGACAGTCACTTATGCACGTCTAATCCCAGATGTGCAGTATATGAAACAGATGTATTTTTTTCACCCCAGTAAGCACAAAGCCGTATTTCTGGCCTAAATGTGACAATCACTTATGCACGTCTAATCCTAGATGTGCACTATATTAAACAGATGTATATTTTTCACCCCAGTAAGAAAAAAGCCGTATTTCTGGCCTAAATGTGACAATCACTTTGGATATTGCTATTATTTAAGTCCCACTAAGTGACTTCAGACATGAACTGGTCCTTAAAAAGTGGTTTTGGAAATGTTCTGAAACATTTAAAAATTTGTTTCTAAACTTCTAAGCCTTCTAACATCCCAAAAAAATAAAATAACATTTACTAAATGATGCAAACATGAAGTAGACATATGGTAAATGTAAAGTAATAACTATTTTGTGATTTACCACTGTCTGTCAGAGAACCAGAGAAATTCTAATTTAGAAAATTGCGAATATTTCCCAAATTACTGTAAATTTCGGATTTTTATATAAATAAAGGTAACACATATTGACTCGAATTTATGACTAACATGAAGTACAATGAGTCACGAAAAAACAATCTCAGAATGGCTTGGATAAGTAAATTTGTAATTTGTTATGTACATTTTATTGTTTGTTCTTAATATATTGTTGTTTATTGTTGAGTCAACCATGATGCATCGGTCTACCTACATTTATTGCCTTAATTCAGCAAAAGGTAAGCTATGCCTCTCCAACCATCTCCATATCCCTTGTTTGTCGTTTTGAGTCTTGACTGTATTAAAACCACTGACAAAGTATATTTGAAATAATAAAAGTATTTATTAAGATAAATATTTTTTTTTAAATATATTTTTATATTTTAATAATCATTTGCATAAGTTTACAAATAAACTTCCATAAAAGCACATAGCTCAACACAATGGAAGTAGAATTCACATTAGAAAAGGATAAGATATTCTCTACCGTACATGTAGGAATACCAAAATGTCCATTGTGAAAAGGTTGTTCTATCTGTGACCCTCCTTGTTACCTGATGCAAGTGTACACCATTTTCACGATTGCACATGCTATGTGATAGCATCATCATACCAAGTTCAGAATCATCACACTACAGTATGCACCGCGAGACATGTCTTCCTTGAGCGGGCCAGAAGTTATATGGTGACATGGAACATGCAAATGGAGGGCACATTATCAGTTATTTCAATGCTGCTATGCATGTCTTACCAAACACAGGGCTACTGTGCATCATCAATATGATGTAAAAAGTGCTAGACTACAGCCATGTGGGTGGCACAACATGCAAAGAATCAGTGTAATCACTGATGGTGTGTCCTCCAGTACCCCTTTGAATTACATCAGCAGGTACAATTTTTTTTTGACAAACCCCATGTCTCTGAGTGTGTTCAGTCTTGTGCATGAGACATTATATCAAAGAAAATAGTAATGACATATGCCATTTCTAGTCTTGTATTTGCATAGTTTTCAAGCAAGTGTACAATGGAGGATCACGATAGCGAGACAATAGCAATGGAACAACAACAGGTGGAAGACTGAAAAAGTCATCAGCTTTGTGCAGACCACGCAAGGTATTGAATAAGTGACAGTATATGGATTTGTGTACTGTGTCACTCACTCACAAGTGGTAAACAAGAACTATCATCATAATCATTGCAGTCCATTACCGTAAAAGAGTTGAACCAACCTGAGTCTAGTCATGGTAGCTAATCTCTGTGTCTCTGACCCATGTGCTGATGAATGGCATTTTTCTCCTTAATATAAGGAAAAAAGACTAGCTGGAAAACTGTCAGTCATCAGCACCTTGGCCTGGAGATAAAGTAATCATGAATAATAAGGCCAATTACTCTTTTCAGGGTCCAATCTGCTATGATTATCATGTTAGTTCTTGAAAATCTAAATGTCAGAACGAGGAAATCAAACCACCTGCCTATATTTAGCAGTTTGTATGGGCTTCTGAAAGCTGCTAAGTGCACAATAATTACACACATATCTGAAACATCCTTAAAATTAATCTAAAAATATAAAAGTATAAAACATAGAAACATTTTCAAGTTCAACATCATTAAAGTGCAAAAATTGACACAGTGGTCAATATAAACCTTGTGAGGTACTCATTTATAAACTTAAAAAAATTGACATAGTGGTCAATATAAACCTTGTGAGGTACTCATTTATAAACTTCAAGAAAATATAATATATATTGTGTTAACTAGGGTGGTGGTTGAGTGAATGGAGCCTTTCCTGGGGCTGCAGTTGGGGACCCATCATCTTCTGCACTTTGGTCTAGGAGTGATTGCATGAACGACTGTTGCGGTCTGACATATTCACCCTGTTGTTGATGTTGTGGAGTATGAAGGGAATATGAATCAGTACCAGATTGGTATGGAACAGATTTGTTTGAGAAAGGGGTATTAAAAGCGGTGGGAGTGGGAAAAACGGAGGTGGAAACACCTTCGTTTTTGGAGATTTTATTTGGAGTTGACATAGAAATCACATCTGGACTTGGAGTCTGTAGACGTGTTTGAGAACTACCAGTGCTTTTGGATTGCAGAGGTGTTTGTGCAGAGACATAGGAAGGTAGCTGTGATTGAGATTGGCTTAAAGTCTCTTGAAAGGTTGATGCAGGTTGATATCTGAGGGATGTGCTATGGCTTTGAGAAGGTGGAAATGTGTGAGACGTTGGGTATTGGTGGGACGTAGGTTGTCTTTGGGACAGTGGATGGCTTTTGGATGGAATAAAGTTGTGGGATGTTGATGGAAAGTTGTGGAAAGCTGGAAAGTTTTGTGCATTGCCTAAGTTTTGGGCCTGTGGGAAGTTGTGGTACGGAGGTAAAGTGTTGGATGGGGGAAAGTTTTGGGACTGGCTAAAGTTTTGTGAATGGGGAAAGTTTTGTGATTGTTGAAAGTTTTGGGATAGGGGTAAGTTTTGGGACTGTTGAAAGATTTGTGACTGGGGAGCAATATGTGGCTCAGAGTATGAGTGAGCGGGTGGAGAAGTCATGGATGTTGGGTAGGAGGTGACTGGGGGATACGTCTGAGCCAGAGGACCAAAATGAGAGGGTGGTGGGTGTTTAATATTCCAAACAGTTTTGATCAATGTCACTCGACAATCACAATTCTGCTCTGGAGTCATGTTGTCCATCCAATGACTTAACGTTAAGAGAAACTGCTGATTATGGTTAAGGGGTTCTGGACGACAAACTACCTCGACATGATTGATCATGGTAGTTAACTCTTGCTTATACCGAGTTTGCTCCTCCTCTATTTTTAATAAACAATCTCGGAAGAGCAGTGCAAGATCCTCAAAGACTCTATGTGGTCTTCGAAGTGGTCTCGGCCAACTTAAAACTCTGTCAAAGGCAGAAGAAATGAACTGTCGAGTATCTTCAATCTGAGCACATGTCTCAGTTTGGCGGCCGCGTGACTTCAGAGCAGAATCCTGTGACTGAGATGGTAACGAAGTTTGATCGGTAGATCGTCCAGACAATTGTTTGGTTGATTCCTCATGTTCAAGAGGTTCTGTTTCAGGAGGGAGTGTGCTTGAATGAGTCCTAAAATAGATAGGGAAATAAAAGGTATAATTTCTATATTCATTATTGTTTTTTGCTTCTCTTTAGGATATTTAACTCACGTGCGCTGCTGAAAACAACGTTGAAGTAATTGAATATGTGGTGCATATTGGTAAGCTTTCCTCTGAGAAGGACCCGAACCACTTGGTGCCGTTCGTTCATGATTGAGGTCACGCATAAACCTATTGCGTATTGACCTCCAGCGTGTTGATATGATTTCAGCTAGAAAATAAAGAACATTTATAATAACCGTATATACTGCTATATATATTCTTTTCTGTTGACATCGGATTGCATAAAAAACTGTTGCCCCAGGCAGTCCAACATTCTGCATTGTATATAACTGTTATTTTGCCCGGTACCTGAATTGGCTGTATCAGTTGTTGAAGCCAAGTTTTCCGAACAGACAACTTATGCTCACTTCCCTATTCTTCCAACTAGAAACATCACTATCAAATCTTCTAAAACCAAATGATTTAACAAAAGGAATGAAATGAATGTACCACAATTATTTTGAGCCTGACGGCTCAAATCGTTCCATGTGGGAACCACATTGGCATAGACCTCTTGCCATTGTCGACAAGTCGTGTTGTGGTCCGAGTGTTTGGGGTCTGTTTGGTCCCATAGAGCTGGCCTTGCTTCTACTAGCTGTATTAGCAGCTCACAGTTTATGATTGGGAGAAATTGCCTATCTTCCTCGTCCAATTCTTGCTGTCTACCCTATTTGGTTTAAAACAAATATTATCATTACCTTAAAAAGCTACCTGCAATTCCAACTGCACTTAAGTGTTTTTGTTAAAACTTGTATAGCGAATATGTTGGATGTGCCACCACTGCCCACTGCATAGAAACATAGAAACATAGAATGTGTCGGCAGATAAGAACCATTTGGCCCATCTAGTCTGCCCAATATATCTGAATACTATGGATAGCCCCTGGCCCTATCTTATATGAAGGATAGCCATATGCCTATCCCATGCACGCTTAAACCCCTTCACTGTATTTGCAGCTACCACTTCTGCAGGAAGGATATTCCATGCATCCACTACTCTCTCAGTAAAGTAATACTTCCTTATATTACTTTTAAACCTTTGCCCATCTTTGGTTTTAATTAAAAAATATTTAAAAAAAATTTGGTTTCCTTGTATTTGGTCTTTGGGTTTGAAGGGCTATAAAGATATAGACTTGGCGAGCGGATCATTGCTTTTAATTTAATATGAGAGTAGCCCCTGTTCATGGTATGTCCATTATGGGATAAGCAACACTTAAATTTCTGTTTGGGTAAAACCAATGTCTCCAATCCTCACGGTTATTTGTTATAATAATAAAAAAAAATTGGGGTATGATGGCCACGTTATCTTATAGGTGATATAAGATACTGTATACTGGGGGCAGTGTGGACAGCTCACATCAGAGCACATGTGCCTACTCACACGGCCTACACGTCCACGACGACTGCCACGACCACGTTGTCCGTGACCTGGAAGTTCTTGTTTGAACAGGTGATGGATTTTCACTTTGCCTATTTGTGTCCTAATAAATAATATAGTTATCACAAAAGACAATTGATTACTTTAGAGAACCTAAGTATAGATACTCACATCGTCGTCGTTATGACGTCTACTTCGCAAATTTTCACTGGAATGTGTACCCTCCTGTGTCTGAAAAACAAACACAGTTTTGGATTTATTGAAAATTGCCGTCTGCCTGCCCTGCAGCAACCAAAATGCATCTCCCATATACACTCTTTCAAATCTTGTTGCCAATACATTGGCCTATCTATCCTTTTGCGGTGTTGGCAAATCATGTACCTTTCGAGTTTATATCCATTGTACCAATTATGGATGTGTAGAAACCAAAAAATCTAAATATAACATTCCACACTTACTGACTCCATTGGTTCAGGAGAAAAACGCAATTCCTCGCCAGCAGAGGATTCAGTGTCGGAGTGTCCCTGAAATATATAAATATGTATTGTGGTTCAGACATATTTATTATTTAGAACATTAATAATTTATTTTTATTTAAAGATTTTTACCTGCATGTGAAAGGATGGAGTACTTCGACTGCCAACCGAAGGAGAAGGCGAAGACATCTGAAAACGTTACAGAACCATTACAGACAAGAGCTTATAGACATATTTCAACATACACATTGGCACAAGATGCAACAAGGGTTAAAACGGGGATTAGTCAAAACACAAAATTGCTCCTCTGGTCCTTAAAATTCTACCAACCCCCTATTGCAATTCGACTTTTGCCAAAATCAACAGACCAGACCACATTGTGAATGACCCACACAAATTCAGACGGCAGATTAGATCCTCATGACTCTCATCCGGCCCACGGTAGCCTTATAGCATTCCCCAATAACCTTATAGCATTCCCCAGTAACCTTATAGCATTCCCCAGTAGCCTTATAGCATCCCCCAGTAGCCTTATAGCATTCCCCAGTAGCCTTATAGCATCCTCCAGTTGCCTTATAGCATCCCCCAGTAGCCTTAAAGCATTCCCCAGTAGCCTTATAGCATCCCCCAGTAGCCTTATAGCATTCCCCAGTAGCCTTATAGCATCCCCCGGTAGCCTTATAGCATTCCCCAGTAGCTTTATAGCATCCCCTAATAGCCTTATAGCATCCCCCAGTAGCCTTATAGCATTCCCCAGTAGCCTTATAGCATCCCCCGGTAGCCTTATAGCATTCCCCGGTAGCCTTATAGCATTCCCCAGCAGCCTTATAGCATCCCCCAGCAGCCTTATAGCATCCCCCAGTAGCCTAGTAGCACCCCCGCAGTAGCCGAATAGCATCCCCCAGTAGTGTAATAGCATCCTCCAATAGCCTTCCACAGTAGCATAATAGCATTACCCAGTAGCCTTATAGCATTCCCCAGTAGCCTTATAGCATCCCCCAGTAGCCTTAGCATTCCCCAGTAGCCTTATAGCATCCACAGTTTCAAAATATTTGCCCGCAGTAGCCAAATAACATGTCCCAGTAGCGTAATAGCATCTCACAAAAGACTAATAACATCCCCCATGTGCCTAATAGCATCCACAGTTTCAAGATATTAGCCCCCAGTAGCCAAATAGCATGCCCCAGTAGATGATCAAAGTAAATACTTTTCAATTGCATGAATTCATACCCTTTTCTTGAGACTTTCTCCAACTTGAACATCAGCTTTCAGAAATGGTGAGGAGAAGCGCTCACGTGACTGTCACATGACACTCCCTTGTTTTCCTGTCTTCGTTTGTAAGTTCCTGTTTGTTCTACGCATGTTCATAAACAAAAAAAACATACTATAGGAACGTTATGTCCGCGAAAGAAAAATTTAACAATCCGTTTCTCATTTACTACAATGAACGTGAATGGACGCTCCATCAAGAATCCGCTTTTCTGAACGTAGAAAAAAAGCAGGATTTTCTTTTCCGTCTGAAAAAACGTATTCCGAACGTATTACCAACTAACGGAGTCAAACGTATGCATACATAAGTCAATTAGTTTCTATGGGAGGTTGAACGGATACGTTTTTCGATTTTTTTTTTTCTACTTCCGGACAGACTACAGGAACGGAGAGCTTGAACGCAGATGTGAACATAGCCTAAGCCGCAACTGTACTATCTCGCACAAAAAGTGAGTTTCTTTCAAACGACAATGTAACAATAGTATTTAACTGTTTTATTGGACTGTCAGAAATGCAGCGCAGGCCGCAAATGTACAATCTAGCACAAAAAGGGTGTTTTTTTCAAACAAAAATATAACAGCAGTATTTAACGGTTGTATTAGACTGTCAGAAATGCAGCGCATGCTGCAAATGTGCTATCTAGCACAAAAAGGGTGTTTTATTCAAACCGCAATATAACAGCAGTATTTAACAGTTGTATTGGATTGTCAGAAATGCAGCACAGGCCGCAAATGTACTATCTCGCTTAAAAAGTGATTTTTTTTTTTAAAACAACAATGTAACAGCAGTATTAACTGTTGTATTGGACTGTCAGAAATGCAGCGCAGGCTGCAAATGTACTATCTCGCACAAAAAGTGAGTTATTTTCAAATGACAATGTAACAGCAGTATTTAACCGTTTTATTGGACTGTCAGAAATGCAGCGCAGGCCGCAAATGTACTATCTAGCACAAAAAGGGTGTTTTGTCAAGCCACAATATAACAGCAGCATTTAACGGTTGTATTAGACTCTCAGAAATGCAGCGCAGGCCGCAAATCTACTATCTCACACAAAAAGTGAGTTTTTTTCAAATGAAAATGTAACAGCAGTATTTAAATGTTTTATTGTAGTGTCAGAAATGCAGCGCAAGACGCAAATGTACTATTTCACACAAAAAGTGAGGTTTTTTTTTCAAACGACAATGTAACAGCAGTAATAACTGTTTTATTGGACTGTCAGAAATGCAGCGCAGGCCGCAATGTACAATCTAGCACAAAAATAGTTTTTTTTTTTCAAACCACAATATAACAGCAATATTTACCGGTTGTATTGGATTGTCAGAAATGCTGCTCAGGCCGCAAATGTACTATCTAGCGCAAAAAGGGCGTTTTTTTCAAACCACAATATAACAGCAATTTTTATTGGTTGTATTGGATTGTCAGAAATGCAGCTCAGGCTGCAAATGTACTATCTCGCACAAAAAGTGAGTTTCTTTCAAACGACAATGTAACAGCAGTATTTAACTGTTTTTATGGACTGTCAGAAATGCAGCGCAGGCCGCAAATGTACTATCTAGCACAAAAAGGGTGTTTTTTTTAAACCACAATATAACAGCAGTATTTAACGGTTGTATTAGACTGTCAGAAATGCAGCTCAGGCCGCAAACGTACTATCTAGCGCAAAAAGGATGTTTTTTTCAAACCACAATATAACAGCAATATTTACCGTTTGTATTTGATTGTCAGAAATGCAGCTCTGGCCGGAAATGTACTATCTCGCACAAAAACTGAGTTTCTTTCAAACGACAATGTAAAAGCAGTATTTAACAGTTTTTTTGGACTGTCAGAAATACAGAGCAGGCCGCAAATGTACTATCTAGCACAAAAAGGGTGTTTTTTTAAACCACAATATAACAGCAGTATTTAACGGTTGTATTAGACTGTCAGAAATGCAGCTCAGGCCGCAAACGTACTATCTAGCGCAAAAAGGATGTTTTTTTCAAACCACAATATAACAGCAATATTTACCATTTGTATTTGATTGTCAGAAATGCAGTTCTTCTCCGGCGTCTGACGAGAGGGGAACCTAGTCTGAATAACCCAGACCATTCCGAAAGTGCTGAATTTTCAGTCGCTGAAGAGCCCTGTAGTGTAAAGGGGCTGGAAATATGGCTTGTATGGAGGCTGATAGGAGGCCAACTATATGAGCAGTGGTCCGAAGGGAAATGATACGTTTGTTGAGAATCAAATGAATCTCTTTATGGATTCCCTTCAACTTCTTGGAAGGGAGGCTCAACATGGCCAATCGGGTATTGATTATAAAACCCCAAAATTCGACCTCGAGAGGGGGTTAATACTGATTTCTGGTAATTGATGAGAAATCCGAGGTCCGTCAGAAGAGATAAGGTCCAATTCATGTGAAGATGTGTCATTTATATGGATTCCGCTAGAATCAGTATATCGTCCAGGTATATAATGAGGCGCACTCCACGGGAACGTAGGGAGGCTACTACCGGTTTCATTAACTTGGTGAAGCACCAAGGGGCTGAAGGAAGGCCGAATGGGAGGCAGGTAAACTGCCATCTATGTTGGGCGGCTCAGCAAACAGGGAGACTTCCGGATTCTTTACACGATGCCTCCATAGTGGTGCTACTAAAACCAGACAAGAACCCGTTGGATTGTGCCTCCTATCATACAATATCTTTATTGAACCTAGATTACAAGGTTCTTACAAAAATCTTGGCCAATAGATTAAATAAAATAATAACCCATATCATTCACGGAGATCAAACCGGATTCATTCCGGGTCGATCGACATCTAATAATATTCGTAGATGTCAGGATACGTCAAGACCTGGTATTTCAGAGGGTGGCGCTGGGGGGAGGGAGGACAGAGTTGGTTTATATGCAGATGACCTCTTATTATTTATGAGTGAGGTAGAAACTACACTACCGAGGGCAATAGCTATTATAGAGAAATTTGGACGTTTCTCAGGATTACATATAAAATGGAAAAAATCGGCACTCATGCCTCTGGCAGACAAATTGGCCAGCGGTTTATCACAATCTTAAGATAGTAGACCATTTTAAATACCTAGGCATTTTCATAACTAAAGACCCGAAGGAATCTTATTCCGAAAACATTGCCCCTTTGGAAACCATTTTCACCGATAAGTTTAGGGTGTGGAAAACCCTTCCCCTGTCGATAATGGGTAGAATCAACCTCATAAAAATGATCCTGTTACCTAAGGGGCTATACGTACTGGAGCATGCATGCACTCCGATACCCCGTGCTTTCTTTGACTGTATTCATTCTCTGATGGTTCAATTTGGGGTAGTGCTAGGCATAAACTCGCTCTTACAACATTGCAAAGGTCCAAACATCAAGGTGGAGCTGCTTTACTGAATTTCCATCTTTACTTCTTAGCGGGGCAACTGAGGTATTTGTCCACATGGGTTACTGGAGTACCACATCAAAATGCGGACTACTACCTATAGCATTATCTAGACCTTACTACATTATGGCTGGTCCTTGAAAATATTGGGTCACTATCTTGGCGTATGCTGCAGGTATACAGATTGGCGCATCAGGTGTGGAGAGATGCCAAATTTCACCAATAAAGATTGGGCGGATGTTATACCGTTATGGGATAACCCGCTGTTCCCCCATCTACAAGGCATAGAAGGGTCTAGTATATGAAAACCAAAATGGGGTTTTACGCTCCTTCTCCCAACTTCAGGAACAATTTGGCTTAATACGTATCCAATTTTTCAGATATTTGCAAATTAGGCATGCCCTTAAAGGGGTATTCCCACTTCATTAAATAGGCTTTTCCTAAATGATTGCCCCCCATTGAACATTTTTATTATATATGTTATTAAAAAAAAATTAACATTCGTCCAAAAACAGGTTCTATTAGAACCCTTTGTTTATTCAGGTCTCCCATGGATACGGCCTCATTTCGCCAGGCCGCATCCATGTGCCGCGCCTGCGCACAACAGTCTAAGGTATTATTCGGCCAGCCTCTCAAGTAATATGTGAACGCGCATGTCCGCGCATGCGCAGTATATCCAGTGCGTCGGAGATAGATCTGCGCATGCACGGGCCTCAGAACAGTTCGGGCGAGTCAGCGGAGTGAGCGGACGGACGTCGGAGGAACGGGATACTGTAAGTATAATATCTTATCCACCAACGATTATTGAATATTCGGCAATAAAGGGGGTTCATAGTGAATTCAATGGGGGCATTTTTATGTACACTTGGGGCAACTATATTATATGTATGGACACTGGGGGCAACTATATTATATGTATGGACACTGGGGGCAACTATTATTATACACTCACCTAAAGAATTATTAGGAACACCATACTAATACGGTGTTGGACCCCCTTTTGCCTTCAGAACTGCCTTAATTCTACGTGGCATTGATTCAACAATGTGCTGATAGCCTTCTTTAGAAATGTTGGCCCATATTGATAGGATAGCATCTTGCAGTTGATGGAGATTTGAGGGATGCACATCCAGGGTACGAAGCTCCCGTTCCACCACATCCCAAAGATGCTCTATTGGGTTGAGATCTGGTGACTGTGGGGGCCATTTTAGTACAGTGAACTCATTGTCATGTTCAAGAAACCAATTTGAAATGATTCGAGCTTTGTGACATGGTGCATTATCCTGCTGGAAGTAGCCATCAGAGGATGGATACATGTTCTCATTCTGTTTACGCCAAATTCGGACTCTACCATTTGAATGTCTCAACAGAAATCGAGACTCATCAGACCAGGCAACATTTTTCCAGTCTTCAACAGTCCAATTTTGGTGAGCTCGTGCAAATTGTAGCCTCTTTTTCCTATTTGTAGTGGAGATGAGTGGTACCCGGTGGGGTCTTCTGCTGTTGCAGCCCATCCGCCTCAAGGTTGTGCGTGTTGTGGCTTCACAAATGCTTTGCTGCATACCTCGGTTGTAACGAGTGGTTATTTCAGTCAACGTTGCTCTTCTATCAGCTTGAATCAGTCGGCCCATTCTCCTCTGACCTCTAGCATCCACAAGGCATTTTTGCCCACAGGACTGCCGCATACTGGATGTTTTTTCCCTTTTCACACCATTCTTTGTAAACCCTAGAAATGGTTGTGCGTGAAAATCCCAGTAACTGAGCAGATTGTGAAATACTCAGACCGGCCCGTCTGGCACTAACAACCATGCCACGCTCAAAATTGCTTAAATCACCTTTCTTTCCCATTCTGACATTCAGTTTGGAGTTCAGGAGATTGTCTTGACCAGGACCACACCCCTAAATGCATTGAAGCAACTGCCATGTGATTGGTTGACTAGATAATTGCATTAATGAGAAATAGAACAGGTGTGCCTAATAATTCTTTAGGTGAGTGTATGTATGGACACTGGGGGCAACTATATTATATGTATGGACACTGGGGGCAACTATATTATATGTATGGACACTTGGGGCAACTATATAATATGTATGGACACTGGGGGCAACTATATTATATGTATGGACACTGGGGGCAACTATATTATATGTATGGACACTTGGGGCAACTATATTATATGTATGGACACTGGGGGCAACTATATTATATGTATGGACACTGGGGGCAACTATATTATATGTATGGACACTGGGGGCAACTATATGAATATTATTGACACTGGGGGCAACTATACGAATTGTATGGACAATGGGGGCAACTATATAAAATGCATGCACACTGGGGGCAACTATATGAATTTTATGGACACTGGGGGCAACTATATGAAATGTATGGACACTGGGGCTAACTATATGAAATGTATGGACACTGGGGGCAACTATATGAATATTATTGACACTGGGGGCAACTATATGAATTTTATGGACAATGGGGGCAACTATATAAAATGCATGCACACTGGGGGCAACTATATGAATTTTATGGACACTGGGGGAAACTATATGAAATGTATGGACACTGGGGGCAACTATATGAATATTATTGACACTGGAGACAACTATACGAATTGTATGGACAATGGGGGCAACTATATAAAATGCATGTACACTGGGGGCAACTCGATGAATTGTATGGACACTGGGGGCAACTCGATGAATTGTATGGACACTGGGGGCAACTATATGAATATTATTGACACTGGGAGCAACTATACGAATTGTATGGACAATGGGGGCAACTATATAAAATGCATGCACACTGGGGGCAACTATATGAATTTTATGGACACTGGGGGCAACTATATGAAATGTATGGACACTGGTGGCAACTTTATGAATATTATGGACACTTGGGGCAACTATACGAATTGTATGGACAATGGGGGCAACTATATAAAATGCATGCACACTGGGGGCAACTATATGAATTTTATGGACACTGGGGGCAACTATATGCATTTTATGTACACTGGGGGCAACTGCATGCATTTGATGGACACTGGGGGCAACTATATGAATTTTATGGACACTGGGGGCAACTATATGAAATGTATGGACACTGGGGGCAACTATATGAATTTTATTGAAACTGGGGGAAAGTTTATGAATTGTATGGAAAACCATAAAGTGTAGCAGAGCTAATCGTGTTGCAAGCATCCACAGGGATAGCAGGGGAGTGGATTACCAAGGTATGACAGAAAAGTGGAAATCTAGATGACATGGGTGCGGAAAAACATAAAATGTAGCAGAGCTAATCGTGTTGCAAGCATCCACAGGGATAGCAGGGGAGTGGATTACCAAGGTATGACAGAAAAGTGGAAATCTAGATGACATGGGTGCGGAAAAACATAAAATGTAGCAGAGCTAATCGTGTTGCAAGCATCCACAGGGATAGCAGGGGAGTGGATTACCAAGGTATGACAGAAAAGTGGAAATCTAGATGACATGGGTGCGGAAAAACATAAAATGTAGCAGAGCTAATCATGTTGCAAGCATCCACAGGGATAGCAGGGGAGTGGATTACCAAGGTATGACATAAAAGTGGAAATCTAGATGACATGGGGGAGGGGAATACACTGATATATAGAAAAGTTGGATATGAATGTTATTACTCAATTTAGTACAGCTATAATGGTAAGAATACAGCATCTGTGCTGTTCAATGGTTGTTTTAGGGGAGTAAAAAACAAAAATCATATTTATACAAGGTGTCATGCATTTGTGCTGTAGTAAATTACAGTTTTTGATGCACAGATGTTGAAGGCTGCTTGCAGCCTGTAATTGTGGGAGGAGCGCACTTAGCCTATTTAAACCCCCTCCTACAAGCAGGAGGGCGCCCGGTTCTTGCCTTACCAGCACCTGACGTCACTTCCGGTCGCGTCTTCGGTCGTCATCTCGGGTCCTGACCACCGCCTGGCTTCCAGAGAAAAAAGGGGGGCCCGTTCTTAGGCCGGCAGCATGCACCGCTCCTCAATCCCTGCGGGTCGGCGGCGGGTTGGTCTGCCTGGTGGCAGCTGCTCCAGAGGCCCTTCAGTGTTGGCGCAACTTCTCCGGTCCGGGGCGCCGCCGGGGACGCCACTAATTGAGGCCCTGGCTTCTGCGGCCTCCTCCCGCATTGCTCCCGGCTGTTTGTATCACCCGGCCGGCGTCCCTGTGCGGCTGGGGGCTGTAGCACTATGTTTTATTTTTTTTTTTCCCGATAGGTCGACGGATGCCAGCAGGGCCTGTGAAGTTCCGCTCGTCCGTGACGCCACTTCCGGTTTCGATACCTTCCGTGACGTCACTTCCGGTTTCGCGTCCTCGTGGAATCCAGACCGCGGCGCCTCCGGTAAGTGGTCCCGCTGGGTAGCCGAGCCCTGTTGGCAGTGCGGACTCACCCCGCTTCTCTCCCTGCAGACTAGAGCAGGTCCGGTCGTGGGACCCGCGCGGCGTCTCCTGCATACGGCAGCACTGGGGCACTAGTCGACGCCGCGGTCCTCAAATGAGGGACAGGTTCTCTGTAAATATGGCCTAACTATCCAGTCAGGCGGCGGGGTCCCGGTCAATCCCTGTCTTCCTGGGCTTGCGCCGCTCCTGCTGGCCATGCCTGGTCCTCCCACAAGCACCTCGGCTGTCCTGTCACCTGGGGTCGTGGGGGGGGCAGGCTGTTCCCAGGGAGCTTGGGGTGGCTGGCAGGCGGCACATCGAGTCACAGTCCTCTGCCAGCCGGCCCCCGGCGGGCGCCGTTCCTCTGTCCCCCACAGATCAGGGGGTGGGTTCTGACGGCCGGCTGCGGCCTCAACCCAAGCAGGTGGTTTCAGTCCAGGGTTCTTTCAGTCTGCGAATTCCTGGAACCAGTCAGGGGCCGTACGTCCCCTGAACCGCTCAGGCACTTGTGTTTTGTGGTATTTCTTGAAGCACGCCGGTGCTCTGGCTTCCCTGAATCGCTCAGGTTTTGTTCCCTGTTTCGCTCAGATGTTTCTCCATTCACAGGTGTCATGTTCCCAAAATTGTCTGTGGCAGTCGTGCCTTCCTGCTCATGTTGCCCAATGCGGGGGTCCGGGCGGCAGGACTAGCAGCACAGCCGCAACTGTCCAGTGGGCGCCGCTTCTCCGTGTGGGCGAGTCGCCGGCTGTTGGCATGCTGCCCGCACTGCTGAGAAAAAATAAAATAAATAAATAAATAAATTTTTCCTGATTCAATAGTCTAATGTCTTCCCTGAATCGCTCTAGTGTAATGTCTTCCCTGAATCGCTCAGGTGTTATGTCTTCCCTAAAGTCACTCAGGTGTAATGTCTTCCCTAAAAGTCACTCAGGTAATGTCCTCCCTGAATCGCTCAAGTGTAAATGTCTTCCCTAAAGTCACTCAGGTGTAATGTCTTCCCTAAAGTCACTCAGGTGTAATGTCTTCCCTAAAGTCACTCAGGTGTAATGTCTTCCCTAAAAGTCACTCAGGTAATGTCCTCCCTGAATCGCTCAAGTGTAGATGTCTTCCCAGAGTCACTAGTGTAATGTCTTCCCGGAATCGCTAGTGTAATGTCTTCCCTGAATCGCTCTAGTGTAATGTCTTCCCTGAATCGCTCTAGTGTAATGTCTTCCCTGAATCGCTCTAGTATAATGTCTTCCCTGAATCGCTCTAGTGTAATGTCTTCCCTGAATCGCTCTAGTGTAATGTCTTACCTGAATCGCTCAGGGGTAATGTCTTCCCTAAAAAAAAAAATAAAAAAAAAAAAAAAAAAAATCACTCAGGTGTATGTCTCCCCTAAAAGTCATTAAGGGGTAATGTCCTCCCTGAAATCGCTCAGGTGTGATGTCGTCCCTGAACCGCTCAGGTGTCATGTTTTCCTCAGATCGCTCAGGTGTCATGTTCCCGGAGTCACAAGTGTCATGTCTTCCCTGAATCATTCAGGCTTGTCTTCCCTGATTCGCTCAGGCGTCGTGATTTTCTCCAAATTACAGTTGTCATTTTACCCAAGAACCGCATGTGTCATGTCTTCCCGGAATCACTCAGGGTTATGTTTTCTCCAATTCACAGGTGTCATGTTCCCAAAAATCGCATGTGCCATTTCTTCCCTAAGTGACTCAGGGGTCAGGTCCCTGAATCGCTCTGGTGTTTTGCCTCCCTTAGTCACTGAGGGGTGAGGTTCCCTGAAATCGCTCAGGTCTTGCGTGTTCCCTGAATCGCTCAGGTCTTGCGTGTTCCCTGAATCGCTCAGGTCTTGCGTGTTCCCTGAATCGCTCAGGTCTTGCGTGTTCCCTGAATCGCTCAGGTCTTGCGTGTTCCCTGAATCGCTCAGGTCTTGCGTGTTCCCTGAATCGCTCAGGTCTTGCGTGTTCCCTGAATCGCTCAGGTCTTGCGTGTTCCCTGAATCGCTCAGGTCTTGCGTGTTCCCTGAATCGCTCAGGTCTTGTGTGTTCCCTGAATCGCTCAGGTCTTGTGTGTTCCCTGAATCGCTCAGGTGGGGTGTGTTCCCTGAATCGCTCGGGTGTCATGTATTTCCCTGAAATCGCTCAGGTGCCATGTTTTCCCTGATTTGGGTTTTGTTTTCCTTCCTCTTCCAGGTCAGTTGTTCCCAGGTTGCATATTTTTCTGAACAGTCTGGTTATGTATTCCCCTGATTCACGCAGGTCTCTGTTTTCCCTGGTCTCCCAGGGAGTAGGTAGTGGCCAGGTCCAACCAGATTCAAGGTACTGCCCGACCCTCCCGGGTGTCCGTCATCTTCATGAAGGTGCGTGTAATTGCCTGCGTTGCTTAGGATTCCATGTCGCCTGAACCGCTCAGGAGTCAGTGCATCGCCCGAATGACGCAGGTTCTATGCATCAACCTGTAACGCTCAGGGATTTGTTCAGCAGCGTCCGGTTGGTTCCTGGTTACCCGATTCGTGTCCTGTGTGTCTGGATTTCTGTTTCCACAGGTTTATTGCATGCGGCGCGACTTCAGGCTCTGATTCTGGCCGTCCAGGGTCACCCAGCAGTTGGCCATGATGCCCAGGTTGCATCCCGATTCTCCATCGCCTCTTTCCAGTGCCACCAGATCGCACCTCTCTCCGGGTCTCGTACCGACGCAAGCTTATTATTTCCTGTAAGCAGGGCCTCAGGCCACCGGAATGTCGATCCATCCTCAGTTATATCGCAGGGCTCCTCCATGCCCGGTCACTCCACGGTGCCGGGTTTCAGGTAAGTTCCAGCCGAGTGGCGGCATGACGCTTCTCCGCAGCTCAGAGCCTTCCTTCATTCATCACGAACCTCCATTCCTAGGTCTCTGGTATCGCCGGGGAGTTGGCAGCGCTGTCCGTTGATTCGGTTGGGTTGCGATCCTTTCTATACCATGTTCATTCCTGTTTCCTTATGATTCTCAGGTTCGGGGGTTTGGACATGGCCATGTATTTCCCAGATCAGCTCAAAATTCACGTATTACCCTTTCACCCAGGTCTGATTCCCCGGAGTCGCGCGGGTTGCGTGTTTCCTGGATCGCTCGGGTCCATGTTCCAGAGTCGCCCAGGTTCATGTTCTGGATCGTTCGGGTTGTGTATGTGCCCAAGTCACTCAGGTTACGTTTTCCCCGATTCACTCAGGTCAGGTGTTTTCCCTGAATCGCTCAGGTCAGGTATTTTCCTGAATCGCTCAGGTTTAGGTTTCCCTGAATCGCTCAGGTTTTGTATTTTTCCTGTCTCTTTCATGTTGCCGGTATTTCCAGGTCGTATGTTTTCCTGATTTCCCCAGGTTACGTATTCCCGGAATCACTCAGGTTCTGTATTTTCCTGTCTCTTTCAGGTTGGCGGTATTTCCAGGTCGTATGTTTTTCTGATTCACCCAGGTTACGTATTCCCTGAATCGCTCAGGTCTTTTTGCCCACAGGCTGTTCGCATCTGCATGATTCTCTCAGCTCTTTTTCCCGCAGGTGGTTCGCATTTGCCTGAAATCACTCAGGTCTCTTCCCGCTGCTGGTACACATTTGCCTGAATCGTTCGGGATCCGATACATTGGCCTGAGACGCTCTGGGTTTCCAGCAGTATCCAGTGGTTTCTGTTATCCGGTTCGGGTTCCGCATTTTGGATCCCTGATTGCATTGGATCCGGGTCATCACGGGGGTTTGGGCATGGTCATCCATTATCTCGACAACTATGGTTACATCAGGTATTGTACTCTGCTCCCACTCAAACGGCATTCTTGTGTTCTTGCTACATCATGGTTTGCTCAATCTCACCTGGGCGGTCTGCACCCTGATTCCTGATCAGAGGACTTCAGGGCGTCCCCTCGGGCTGGGCTAGTTGCTCCAGCTTTTCGCCAGGCTTGAGGCTCAAGCCCTCAGCGTTAGCATGGCGGTCCGGGTGCGTAGGCAACCAGTGTCAGGCGAGTTTCACAGATTGTCTGTAGGCCTAGACGGTCTCCCTTTTGGCCAATCAGCAAGCATCATTACAAGCGGCCATGTACCTCGGGTTCTATGGGTTCCTCCGACCCGGGAAGTTCACCTACAGCGCCATCTCCCGGGCAACCTTGCTCAGGCGACATCTCGCCTGGCACTCCGACCACTTCATCCTGTCCATTCCGTCCTCCAAGACCAATCAAGCCGGTCCTCCCATGGAGGTGGAATTTTACCCTACGGCCAACTGTTGGTGTCCTATCAAGGTGCTCCAGGAGCTCCTGGCCTCCCTCCATCTCCCGCTTTAGATGACCCGTTGCTCCCGGTCAACGGAAGCCCCTGTCTTCAACCCTGTTCATCTCCAACATCCGCACCCTGGCCGCAGGGTTGGGTTCCAACCCTAGCACAATATCCGGGCTCTCCTTTCGTTTAGGGGCCGCGTCCGCAGCTTCTAGTCACCAGGTACCGGCGCACATCATCCGCAAGATGGGCCATTGGAGGTTGTCCTGCTTCGCAAGGTACATACCGAATCCACGGGCTGAGCTATCCAGAGCCTTTTGTTCCTTGGCATTGTAGGCACAATGCTTCAATAAATATTCCAAACCCTGCAACGTGCCAGTTCTCTTTTTGCCCACTTATTCAGGCCTTACCTCGTCACTGGCGTCGGGCACACTCCAGCCAGTTAGGTCAGGACGGTATGTAGGCATGCCTATTCTGTTCCTCGCTCAGCTCCTCCCACAAATGTTGAAGGCTGCTTGCAGCCTGTAATTGTGGGAGGAGCGCACTTAGCCTATTTAAACCCCCTCCTACAAGCAGGAGGGCGCCCGGTTCTTGCCCCTCCCTCCCATCCCCTTCTTCTTACTCTCCTCTTGGGTGGCCCACTTATTCAGGCCTTACCTCGTCACTGGCGTCGGGCACACTCCAGCCAGTTAGGTCAGGACGGTATGTAGGCATGCCTATTCTGTTCCTCGCTCAGCTCCTCCCACAAATATAATGTTGAATATATTTGGAAAGTTTTATGTGTGGATAGTATTCAGGACATCAAAATGCAACTCTCTAAGATCATTTAAGGCTACTTTCACACTAGCGTTCGGGGCTCCGCTTGTGAGTTCCGTTTGAAGGCTCTCACAAGCGGCCCCGAACGGATCCGTCCAGCCCTAATGCATTCTGAGTGGATGCGGATCCGCTCAGAATGCATCAGTCTGGCACCGTTTGTCCTCCGCTCCGCTCAGCAGGCGGACACCCGAACGCAGCTTGCAGCGTTTGGGTGTCCGCCTGGCCGTGCGGAGGCAAACGGATCCGTCCAGACTTACAATGTAAGTCAATGGGGACGGATCCGTTTGAAGTTGACACAATATGGCTCAATTTTCAAACTGATCCGTCCCCCATTGACTTTCAATGTAAAGTCAAAACTGATCCGTTTGGATTATCATGAACAAAAAAAAAAAAAAATTATTATTTTTTTTTTTTTTTTTCATGGTAATGCAAACGGATCCGTTATGAACGGATCTAAGCGTTTGCATTATAGGTGCGGATCCGTCTGTGCAGATACCAGACGGATCCGCACCTAATGCAGGTGTGAAAGTAGCCTTACATTGCTTGCTGAGTGATAGCAATCCACACCAGGAGAGATAAGCTTCACAGACACTGCCGGGAGCCAGTGAGCCTGATGAGTCATAGTCTTCACATGAACTAGCACAAGGACTGAGTTCTCAGTGTGATGTCATAAAGAGGCGTGGCCGGCCTTCACTCTAGCTGCCTAAGCCAGCCCAGCCTTAGCTGCAGAAAAGCAGGAAGTTACCAGCAGAGTGACTGCAGGTGAGGCTGATTTAGCAAAGTGGGAAAACCCCTTTAAGGAGCAATTTAAGAAGCTTTGGATGAAGTTGGTGAACCAAGTAATACCCTTAGAAAATGTGATATTTAAACATAGAAAATATCCTCAAAAATTCCTAAAAGTATGGGGCCTCTGGTGTGATTCGCCATTGACTGTATCTCATGGTTCCGTGAGCTCTGCAGACCCCACCCTGTATCACAATGGACAGTTGACACAAGTCTTTACAGTATTCATTTGTTTTATTGATTTTTGATTGTGCAGTCGTGGCCAAAAGTTTTGAGAATGACACAATATTAGTTTTCACAAAGTTTGCTGCTAAACTGCTTTTAGATCTTTGTTTCAGTTGTTTCTGTGATGTAGTGAAATATAATTACACGCACTTCATACGTTTCAAAGGCTTTTATCGACAATTACATGACATTTATGCAAAGTGTCAGTATTTGCAGTGTTGGCCCTTCTTTTTCAGGACCTCTGCAATTCGACTGGGCATGCTCTCAATCAACTTCTGGGCCAATTCCTGACTGATAGCAACCCATTCTTTCATAATCACTTCTTGGAGTTTGTCAGAATTAGTGGGTTTTTGTTTGTCCACCGCCTCTTGAGGATTGACCACAAATTCTCAATGGGATTAAGATGTGGGGAGTTTCCAGGCCATGGACACAAAATGTCAACGTTTTGGTCCCCGAGCCACTTAGTTATCACTTTTGCCTTATGGCACGGTGCTCCATCATACTGGAAAATGCATTGTTCTTCACCAAACTGTTGTTGGATTGTTGGAAGAAGTTGCTGTTGGAGGGTGTTTTGGTACCATTCTTTATTCATGGCTGTGTTTTTGGGCAAAATTGTGAGTGAGCCCACTCCTTTGGATGAGAAGCAACCCCACACATGAATGGTCTCAGGATGCTTTACTGTTGGCATGACACAGGACTGATGGTAGCGCTCACCTTTTCTTCTCCAGACAAGCCTTTTTCCTGATGCCCCAAACAATCGGAAAGAGGCTTCATCAGGGAATATGACTTTTCCCCAGTCCTCAGCAGTCCATTCACCATATTTTCTGCAGAAGATCAATCTGTTGTCACGGTGAGGAGTGGGGGAAACCTCCCACCGTGCGATGTTAAAGGGATCAAGGGATAAAGGGAAGCTGCTAGGCCAGGACAACAGGATCAGGGAGCAGGTCACCTTCTAATATGTCCCTAATCCTGACCCTGACTCCTAACCGTATGAGCCAACCAAGATGGTAGGAGGGCTCATACTCCGGAACCTCGGGTCCCTACTAGCCCTCAGGAAATCCCTGGACTAGGAGCAGGGTAAGACGACCTGTTCCTCCACATCTCGGATGAACAGGAGTCTCAACTGGCCAAGCTGCAAGGACAGGGGAACATATACAGCATATGGAAATGGCAGGTAAGTGAAACCAGTTCCACACCTACCTGCCACAGACACACTGACTGGAACCCGTGCACAAGTGCTGATGTCCACACTCACATAAAAGGACACAGCACACACCACAAATCACACAGGAAACCAGAACCATAGCTGCAATAAGGATAGACACCACACAAACATAATCTTAACATCTATACATTTGTTTATGACCACAAGGGTGGCCCTCACTGGACAGATGGCATAAGAGACCAGGAGGATGACTCCAGCATACAGCAAGGCTGGAGTACCCCTCAGCTTCAGGCCTCCAGCGGAAGCTAAATAGCCCAAGCCGCCACACCCACTAGGATGGGAGTTAACCCTTCCAACTCCAGACAGGGAAAGGAAGCCACTTAAAGGGAAATACACACACAACTAAACCCTGTGCACACCAAACAGGGAAAGTGCACACATACCAACACAGGTAGCCAGATGCAACCGCATGCATTGACAGCGAGCCACCTAGCAACCAGCTCAGGCTGCTACAATGTCAACAAAATCACATTGCCGGCGGCAACCACACATGAGGCAACAAACTCACAGCCCTCACCTGCGGTAAACAACCAACCTAACTGCTGGCAACTGCATGCGGCTCTAAGAGTCACGACCATAGGCCGTGACACCTGTCCCTGATGTGTTTTTTTTTTAGAGAAGTGGCTTCTTTGATGCCCTTCTTGACACCAGGCCATCTTCCAAAAATCTTCACCTCACTGTGCGTGCAGATGCGCTCACACCTGCCTGCTGCCATTCCTGAGCAAGCTCTGCACTGGTGGCACTCCGATCCCGCAGCTGAATCCTCTTTAGGAGACGATCCTGGTGCTTGCTGGACTTTTTTGGACGCCCTGAAGCCTTCTTAACAACAATTGAACCTCGTTCCTTGAAGTTCTTGATGATCCTATAAATTGTTGATTGAGGTGCAATCTTAGTAGCCACAATATCCTCTCCTGCGAAGCCATTTTTATGCAACGCAATGATGGCTGCACGCGTTTCTTTGCAGGTCACCATGGTTAACAATGGAAGAACAATGATTTCAAGCATCACCCTCCTTTTAACAGTTCAAGTCTGCCATTTTAACCCAATCAGCCTGACATAATGATCTCCAGCCTTGTGCTCGTCAACATTCTCACCTGAGTTAACAAGACGATTACTGAAATGATCTCAGCAGGTCCTTTAATGACAGCAATGAAATGCAGTGGAAAGGTTTTTTTGGGATTAAGTTAATTTTCATGGCAAAGAAGCACTATGCAATTCATCTGATCACTCTTCAAAACATTCTGGAGTATATGCAAATTGCTATTATAAAAACTTAAGAAGCAACTTTTCCAATTTCCAATATTTATGTAATTCTCAAAACTTTTGGCCACGATTGTACACATTCTTTTGTATATTTCTATTATTGATTATGCATTGACCCTGCTGCTCAAGTCTTTTTATATACAGTGTTTTGGCACTTTTCTATGATTATGTATGTACCACTGTCTTGCCTTGCTATTTTTTTCTCAATAAAACAAGTTTAAAAAAAAACTTCAATCTCTGACCTTCCCAAACGAATTGGAGAAATGGCTGAGAAGGATGGACTGGTACCATCAGGTAGGCATCCCTTAGGTCTATTTTTACCAACCAATCGTTTTTTAATAAAAGGTTGCAAAGTAAGTGAATCCCTTCCATTTTGTAGTGTCTGTATTGTATGAAATTGTTCAATAAGTGTAAGTTTATTACTGGGCAAAATCCACCGTCTTTCTTCTTGACCAGAAACAGGTTGCTCAGAAACCCGGAAGAATGGGAGGGAACTTGAATTATTGCCTGTTAGAAACATAATTCCTTGATTTCTAGGTCTATTGATAGTCGATCTTTGGTCGAAAATTGTATGGGATGAGGGAGGTGTGATTGTATTGGACAGGACACAAAGTCTATTTGGAAGCCCTGGACCGTATTGAGGATCCAGCAGTCTGCAGAAATCAAAGCCCAATGATGGGTAAAATGTCGGAGTCTCTGTTTCTATAATTTTGGTATGTCCGGCTGGGAAAGCGGCTCCTAATTCCTTTCCCGGCACGGGTAAAAACCTTGTTCTGAAATACTTTCTCTAAATTGGTCTATGCCCTGTCTAGAGAGGAAAATAATCCCACATCTTTATTAATTTCTTTTATGAACGGTTCACCGAAGAGAGTCGTCTGTGGGAAGATTCGGTTCTGAGGTAGCCAATTGGGACAGTTGGGGGTCTAAGGGCATCAGCACTGAATGGCGTCGTTCCGCACAGAGAGAAGCATTAGCGTTGCCTAATAGTACCATGGCTCTTTGATACCAACCTTTCATGGTAAGTACATCAATAGCAGTTCCAGAGACTGCTGCCTCTTCAGTCAAGTATTCTGGTAAGAGGTCCTAAAACATCCAGGAGCTTATCTTGACACACTCGAAACGAGCGGTCTATCTACTTCTTGTTTTTTTTTATAAGGATACCATCTATGTCGAGAGTAGCAGCCACGTTTCCCGGTAATGTAGGTCGCGGGCATTCAGCCCTTAGTTTGTTTATTGAGGTACGATCTAGCCTTTTTTTGATCCATAGGGAAATAAACTGTTGTACCTGTGGATTGGGGACCCACTCTCCGGAACAGGGAAGCTTAATTAAGGAGGGGTCGAAGTATGAAGTCCCCGTGACATCTAAAATTAAGGACTCTGACGAGGAAGGATCTTGAGAGACACCTTCCTCAATGTCTGATTCTTCCTCCAGGTCAAAATAGCCCTCATTGTCTAAAATATCGGACTGATCTAGAGAAGACCTGTCTGAAGACTCCATATATGAGTCTGGTTTAAATCTTTTAACGGCGGTCCGAGCCCGTCTATTTGTATAGTCCTCACGGGCGGAGGGTCTTGGATGCATAGCCTGAGCATCAGTATGGGTACTGCACGAAAGCCGTGAGTTGTCATGAATTGCTTGACCTTTCCCGGTATGAGCAGACTTAGTCTGTGTGTTGGGAGTATGGTCGTCATTCATTAAATGCCGTTTGAAGGCAGGTTTATGTGATTTTTTTAAAAAAACCTTTTGCCAAATGGGTTGTAGAGTTAGTCGCCGATCAAAACACCTCAGATGGAGTTTGTGGTGTAGCCTGAGGGGATTTTGGAGTTGCCGACTGGACAATCGCCCTAGTGACCGACCTGGAAATTATCTCTTGTACAAATGACATAGCTGAGCGCACTGCCTCCTGTACAGAGCGTGACACAGACTAGTCAATTAAATTTTGGATTTGGTCCCCTGACATAAAGTCTGTATCCTTGTCTTGATTTGGGGCAGACATGGCCAAAATATATATATATATATATATATATATATATATACACTCACCTAAAGAATTATTAGGAACACCTGTTCTATTTCTCATGAATGCAATTATCTAGTCAACCAATCACATGGCAGTTGCTTCAATGCATTTAGGGGTGTGGTCCTGGTCAAGACAATCTCCTGAACTCCAAACTGAATGTCAGAATGGGAAAGAAAGGTGATTTAAGCAATTTTGAGCGTGGCATGGTTGTTGGTGCCAGACGGGCTGGTCTGAGTATTTCACAATCTGCTCAGTTACTGGGATTTTCACGCACAACCATTTCTAGGGTTTACAAAGAATGGTGTGAAAAGGGAAAAACATCCAGTATGCGGCAGTCCTGTGGGCAAAAATGCCTTGTGGATGCTAGAGGTCAGAGGAGAATGGGCTGACTGATTCAAGCTGATAGAAGAGCAACGTTGACTGAAATAACCACTTGTTACAACCGAGGTATGCAGCAAAGCATTTGTGAAGCCACAACACGCACAACCTTGAGGCGGATGGGCTACAACAGCAGAAGACCCCACCAGGTACCACTCATCTCCACTACAAATAGGAAAAAGAGGCTACAATTTGCACGAGCTCACCAAAATTGGACTGTTGAAGACTGGAAAAATGTTGCCTGGTCTGATGAGTCTCGATTTCTGTTGAGACATTCAAATGGTACAGTCCGAATTTGACGTAAACGGAATGAGAACATGTATCCATCCTCTGATGCCTACTTCCAGCAGGATAATGCACCATGTCACAAAGCTCGAATCATTTCAAATTGGTTTCTTGAACATGACAATGAGTTCACTGTACTAAAATGGCCCCCACAGTCACCAGATCTCAACCCAATAGAGCATCTTTGGGATGTGGTGGAACGGGAGCTTCGTGCCCTGGATGTGCATCCCTCAAATCTCCATCAACTGCAAGATGCTATCCTATCAATATGGGCCAACATTTCTAAAGAATGCTATCAGCACCTTGTTGAATCAATGCCACGTAGAATTAAGGCAGTTCTGAAGGCAAAAGGGGGTCCAACAGCGTATTAGTATGGTGTTCCTAATAATTCTTTAGGTGAGTGTATATATATATATATATATATATATATATATATGTGTGTGTGTAGAAAAATAGATGAGCAGCACACAAATCAAAAGGTGGTGCAATTTCTTGAGACGGATCACAGATTTTGATCCAGCTGAATATATGGAAGAAGAATCCAAGGCAGCACACAGATATCCGTGAACAAAAAGGGGTATTTTATTCACCCATGTGTAGACAGCAACGTTTCAGCTCACTCTATGGAGCCTTTGTCAAGCCATGGCTGTGAGCTGAAACGTTGCTGTCTACACATGGGTGAATAAAATACCCCTTTTCTTACATATATATATATATATATATAATAGGAAAACTAGAGAATAAATGTGACGCACTGGACTAGCTATTGACCCAAGAGGTGCGCTCAGTCGAGTGGACTCACCCAGTCCACTCAAAAAGAGAAATATAGTAGAACAAAAATAACTGGGCACTCTCAGGATATCTGGACCATTTGAAATTTATTAGCATATAATAGCATGAATAACTGTACTTACTGACAATGATAATATTAAAATATAATCTAAAATACCTATCCGCTACACCATAAAACACAAGGTGCAGTAATACAATATGACAAATGGAAAATAGTATACTAAAATATAAAATACTAAAAATCTAGAAATAAAATAGAATATTCGATAATAACTCGTATGAATATTCGGCAAATATTCTTATGGGAAAGTCTTGTATTTAAAACTTTGCGATAAAACAATGTCCTTTATGTACATCCCTTTCGATATATATCAGGGATATCCGAAAATAAGCAAAGTCCCAATGAGCAATCAAAGAACAAACTCAAGCAGCCACTGGGATAATAATGCAGTTTTTAAATCGCAGGATAATAATTGCTGGATAAAATCGAATGGTCTTACTGTCTCCTTAGATAAGTCGACAAAGATGCAGTTATGGTCCTCTGAGTTTGCAGACCAATATTTCGCAGTAAACTCGCACACAATTGTTTGGCACATGTAGTCAGGCCTTCACCATGGATTCAGGCCTTGCATGTTCTTTTCCAAGTATGCCTTTCGTGTGACAGATGATTCTTTCTTTGCGACTCTCCAGTCAAATCTCCAGCTTTCCAATTGGTCCAAATGTTGGGGTCCTGTCTAGGCTAGACGCATTTCGGGGTTTAGAAGTACCCCTTACTCAGAGCTACTGAGGAAGGGGTACTTCTAAACCCCGAAACGCGTCTTCAGCGCGTCCCTGGGATGTTATTGCGCATGTCCAGATCACACACGTCATCGGTAGGCGTCCGAGCGGTGACAGTGAACTGAAGCTCAACATCTACACTATTCAGATATTGATGGAAGTCTTGCAGCTGCCGTTCAGTTCCAGACCAAATGGGGAAGATGTCGTCTATGTATCTCCACCATCCCGCAATGTGCTGTGCATGGTGGGAGCCATAGACGACATCCTCCTCAAATCGGCGCATGTAGATATTGGCGTACGTCGGGGCCACATTTGACCCCATCGCCGGGCCACGTTTTTGGACATAATAAATGTCTTGGAAAATAAAGTAATTAAACTCAAGTACAATTGTGAGAAGCCTAATGATGAAGGAACAAGCCTCAGGTGTCATTGATGACATATCCAGCATACTTTGGACCGCAGAGATCCCTTTTTGGTGGTCAATTGAAGTGTATAAAGATATGACGTCAAATGAAACCAAAATGACAGACCCTATCTCATCCAGATTAATCTTTCTCAACTTCATCAGAAAGTCGGATGTGTCCCTAATATAGGACTGTCCACCAGTAGAAAAGTCATGTAGCTTTTATCCAAAAAGATTGCTATGTGACCAAACACTGAGTCAGTCCCCGAAACAATGGGGCGTCCCGGTGGGTCCACCAATGTTTTGTGGACCTTTGGTAACGCATAAATCACCGGGGTGATGGGGTGAGAAACAATCAAATACTCACTAAGTCCCTGATCAATAATGCCTGCATTCAAAGTGTCTGACACACAAAGGATTCCCAGAGGGATGCGATCACATTTGCGTCCCAATCTTTTTTCCAGCAGCGACCCCTTCTGCAAACGATTTGAGGCCTTGTCCAATAAATATTCCATGAACTTTATTTTATTGAATATCGAGTTCTTGCAAGAGGAAGTCACCACATTGACAGTTGACATGGCACAGATAGAACAACGGCTGCGTGCACACATGACGGAGGACGAATATTCAAAGTTCAGCGATGCGCTACAACTACAGTTACAACAACTGCAGACTGAACTAGAGGATGGCAAAAGAATTAAATGGGCCCGGGACACTGAGGACTATAAAAATGGCGATATCTACAATTGGCAACCTGGTAATTCCTTATATAATAATACAAGGGATAATAAAAAACCAAGAAGAAATATCCAGTTGCATAAAGGAGAATCAGAAGCTTTTTTAGGGAACAAAGTGGACCCAAATACAGCAAAAGGAAGCGCACCAGGAGAGGCGGCCGCCGATACAGACTAAACAAAAAAAAAACGCAATATGAACACACGGACTCAATATCCAAAAGTGAAGAAATAGCTGTCATCAACTTGTCTTCCAAATTATTAACCCCTGCACAGTTAACTTAATGAGTATTTGATTGTTTCTCACCCCGCCCCCCTAGTGATTTATGCGTTACCAAAGGTCCACAAAACATTGGTGGACCCACCGGGACGCCCCATTGTTTCGGGGACTGACTCAATGTTTGGTCACATAGCAATCTTTTTGGATAAAGTGCTACGTGACTTTACTGGTGGACAGTCCTATATTAGGGACACATCCGACTTTCTGATGAAGTTAAGAAAGATTAATCTGGATGAGATAGGGTCTGTTATTTTGGTTTCATTTGACGTCATATCTTTATACACTTCAATTGACCACCGAAAAGGGATCTCTGCGGTCCAAAGTATGCTGGATATGTCATCAATGACACCTGAGGCTTGTTCCTTCATCATTAAGCTTCTCACAATTGTACTTGAGTTTAATTACTTTATTTTCCAAGACACTTATTATGTCCAAAAACGTGGCGTGGCGATGGGGTCAAATGTGGCCCTGACGTACGCCAATATCTACATGCGCCGATTTGAGGAGGATGTCGTCTATGGCTCCCACCATGCCCAGCACATTGTGGGATGGTGGAGATACATAGACGACATCTTCCTCATTTGGTCTGGAACTGAACGGCAGCTGCAAGACTTCCATCGATATCTGAATAGTGTAGATGTTGAGCTTCAGTTCACTGTCACCTATTAGGATATTGCTGTCCAATTTCTTGATACCAATGTTGTAGTATCTAAAGGGACTTTAATCACACAACTCTATACAAAACCAACAGACAGAAACATGATGTTGAGGTATGAGAGTTGTCATCCCCGTAGTATGGTGAAACATTTACCATACTCACAATTTTTGAGGGCAAGGAGGATTGTCACAGAGAACAATACCCTAGACAAGACAGTTGATGATATGATCTTTAAATTTAAGCAACGAGGGTACCCTAATACACTGTTGATGGCACAAAAACAAAAAGCGCTAGCATTGGATAGGGATTCCCTATTGCAGGCCAACAATAATAGGAAGACACAGAATAGAGTTACATTTGTATCCACCTACTCTGAGTACAGTAGTGAAATCAATAAAATTTTGAGGAGGCATTGGTCAATATTAAACAGTTGTCGAAAGGCGGTGCCTGAATTCAGGACACTGCCCTTATGTGCTTATCGTAGATGTAAAAACATCAGAGACCAGCTAGTAAGAGCTGATGTTGGACCTAAAGCAGTTACCAGACAAACTACGTTGGCACCATCAGGCACTGGTTGTTTCCCGTGCCTGCATTGTGTCAACTGTCGCTTTATCTGTAGTTTCAGGACATTCACACACCCTAATACGGGACTAATATACCCTATTAAGTTCCATTTGTCATGTGACTCTGCTTGTAGTGTATGTTCTTTCATGCCCTTGCCAATTGCTATATGTAGGCGAAACCTCCACTGATCTAAAGACCAGGCTGAATAACCATCGTTTCACTATCAGAAAGGGACGTACAGATCTTCCAGTACCAAGGCATTTTGCACTAAAAAAAGCATAATGAAAAAGATCTAAGATGCTGGATCATAGACCAGATCCAAATGCCTCGTAGGGGTGGAGACCGCATAGCTTTACTTAAAAAGAGAGAATCATATTGGATCCAGACTCTAAACAGTCTGCATCCCAATGGATTAAATATAGACTATAGGTATGGAGGTGGTATGTGAGGAGGCGCGTTTGCCCTCTATTGCTGTAGATGGTATGCTAAGTATTCCCTCCTGTAGGGGACAGGTTCATTGATTAAAAAAAAGAAGGGAAAATTGGAAAAAGAAATAACAAAAATAACAATAATAAGTAAAACAAGGTTATTTGGGTTATATTCATCACTAATACTTCTTTATTATTTCAGGAACACTTGTATTTTCGGGGAGGATATTATGGAAAACTGATGAGCCTTGATGGTGGATGAGGAGCCCACAATGAATTTCTCCTTCTCACTGAGAAAATGTTATGTTTATTCTCTGAGGATTTAAGCGTATGTCCCGATTTGTACATAATGGAGGATGTTTTTCAAAGATAATGATTTAGTGTATATCGCTGACTTTTGACCTACTGTAGGATACTGTTCTGTTACATTAGATTGAGGAGAACCCTCTAAGTCACGTATTGTAGCAGGATTGTGACCCACGGTGCGGATGGCACTGACGTGCTTGCAGCATTGGGGCAACAATTAGAAGAGGGTTTCCCTTCTTGTAAAAGAGGGGGCCTCTTCTATACTGCTGTTAGTGGTATTTACCCACAGTGACTTTATGTGGAACGGTGCAGGCTGTCAGCGTCTATTATAACGATTATACAAATGATCTGGCAATGTTCCCTTCTTTAACATGGCGGTCGCTAGCCCAGCGACGCTGATGCGCATGCGCATGCCTCCCTCTGTCATCGGTGGAAGGACGCGGCGAGTGACTGCAATGTGCGCCGGCTACGTCATCAATGTGTGAGACTGCTGGTCACGTGCGTCACCGCTCTGACGCCTACCAATGACGTGTGTGCGATCTGGACATGCGCAGTAACATCCCAGGGACGCGCTGAACAGCGCGATAGTATATGTGGGCACCATCACTCCCCCAGGTATTGACTCATTAGTTTATTCCTTCTACACATGTTTATCATTAAGATTTTAACACTAATTATGTATGCACATGGAATAGCTGTGAACAATCATTTATCTGATGTGATAATATATGATATTTTGCTACATCATGCACTTGATTCACCTGTAACACTTGTCACTTTATTAATTATCATGACTATGATCTTTTTATGAATATTTGGATGTTTTTAACACGGATTTCTGTAAAGTATCAATTATGTTGATGTATTAATTGGTCTGATTGGTACACCTTTATATGTATGCTGTGCACTTTTTATCAATGCTTTAGAAAGGCTCATGTACGAGCCGAAACATCGCTTATTGCAACCACATGGGTGAATAAAAACATACTTTTTACTGAAGAACCGCCTGGAGTGCAGTCCGATTTTTTTGCCGTATATATATGGGCACTGTACTAACAGAAATTCACAGTTTATAGTGAGGCCTGTACGGGTAGATAATTAAATACCGGTAAAATAATATAATATATGTGTATATATCAAAAGTATTTTCCTCAGGTGAGGTATTCAAAGGCAGAATATGAATATATATACAGTATATATATATACAGTACAGACCAAAAGTTTGGACACACCTTCTCATTCAAAGAGTTTTCTTTATTTTCATGACTATGAAGACATCAAAACTATGAACATGTGGAATTATATACATAACAAACAAGTGTGAAACAACTGAAAATATGTCATATTCTAGGTTATTCAAAGTAGCCACCTTTTGCTTTGATTACTGCTTTGCACACTCTTGGCATTCTCTTGATGAGCTTCAAGAGGTAGTCACCTGAAATGGTCTTCCAACAGTCTTGAAGGATTTCCCAGAGATGCTTAGCACTTGTTGGCCCTTTTGCCTTCACTCTGCGGTCCAGCTCACCCCAAACCATCTCGATTGGGTTCAGGTCCGGTGACTGTGGAGGCCAGGTCATCTGGCGCAGCACCCCATCACTCTCCTTCATGGTCAAATAGCCCTTACTTTCAAAGTTTTCCCAATTTTTCAGCTGACTGACTGACCTTCATTTCTTAAAGTAATGATGGCCACTCGTTTTTCTTTACTTAGCTGCTTTTTTCTTGCCATAATACAAATTCTAACAGTCTATTCAGTAGGACTATCAGCTGTGTATCCACCTGACTTCTCCTCAACGCAACTGATGGTCCCAACCCCATTTATACGGCAAGAAATCCCACTTATTAAACCTGACAGGGCACACCTGTGAAGTGAAAACCATTTCAGGGGACTACCTCTTGAAGCTCATCAAGAGAATGCCAAGAGTGTGCAAAGCAGTAATCAAAGCAAAAGGTGGCTACTTTGAAGAACCTAGAATATGACATATTTTCAGTTGTTTCACACTTGTTTGTTATGTATATAATTCCACATGTGTTAATTCATAGTTTTGATGCCTTCAGTGTGAATCTACAATTTTCATAGTCATGAAAATAAAGAAAACTCTTTGAATGAGAAGGTGTGTCCAAACTTTTGGTCTGTACTGTATATATATATATATATATATATATATATAGAGAGAGAGAGAGAGAGAGAGAGAGAGAGAGCAGTCACTAATATGGCCACAGAGTAAATTATGAGAAAACCTGTGAGGTAAAAATCTTTCTACACAGCAGATTAACAATGTTTTTCCAGTCTGAGAGCAGCGCTCGCACTGACTAGAACGGACAGGAGACAAAGGCTGACGACCAACCAACGTAGGAAAGGAAAATTAGGTCACATATGTTAAGTAAGAAAGATGAAAAAAGATTAATAAAACCACAAGTTAATTCAGGAGGGGGTAAGAAACAAGGAGTGACTATAGAAAATAAGGACAATAATGAGCAAATATGATAGAATTATATCATTAATATAACAAGAAAATTTACACTCAGCTGTTATCACTGCGGACGCAGCTAAAGAAAGAGGGCGGAGTTTATCCTCATATTGCTTATATGTTCTCTGCTATATGTTCAAGCATGATAGGTTGTACCTAAACAAGTTTTTTCTTTATATATTGATATTTAACTCTTTAGCTACGGATTCAGTAAAAGAAAGTTGCGCATAATGGGAGCCTCGTGTACTGTAATAAAATCAGATTCCACCTTTCATTTTTCAGCGTTCCTTTGGAAAATGAAAGATGGAATCTGGTTGCTATGGGCAACTAAGCCAGTTGGATACATTTCCCCCAGTGTGTCGGAGTGCACTATCAGGGCTCCAGACAAAAAAAAAATATCAAGGAGCCATTTGCTCCAAACCTGAAAAATTTAGTCACCAAATTAAAATTTTTAGTCGCCAAATTTAAAATATATATAATTACGGTAAAAATACAAAAACAAATGTCTTAGACTACTTTCACACAAGCGGCAGGATGGATCCGACAGGCTGTTCACCCTGTCAGATCCGTCCTGCCGCTATTTTGCCGTGCCGCCGCTCCGTCCCCATGACTATAATGGGGACGGGGCGGAGCTCCGGTGCAGCACGGCAGTTCGAGGTGAGAGGCCGCCAGACTAAAAAGTCGGACATGCAGTACTTTTAGTCCGGCGGCCTTTTGCCGTGCACTGCCGGAGCTCCGCCCCCATCCCTATTATAGTCAATGGCGACGGAGCGGCGGTCTGGCGGCACGGCGAAATAGCGGCGGGACTTTTTCGGGCATGGTGATATGTAACTTTTTTTTATTGTTTATATATTTTATATGTAAAATTGGGCAAGGGGGTGATTTAAACTTAATATTTTGGTGTTTGTTTTAACTTTTTATTTAATAACTATTTCACCCCTTAGGGGCTAGAACCTGGGATCTTTCATCCCTTGTCCTATTTACCCTGATAGAGCTCTATCAGGGTGAATAGGACTTCACACTCTCCCTGTTGCCCTGTGCTTTGTGCACACAGCAGCAGGGAGACGACTATGGCAGCCAGGGCTTCAATAGCGTCCTGGCTGCCATGGTAACCGATCGGAGCCCCAGGGTTACACTGCCGAGGCTCCGATCGGAACTGCCACTGCACCACCAATGATAATACTAAGGGGGAGGGGGGCGCACAGCGCCACCAATGATTCTGCTTTATAACATGAATATGAATATGAGGGGTTAATAGCGGCGGATCGCAGCACGCAGTCATACAGACAGGGATATGGCTGGCACCCGCAGCACAGCCTGCGTTTGTATTAAGCATAAACGATATTCATTGGTGGCGCAGTGGCCACAGCCCTCCGCTCCTCCTTGCTTCTATCAGCACATTGGTGGCAGCGGCAGCAGCGGTGCAGGGGTGAGGGACTGCCTCCTTCTCCCCTGTGCTGCTGAGAAGAACATGGCACGCGCTGACAGCAGCGCATTCCATGTCAGTAATGTGAAAGCGGCAGAGCAGCGGCGAGTCTAGGCGCAAATGGCGACAAGTCTACAAAATCTTGTCGCCATTTAGCAATTTTAAGTCGCATTGGCGACCATTTTGGTCGCCATCTGGAGCCCTGACTATGACCTGATGCTGTGAGACGTCAGTGTAATGTCTAGACACAGTGCTGTGGAGAGAACAGAGGCGCAAGGATGAGAAAAGATTATTTTTATTTTATTTGATCCCATGTAAAATACATCACTCCCCCTGCTTTCATCCCCTTCAGCATACAGTACCATGTAAATTCATCACTCCCTTTGCCTTCTGCCCCTCCAGCATACAGTCCCATATAAATAAATCACTCCCCTGCCTTTAGCTCCATCCAGCATACAGTCCCATATAAGATACATCACAACCCTGCCTTCAACCTCTCCAGCATACAGTTCCATGTAAGATAGCTCACTCCCTCTGCCTTCAGCCCCTCCAGCATACAGTACCATGTAAAATACATCACTGCCCCATGCCTTTAGCCTCTCCAGCACACAATCCCATGTAAATTAATTACTCCGCCTGCCTTCAGCCCCGCCAGCATACAGTCCCATGTAAGATGCATCACAACCCTGCCTTCAGCCTCTCTAGCATACAGTTCTATGTAAATACATCACTTCCTCTGCCTTCAGCCCCTCCAGCATACAGTCTCATGTACATACATCACTCCCCTGCCTTTAGCACCATCCAGCATACAGTCCCATATAAGATACCTCACGCCTAGGGCTGAAACGATTACTCGATTGAATCAAGTAATTCGACACCAAAAAATCCTTGATGCAATTTTTTGCATCGAGGATCCGTTTGTGTCATGTGACCACGGAGCGGGAGTGAAGCGATTGCCATTACTCACCGCTCGGTGGTCACCCACCGGCCTGTACCGTGCTGCACTGGATCCTGACACATCGCGTCAGGTCATATTGCACGTAAGCGCGCACTATGACCCGATGCTGTCTGACACCCGGATCCAGTGTAGAGCGCAGAGAAGAAGAGGAGCTGTGGAGAGGCGCCTCTACAGGAAAACTGTAACGGTCACGTCCACACACACACACACACAGGGGGAGGGATAGTGACCACTGCGCTCCACCCTCACCCCTGGCCCTGCCTACTTGCCTCACGAGTCCTGATGACAGGGGACAACTGGACGACAGTCCCTAACTTAGGATACGTGCAGGGAAGACAGACAAGACAAAATACGGAACATGAACGGACCGGGTCAGAACCAACAGGTCTACGCAGTACAAAGGGTTAAGCAAAGAATGGTCAGGAGAAGCCGGGGTCAAATACCAGGAGAGCAGAGAAGTACAAGAGGAGTCCTAAGAGAGTAGTCAGGTGGGAGCCGAGGTCACAATACCAGGACGGATGCGCAGTACAGGAGGAGTAGGCAAAGGATCGTCAGGGAACGGAATCAGGTGAGTATTCAGTAGTCCAACAAATAGCCAGGAACCTAGAAATTAACAGGCAACCTGTGGCTAGCAGGCTGCCTGTATTTATAGTGGGGAGTGAGGGTCATGTGACGTGGCCAGCGTCACATGACCGACAGACCAACCAGCTGAGCACCGAGTGATCAGCTGAGCACCGAGTGATCAGCTCGGCGCTCAAGGCAGACTTAGGAGCAGGGAGCCACCCAGCAGTAAAGCCGCCCTGGGAATGAGGTCAAACACAGATCCTCATTCCCAAAGCTAAGCAACAGGTCTGCGGGTAATGGGGGACCGAGTGCACCTTCGGAACCCCTTTACAAAAACCAAATTACTTACCGGTAATTCCCTTGTCATGAATCCTCCATGATGGCATACCATGAGAGATGACCCGCCTCCTACCAGGTAGGGACAGGAAGTATAAATTAGACCCTCCTTCAGCTCTTCCTCAGTGTCTTTCTGGACCGACAGCCTAGAAAGTCTTATCCTCACATATAAAGGATTATTATATATCTACAAATATTATTATATATATATTTTTTTGCATTCAGACCCACACACTCCTTCACCTAATTATTGGTCTATATGTGGGCCTGTATGTACATATTCTTACATATATTTATTCATATACGTACTTTAGGGTGGGAAATACATGCCGTCATGGAGGATTCATGAAAAGGGAATTACTGGTAAGTAATTTGGTTTTTCCCTTTCATCCTCCATGACGGCATACCATGAGATATAACAGATTAATACTCTTATTAGGGGGGGGGGGACTATAGCCTGAAGCACCTTCCTGCCGAAAGCGAGCTCCTGACTAGCTGTAGTATCCACTCTATAATGTTTAATAAATGTATGAAGACTTGACCATGTCGCTGCTTTGCATATCTGTTCTAATGAGGCACTTGCCCTCTCTGCCCAGGATGCAGCCACAGATCTTGTGGAATGTGCTGTAAAGGACTTTGGTGGAGGAATATCTGACACTTTATATGACTCCGAAATTGCCATGTTTATCCATCTGGATAAGGAGTTTTTTGTGGCTTTCTGCCCTTTATGTGTTCCACTGAATTGGACAAATAGATAGTCTGTTTTCCTGAACGTTTTTGTAACCTCTAGATAGAGTAATACAGCCCTACGTACATCTAACTTGTGGAAATACATTTCCCCTTCTGTTTTTGGGTTTGAGCAAAATGATGGGACAATAATCTCCTCCTGTCTGTGGAAGTTTGATACCACTTTAGGAAGAAAAGAGTTGTCCAATCTGAATACAATTCTGTCCGGAAATACGATGCAAAAGGGTTCCACTACTTTTAGAGCTTGGATTTCACTCACTCTACACGCTGAGGTGATTGATACCAGGAATAAAGTCTCCTCGGATCCAGTCAGAAAACACACCGATACACAACAATGTCTGCACACTTAGCTGAAGGGGCTGCAGCCGCAGTGAAGACGGATCCAAAGACAGGCTGGCAATATCCGGAGTACTTGCTGCAGCAGAACACAGGTCCAGTGAAAGGATAGCATGCAAGGGAAGATACTCAAGCAAGAGCTACAACCCAAATGAGAAATATAATCCACACCTACAATAGGAGGAGGGGGAATATAAAGGCAGGGAAATCAAACGCAGCTGGGAGGAAGGAAACAGAAAACTCCTCCCAGCTCTAGTAGTGACATCATCACAGGGGTGGAGAAACAGAGCTGTGAGAACGTCCCAAAGCTCTGGTAGTGACAGATAGGCCCTTTGATCTCAAAATCATCCTTTCAGGTTCCAGGCCGTTAGGTGTAACTTTTCTATTTGGGGATGGTAGATCGGGCCCTGGGACAGTAGATCCTGTTGCCAAGGAAGGATACACGGGCTCTGGACTGAAAGAGTCTTCAGTAACGGAAACCATGTTTTTTTTGGCCATAGAGAGGCTATTAGTATCACATGAGCCCTGTCTAATCAAATCTTTTTTAGGACTCTGGGAATTAATTGAAAAGGGGGAAAGGCATAGGCTAGTTGAAAATCCCATTTTTGGGACAGCACGTCTACCCCTATGTTTCCGTCGAACGGATTCAGAAAAAAAAAACTTTTTTAGTTTTGTGTTTGTAGCTGAAGTGAAAAGATCTACTTGTGGAGTTCCCCACAATTCCGTGATTTGAAGAAAGACGTGTCTTTCTAGGCTCCATTCTGTTGTTTTTAAGGAAGTTCTGCTTAAAAAGTCTGCTTCTATGTTTAGGGGTCCTTTTAGATGAATCAATGATGGGGATCTTAAGTGAACCTCCGCCCAGGAGAATATTTAGGTTAAATTCTGAGATGGGCAAGGATTTGACTTTTTCCAATTTATCAGCCACACTGTTTGGTACAGTGTTTGGCAAGTCAGAATTGCCTACAATCAACAGGTCGTCTAAGTAGGGGAATATCAGGATGTTTCGTCTTCTTAAGTGGGCCACTACCTCCAGCATTACCTTGGTAAATACCCTTGGGGCAGAGGTAATTCCAAATGGGAGTACCTGAAATTGGAAATGACAGTCTTTTTCCTAAGAAAACCACTATGCGGAGAAACTTTTGAGATTCTTCGCAAACCGGGATATGGAAATAAGCATCTTTTAGGTCTAGTGATGCTAAAAATTTTCCCTCTTTTAACCACCTCAGGACTGCCGTACGCAGGATTGCGTCCTGGCGGCGGCCCTGTAGTTCTCGGTGGACGCGCCGGCGCGTCCACTCGCGAGAGGCGAGATTTCCTGTGAACGCGCGCACACAGGCGCGCGCGTTCACAGGAACCGAAGGTAAGCGAGTGGATCTACAGCCTGCCAGCGGCGATCGTTCGCTGGCAGGCTGTAGATGCGATTTTTTTAACCCCTAAAAGGTATATTAGACGCTGTTTGATAACAGCATCTAATATACCTGCTACCTGGTCCTCTGGTGGTCCCTTTTGCTTGGATCGACCACCAGAGGACACAGGCAGCTCTGTAATAAGTAGCACCAAACACTACACTACACCCCTCCCCTGACACTTATTAACCCCTGATCACCCCATAATAGACTCCCTGATCACCCCCCTGTCATTGATCACCCCCCCTGTAAGGCTCCATTCAGACGTCCGTATGTGTTTTGCGGATCTGATCCATGGATCCGCAAAACACATACGGACGTCTGAATGGAGCCTTACAGGGGGGTAATCAATGACATATAGCCCATATAGACTCCCTGATCACCCCCCTGTCATTGATCACCCACCTGTAAGGCTCCATTCAGACGTCCGTATGTGTTTTGGGGATCCGATCCATGGATCCGCAAAACACATACGGACGTCTGAATGGAGCCTTACAGGGGGGTGATCAATGACATATACCCCATATAGACTCCCTGATCACCCCATGTCATTGATCACCCCCTTGTAAGGCTGGCTCCATTCAGAGGTCTGTATGTGTTTTGCGGATCCACGGATCCATGGATCGGATCCGCAAAACACATACGGACGTCTGAATGGAGCCTTACAGGGGGGTGATCAATGACATATATCCCATATAGACTCCCTGATCACCCCCTTGTCATTGATCACCCCCCTGTCATTGATCACCCCCCTGTAAGGCTCCATTCAGACGTCCGTATTTGTTTTGCAGATCCGATCCGTGGATCCGCAAAACACATACGGACCTCTGAATGGAGCCTTACAGGGGGGTGATCAATGACAGGGGGGTGATCAATGACAGGGTGGTGATCACCCCATATAGACTCCCTGATCACCCCCCTATCATTGATCACCCCCCTGTAAGGCTCCATTCAGACATTTATTTGGCACAAGTTAGCGGAAATTTATATTTTTTATTTATTTTATTTTTTTCTTACAAAGTCTCATATTCCACTAACTTGTGACAAAAAATAAAATCTCACATGAACTCACCATACCCCTCACGGAATCCAAATGCGTAAATTTTTTTAGACATTTATATTCCAGACTTCTTCTCACGCTTTAGAGCCCATAAAATGCCAGGGCAGTATAAATACCCCACATGTGACCCCATTTTGGAAAGAAGACACCTCAAGGTATTTTGTGAGGGGTATGGCGAGTTCATGTAAAAAAAAAATTTTTGTCACAAGTTAGCGGAAAAGGAAACTTTGTGAGAAAAAACAAAAGAAAATCAATTTCCGCTAACTTGTGCCAAAAAAAAAAAAACTTCCATGAACTCGCCATGCCCCTCACGGAATACCTTGTGGTGTCTTCTTTCCTAAATGGGGTCACATGTGGGGTATTTATACTGCCCTGGCATTTTAGGGGCCCTAATGCGTGAGAAGTAGTTTGAAATCAAAATGTGTAAAAAATGCCCTGTGAAATCCTAAAGGTGCTCTTTGGAATGTGGGCCCCTAGAATTTTATTTTTTGTCAGAAGTTAGCGGAAAATGAGACTTTGTAAGGAAAAAAATAATAATAATAAATCATCATTTTCCGCTAACTTGTGACAAAAAATAAAAAGTTCTATGAACTCACTATGCCCATCAGCGAATACCTTAGGGTGTCTACTTTCCGAAATGGGGTCATTTGTGGGGTTTTTCTACTGTCTGGGCATTGTAGAATCTCAGGAAACATGACAGGTGCTCAGAAAGTCAGAGCTGCTTCAAAAAGCGGAAATTCACATTTTTGTACCATAGTTTGTAAACGCTATAACTTTTACCCAAACCATTTTTTTTTTACCCAAACATTTTTTTTTATCAAAGACATGTAGAACAATAAATTAAGAGAATTTTTTTTATAGAAATGTAGTTTTATTTGAAAAATTTTACAACTGAAAGTGAAAAATGTAATTTTTTTGCAAAAAAACGGTAAATTTCGATTAATAACAAAAAAAAGTTAAAATTTCAGCAGCAATGAAATACCACCAAATGAAAGCTCTATTAGTGAGAAGAAAAGGAGGTAAAATTCATTTGGGTGGTAAGTTGCATGACCGAGCAATAAACCGTGAAAGTAGTGTAGTGCAGAATTGTAAAAAGTGGTCTGGTCATTAAGGGTGTTTAAGCTAGGGGGACTGAGGTGGTTAACAGGTTTATTATAGATCTTATTGTTTCCATTTTGAACCGGACGTATTTTATGAATTTGTTTAATCTTTTAAAATTTATTATTAGTCGAGACTTTCCGTCTGTTTTTTTTACCAGAAAAATGGTCGAATAACCACCTTTCCTCTGTTGAGAGAGAGGAACCGGAATAATGGCCTTTTGGGCCAACAAATCACGAATCCCCTCTTCCAATTTTTTCTGTAGAACAGTCGATCTTTGGATGGGGGTTATTCTGAACACATTTGGGGGAGGAGAAAGGCGAAAGGTAATATTGTAACCTTTTGAAATGATGTTTAATACCCAGGGATTTACTGTGATATCTTTCCATTCTTTTAAGAAAAGCTTCAGTCTTCCTCCTACCTCCCTGGCGTCATTGTTTAGTAGAGTCTGTATTTCTTGGGGTAAATAAGAAACCTCTGTTACCACTTTTTTGATTTTTCCCAAGATGTTCTCTTGGCCTGGAAAGAACTCCCTTTTTTAATCCTGCGAAAAGGAAATTTCCTTTTGTTTGTATCTTTAAGGAATGACTTTTTTGAGTCCGAGGCCTTCACTAAAATGGATTCAAGGTTTTGGCCAAACAGTAGGTACCCATGAAAGGGTAAACTACAAAGTCTTGTTTTTGAACTGGTATCGCCGGACAGGATTTTAACCAGAGAGCTCTCCTAGCTGCTACTGCTAGGCCTGAGGTCTTAGCAGCCATTCTGACCGACTCTGCCGTGGAGTCTGACAGGAAATCGATGGCTTTCACTAGTAGGGGAAATGAGTCTTTTAGAGTATCATAAGAGGCTCCTTCTTTCAGGAGAACCTCTAACTGTAACAGCCACCTTTTTAAAGACCTCAATACGGATGTGGCCGCCAGATTTGGCTTAACTCCTTAAGGACTCAGCCCTATTTCACCTTAAAGCGAACCTGTCACCATGATTTTGCGCATAGAGCTGGGGACATGGGCTGCTAGATGGCCACTAGCTCATCTGCAATACCCAGGTCCCATAGCTCTCTGCGCTTTTATTGTGTTAAAAAACAGTTTTGAGTGATATGCAAATTACCTGATATGAGTCCTGTAGCCGGAGATGAGTCAAGCGTCAAGGAGCCCAGCACCGCCCCGCGTCCTCCGAATCTCCTCCTTGCCGGCTGACGTCACAGAGCTGGAGCGCCGAAATCTCGCGATGCGCGAGATAGCGCATGCGTAGTTCGTTCCCTGTGCTGATGCCAGCACAGGGAATGAACATGATGCCGACACTGCGCATGCGCTAGCTCGCGCAACGCGAGATTTCGGCGCTCCAGCTCTGTGACGTCAGCCGGCAAGGAGGAGATTCGGAGGACGCGGGGCGGTGCTGGGCTCCTTGACGCTTGACTCATCTCCGGCTACAGGACTCATATCAGGTAATTTGCATATCACTCAAAACGTTTTTTTAACACAATAAAAGCGCAGAGAGCTATGGGACCTGGGTATTGCAGATGTGCTAGTGGCCATCTAGCAGCCCATGTCCCCAGCTCTATGCGCAAAATCATGGTGACAGGTTCGCTTTAAGGACTTGGCCATTTTTTGCAAATCTGACCAGTGTCACTTTAAGTGCTCATAACTTTAAAACGCTTTGACTTACCCAGGCCGTTCTGAGATTGTTTTTTCGTCACATATTTTACTTCATGACACTGCTAAAATTGGGTCAAAAAAGTAAATTTTTTTGCATAAAAAATAAAAATTTTACCAAAAATTGTGAAAAATTTGAAAATTTCAGAGTTTTAGTTTCTCTACCGCTGTAATACATAGTAATACCCCCCAAAATTGTGATGACTTTACATTCCCCATATGTCTACTTCATGTTTGTAGCATTTTGGGAATGATATTTTATTTTTGGGGGATGTTACAAGGCTTAGAAGTTTAGAAGCAAATTTAGAAATTTTCAGAAATCTTCAAAATCCCACTTTTTATGGACCAGTTCAGGTTTCAAGTCATATTGTGAGGCTTAGATAATAGAAACCTCCCAAAAATGACCCCATTCTAGAAACTACACCCCTCAAGGTATTCAAAACTGTTTTTTTCAAACTTTATTAACCCTTTAGGTCTTCCACAAGAGTTAATGGCAGATTGAGAAACAATTTCTAAATTTCTATTTTTTTTTTAATTTTCCAATATAATCAATTTTTTCCAGGAGTAAAACAAGGGTTAACTGCCAAACAAAACTCAAAATGGGTTTCCCCGATTCTGTAGTTTGCAGAAACACCCCATATGTGGTCGTAAACTACTGTTTGGCCGAACGGGAGCACATAGAAGGAGGGGAACACCATATGGGTTTTGGAAGGCAGATTTTGCAGGACTGGTTTTGTTTATACCATGTGCCATTTGAAGCCCCCTGTTGCACCCCTAGAATAGAAATTTCAAAAAAGTGACTCCATCTAAGAAAGTACACCCCTCAAGCTATTCAAAACTGGGTTTACAAACTTTGTTAACCCTTTAGGTGTTCCACAAGAATTAATGGCAGATGGAGAAACAATTTTGAAATTTCTATTTTTTGGAAAACTTTCCAATATAATAAATTTTTTCCAGGAGTAAAACAAGGGTTAACTGCCAAACAAAACTCAAAATGGGTTGCCCTGATTCTGTAGTTTGCAGAAACACCCCATATGTGGTCGTAAACTGCTGTTTGGCCGAACGGGAGAACATAGAAGGAGGGGAACACCATATGGGTTTTGGAAGGCAGATTTTGCAGGACTGGTTTTGTTTATACCATGTCCCATTTGAAGCCCCCTGTTGCACCCCTAGAATAGAAATTTCAAAAAAGTGACTCCATCTAAGAAAGTACACCCCTCAAGGTATTCAAAACTGGGTTTACAAACTTTGTTAACCCTTTAGGTGTTCCACAAGAGTTAATGGCAGATGGAGAAACTATTTTGAAATTTCTATTTTTTGGAACATTTTCCAATTTAACCCTTACTTTATTACTGGAAAAAATGGGTTAACAGCCAAACAAAACTCAAAATGGGTTGCCCTGATTCTGTAGTTTTCAGAAACACCCCATATGTGGTCGTAAACTACTATTTGGCTAAACGGCAGGACATAGAAGAAGGGGAACGTCATATGGTTTTTGGAAGGCAGATTTTGCTGGACTGGTTTATTTACACCATGTACCCTTCTAAGCCCCCTGATGCACCCCTAGAGTAGAAACTCCATAAAAGTGACCCCATCTAGGAAACTACGGGATAAGGTGGTTGTTGTTTTGGGACTATTTTAGGGTAAATATGATTTTTGGTTGCTCTATATTACTCTTTTTTGAGGCAATGTAACAAAAAATTTAAATTCTAAAATTGTTTCTACATTCGCTATTTAGTTTTGTGGAACACCTAAAGGGTTAACATAATTTGTAAAGTAACTTTTGAATACCTTGAGGGGTGTAGTTTCTTAGATGGGGTCACTTTTTTGGAGTTTCTAGTCTAGGCTACATCAGGGGGGCTTCTAATGGGACATGGTGTCAAAAAAAAACCTGTCCATCAAAATCTGCCTTCCAGAAACAGTATGGAGTTCCCTTCGTTCTATGCCCTGGTGTGCGGCTATATAGCCATTTACAACCACATATGGGGTGTTTCTGAAAACTAAAGAATCGGGGCAATAAATATTTAGTTTTGTTTGGCTGTTAACCCTTGCTTTATTACCGGCAAAAAGGATTCAAATGGAAATTTTGCCCAAAAATGGGTGTTTTGGCACCGTTTTTATTTTATATTTTTAACACCGTTCATCCGAGGCGTTTGGTCAAAAGTTATTTTTATAGAGACGACTTTTACGCACGCGACGATGCCCAATATGTATGGTTCTCAGACTTTGGAGACACTAAGCAGGCATCCTAAAACTGCGGCCCTCCAGATGTTGTAAAACTACAATTCCCACCATGCCCTGTTGATGGCTGTAGGTTGTCTGGGCATGCTGGGAGTTATAGTTTTACAACATCTGGAGGGCCGCAGTTTGAGGATGCCTGCACTAAAACTAATATTTTTTTGGGAAAAAAAATTGTTTCCGTGTCTCCAAAGTCTGAGAGCCATAGTTTTTTATGTTCTCTAGTGGACTGTTGGGGATTATAAAAATTTAGTACTCCATGGAAGTGTGATACTCTCTGAAGCAATCGATAACGCAGAGGCCCGGATGATCGGGGCACGTGTCGCACTGAGTGGTGGTGTCCTTCCGTATCCCCCTCCTACGACACACTCTGCACTTTTTTTGGGTTCGTCCCTTCTTTCCAGTATGGGGGACCACACCTGGAAAGTGTTGGCCAGGGACGATCCGGGCGCCTCCAATTCCCGAGGTACTCAGACCTGCTCTTTCCCGGTCCGAAAAGATCAGGTCCTTGAGGACTGCCTCGTAGAATTGGAGGAATGTCCCTGTGCTGCCAGCGCTTCTGGATAGTACAAAAGAGTTGTACATGGCAACCTGCACCAAGTAGACTGCAACTTTTTTGTACCATGCCCGGGTTTTGCACATGGCGTTATATGGCGTGAGGACTTAATCAGAGAGATCAACTCCTCCCATATACCGATTGTAGTCGACGATACAATCGGGCTTGAGGACCGTTGCCGCGGTACCTCGCACAGGGACTGGGGTGGTGCTGTTACCGTGGATTGTGGACAGCATAAGGACATCCCTCTTGTCCTTATACCTGACCAGCAACAGGTTTCCACTGGTAAGGGCACGGGTCTCACCCCTGGGGATAGGTACCTGGAGGGGGTAGGCAGGGAGGCCGCGTTGATTTTTCTGCACGGTCCCACAAGCGAACGTGGATCTGGCGGCAAGGGACCTGAACAAGGGAATGCTGGTATAAAAGTTGTCCACGTACAAGTGGTAACCCTTATCCAGCAGTGGTTACATAAGGTCCCACATGAGTTTCCAGGTAACACCCAGAGTGGGGGACATTCTGGGGGTTGAATCCGGCAATCTCGCCCCTCGTACACACGAAATTTGTAAGTGTACCCTGAGGTACTCTCACAAATTTTGTATAGCTTCACGCCATACCTCGCCCGCTTTGTGGGAATATATTGGCGGAAACTGAGTCTCCCCTTGAACGCAACGAGAGACTCATCAACCGCGACCTCCCTCCCAGGTACGTAGGCCTGCTGAAATTTGGCCCCAAAATGATCGATGACTGGCCGTATCTTATACAGCCGGTCATAGGCAGGATCACCTTGGGGTGGACATGCTGTATTATCGGAATAATGCAGACATTTCCGGATGGCCTCAAACCGGGGACGTGTCATGACCATACTGTACAGTGGGGTCTGGTATAGGACGTCCCCACTCCAGTTTTGCCTGACACTGGGTTTTTGGACTAGACCCATATGCAGCACGAGGCCCCAAAATTTCCTCATCTCGGCTGCACTGACCGGCGTCCAGCCACCGGGTCTAGCCAAAAATGAGCCTGGGTTTTGAGCGACGAACTGTTGGGCGTACAGATTCGTCTGCTCCACCATCAGATTCACCAGTGGGTTACTGAAAAAAAAACTAAAATAGTCAATTTCAGTAAACCCCACTGTGGGAATCTGGATTCCAGGATTGCCAGCAAAATCCGGAATCTCAGGCTCAAAGTCCACTGGGGGACACCACCTAAGTTCATCGGCAGGGGGCTCCGGTGGGCTTATTTGGTGGGCCGGGAAACCAGTACGAACCCCAGGGCGGCTCGTACTAGGGTGGGCCACAGGATCCCTAGCATGGTGGGGGGGGGGGGGGGGGGCAAGTGGCAGGGGGGGGGTCTGGGGTTTGATAGATGGATCAAAGAAAGTTTTGAATAAAAGTGCTTTTTTTTTTTTTCCTAACTAACTTTTCCCTTCTTTCCCTGCCTAACGGTGCCTCTCCCTCACTGACCCTAACCTACCTGGGTGGCGACGGGTGCAGGAGGGTGATGGATATCGATTAGGGGGACTCAGGAGCTGGTGCTGGACGATGCTTCCGGGTGCTCGTGCAGAACAGGAAGAGGAGGGGAGAGAGGAGTCCAGGAAGTTTGAATCTCGCGCCTCTCTCCCCTGCACCAATCAGCACCCTGGACAGCAGTGTTCAGCACCAGGGCCAGCACCGCCTCTCCAAATCCTCGGACTGCGATAGGTGGTGTATAATTACGCCACCAATCGCAGTCTTTTTCCGGTTCATCGGGTCACAGGACACCCGAATGGACTGGAAACGCAGAAAACCGCAGGTCTGAATTGACCTGCGGTTTTCTGCGATCGTCGATACGGGGGGGTGGGGGGGTGTCAAATGACCCCCCCTGCATTGTTATGGGATGCCGGCTGAATGATTTCAGCCGGCATCCCGTTCCGATTAACCCCCGCGGCGCCGGAATCCCGATTTCAAGTTAGGACGTACCAGTACGCCCTGAGTCCTTAAGGACTCGGGAAATAGGGCGTACCGATACGCCTTGCATCCTTAAGGGGTTAAATAACGCTGTGCTAGCATCCCAGACCTTTTTAAGAACCTGATCAGCTTTTTGTCCATGGGATCTTTTAAAGTCCCCATATCTTCAAATGGGAGAGCATTAGCCCCTTTAACTAGTTTAGATAGAGATACATCAACTTTGGGGCAGGTTGTTAATAGGGTCTCGTCTTCTTCACAGAAGGAGAGGCGACGTTTCATCGTTTTTGGAATAAACTGTTTTTTATCTGGGGATTTCCATTCTCTTTTAATTAGTTCCATTATGTTTTTATGGACCGGAAACACCCTCTTTTTCTTTGTTCTAGACCACTATAACATTTGGTCCTGGACAGACCTCTGCACTTTTTCGTCTGAAAGCCCCATAGTAGCCCTAATGGCTTTTACTAACTCCTTTGTGTCCTCAGAGGAAAAAAGGAAGTTTTCATATTCTGAGTCAGACCCAGAAGAGATCTCGGAATCCTCATCCTCCGAATCCGACTCTGAGTTCTGAGTCAGAGGATGACGACCTGGAGATGCTCATTTTAGTATCTCTGTGTTTAGAGCTAGATGTCCCAGGGGTAACTACAGGACTTTCTGCCATGGCAGATCTCATTTCTTCCCTTATTACATCTCGCAGCTTCTCTCTAATTGACGGGACTAAGTCCTTCACCATATTAGAGGTACATTTCTTGCAAAGCTTTTTGTTATATGTGTCGGGCAATCTAGCTGAGCATATCACACATTTTTTTAGTTTTTGGACTAGCTTTTTTCTGAGCTACGCCCTTTTCAATCTGCATTCACACAGGGAGAGAAACCATAGAGAGAGAGAGAGATGGGCACATACTGGGGTTAGCAAAGGGTAATGTAACCAGCATTCCCCCCTCCCCAGGACCTTAACTTACGATAGAGGGTCCCTGAGAGCTTTCCATCTGACCAGCTTGCTCAGACATATTTGCACCATCCCCTCTACAAACCCCTCTTAAATACTCTCACCTGCAGACCTCAGATCAGTGGGTGACTTCCGCCATGATCCAGCGCGCCGACTTCTAGCTCTGCCCCCTCAGCGTGCGTTCCATAGAGCGGAAGTTCCGCTTGGAACGCACGTGAGCTGCATACGACTTCCGGTGGCGTTATCGCGATGCATCGTGATGAGGAGCCTTCCAACAGACTGAAGGGACTCACTGAGTGTCCGGTCGCACATGGACTTCCGCGCCCGACGCGCACAGTGGGAGGTAAGGAGCAGCAATCTCAGCCATCTTCACAGCACCTCAATACCCAACTAGGGCACAGGTGCTGTCGCTCCCTCATGTGCAGATAAGGCATGTCTTTCTTCTTACCGCTCTGCCTGCCTGAAACAGAACGGGCTCATAGCATGAGCCAGGAGGATGATCCTTCTCCTACCTGGAGGGACAGGAAGACACTGAGGAAGAGCTGAAGGAGGGTCTAATTTATACTTCCTGTCCCTACCTGATTGAAGGCGGGTCATCTCTCATGCTATGCAGTCATGGAGGATGAAAGGGAAAAGGTAAGTATTTTATTCCACTGGCGCTGGGGACATGGCACTGAAGGGGGACAGCCGGCAATGGATGGCATGGAGGGGCAGATGGGAATAGGGGACATGGAGGGGCTGACTGATGGCAGTGGGGGACATGGAAGGGCTTATCTGATGGCACTGGGGGAGTAGGGGACATGGAGGGGCTGATCTGATGGCACTGGGGTAGTAGGGGCTGATCTGATGGCACTGGGGGACATGGAGGGGCTGATCGTATGGCACTGGGGGACATGGTAATAGATGGCATGGAGGGGCTGATGGCACTGGGGTGGGGGAGAGCTAAAGGCACTGGGGGATAGTGGAGCTGATGGCACTGGGTGAACTGATGCACTTGGGCTGATCACACGGGGGGGGGGGGGGGGGACCAAGGGTGTTCGGGACTGATGGCAGGGGGTCTGATAAGTTTATATAAAGGAAAACAGTCTATTAATTCATTTTTTCTTATTAGATTACTCGATTAATCGTAAAAAATTATCGATAGAATACTAGATTACTGAAATAATCGTTTACTGCAGCCCTACTCATGCCCCCTGCCTTCAGCCCCTCCAGCACACAGTACCATGTAAAATACATCACTCCCACTGCCTTAAGCATACAGTCCCATGTAAATACATCACTCCCTCTGCCTTTAGTCCCACACAGCATACAGTCCCATATAAAATACCTCACGCCCCGTGCTTTCAGCCCCTCCAGCACACAGTACCATGTAAATACATCACTCCCTCTGCCTACAGATCCCTCCAGCATACAGTTCTATTTAAGATACAACATTCCCCTGCCTTCAGCCCCTCCAGCATACAGTACCATGTAAAACACATCACTCCCCCTGCCTTCTGCCCCTTCAGCATACAGTCCTATGTAAATTCATCACTCCGCCTGCCTTAAGCCACTCCAGCATACAGTTCCATGTAACAGTGGCGTAGCTAGAAATGACTGGGCCCCACATCAAATGTTTAAACGGGGCCCCCCCTTCACAACTCCCTCCTTCAATGCAACCCCCAATCTTGTGGCAGTCACAGGAAATCCAGCCATGTTGGATTTCTTGCGAGTGCCTCAGCGATAAAATGCATTTCTAAGGGATCACCACTACTCAGCGATCCTGGCTGTCATGCAATCAGTGTCGCCATGCAACGGGTGCCGCCCAGGGCTCTCTATCGCAATCCAAGTGTAATAGGAAATGCTGAGTGTTGTAACAGTGCGGCCTAAATATCTCTTTATGTTTCACAGTGCTCCTACCTGGATACTGCTGGACCCCAGGCTTTGGCACCGAAGCAATAAAAAGGGGGAATAATTGAGGGATTTGAAAGAGATAGATTGAGTCCAAACCTTGTATGTAGTTGAACAGCTTTACTTGAATAAATGTTCATCAAAACAATCTTCAAGCTTTGTCTTGGTCCCAGCAGGCTTTGGCATAAATTGGAAGGCTTCCTTAATATCTCTGCTTGCTTTCTCTCTCTCTCTCTCTCTCTGCTGTACTGACAGGCTTGGTTAAATAATTTGCTTTCTTTATTTAAGCTGCACTAAATTCTTCTCAAGTCTGGTTACTGTACTTTAGGACTGGTCTGGTGTCCTTGGATGGGGTGCCGTCGACTGTTATTCCCCTCCTGACACTCAGTAAAACTTATCTTCATCCGAAGTACTCTTCCTCTTGCTGATTTCTCTTGTGGCGGCCGAGCAGAGATTAGGGTGCTCACACTCCTCCTGTCTAGAACTAAGGGCTCATTCACACGACCATATATATTTTTTCCGTTTCCATTCTGTTTTTGTTTTTTTGCGGACTGTATACGGAACCATTCATTTCAATGGGTCCGCAAGAAAAACGGAATGTACTCCGTGAGCATTCCGTTTTCGTATGCCCATATTTCCGTTCCGCAAAAAGATAGAACATGTCCTATTATTGTCCGCATTACGGACAAGGATAGTACTGTTCTATGAAGGGCCAGCTGTTCCATTCCACAAAATATGAAATCATCCGTATTTTTTGCTGATCCATTTTTGCAGACCGCAAAAAACGTACGGTCGTGTGAACAAGCCCTAACTGTACCTTCTGCCCCATTCAGCAGGAAGCAGGACTGGCTCACTTTAGCCCTAAGGGGGAGAATGTAATGGTAAGTTCCATTCTATCTAAGTTTAGCTTTGCCACCTGCTGGTGAACCAGGCACATTACATGTAATAAAAAGTTGCATAAAGATATTATTATTGCACCATGTACAGGAGCTGGTCAGAAATTCACAGATGACATTTGGGTTAGACCATTACAGTTAGTAGCTGGTTGTAGGAATGGTAACACCACTCTGGGGTGTTACACTAACACAAACCTCTGTTCTCTCAGTTACCTTGCCCTCATGCCCTGAACCTGCAGGATGCCCTCTCTCTGCAATGAGGCATGGCACATATCTTCACAAGGCTGCCATGCCTTCTTCTCCTTCTGTTTGGTCTATGAAGCACCATATTAATCGGGCTGGTGGGCCCTTCCTTTCATGAATTAAGGAAGCCAGGTACCAATGTTACCACATGTTGAGGGGGCCTGGCAACAAAATAATTTAGTGCTGCTCCCGAGGCCTGTGGCAGGCGCAGCACTATGAAGTGCCTTTTGCTCTGTGGCATTAGAAGAATTTTGATATCTCTGACTTTTAGTCTAACCAGAATGTCTATTACTCTTTAATTCCTCTAGCGACGTTCTATGGAAAAAGTAGGTTTAAAGAGCACACCAAATGCTTAAAAATAACTTCTTTATTAACTTCAACTTTTCTTCATATACAACACTGCCACCTCCATAGCATATAGTCCATGTACAAAACACGTGTTGAAGGGATATCACAAAATGGCGGTATGCATAAGATAAGTTCAACTGTTCAATCTTTTCATTCAACATAAAATAGATATATTTCTCTCTTTAGTATCTGTACTTTTACTTTAAGTTATTTAAAGGGATTCTGTCACCTCGTTTTAGGTTATAGAGATGCGGACATGCACGGCTATATCGCCGCTAGCATGTCCGCAATATACCTGTCCTATAGGGCTGTATCCTTTTATTTGGTTTAAAAAATGATTTTAGAGATATGTAAATGAGCCTTGTAAGGTGCCCAAGGGGCTGTACTAACCTTCTTGATGCCCAGCCATGCCCCCCTGTAAAGGAGCCCAGCACCGCCTGCATCCTCCAAATCTCCTCCTTTCTTCACCGTTAGATTGCCGTAATCTCGCGATACGCAAGCTCGCGCATGAGCAGTGCCGGTATAGTGTTCCCTCCCTGTGCTGGCATCAGCCTCAGGGAAGGAACTGCGCATGCGCGAGCTAGCGCATCGCGAGGTTACGGCAATCTGTGAAGAAAGGAGGAGATTCAGAGGACGCAGGCGGTGCTGGGCTCCTTCACAGGGGGGCGTGGCTGGGCACGAAGAAGGTTAGTACAGCCTCTTTGGCACCTTACAAGGCTTATTTACATATCTCTAAAATAATTTTTTTAACTAATTAAAATGACACAGCTCTATGGGATAGGTATATTGCGGACATGCTAGCGGTGATCTAGCCGTGCATGCCCGCATCTCTATAACCTAAAAAGAGGTGACAGAATCCCTTTAAGCACTATATGATCTCTCTGAGAGGTATATCTGAGGTCTAATAGTTCTACTTGCTCAACTTGGTTTGCAGTTTGCAATTGCTTATGATCTGGTATGAGCAGTTTGCAGTTTGTATGCAATTTGTATGGAATCTGGTTTGTATGCTTGCAATTTGAATTTGCAATTAGTGGAACTGTAAGTAAACACACATATACACTCACCTAAAGAATTATTAGGAACACCATACTAATACGGTGTTGGACCCCCTTTTGCCTTCAGTACTGCCTTAATTCTACGTGGCATTGATTCAACAAGGTGCTGATAGCATTCTTTAGAAATGTTGGCCCATATTCATAGGATAGCATCTTGCAGTTGATGGAGATTTGAGGGATGCACATCCAGGGCACAAAGCTCCCATTCCACCACATCCCAAAGATGCTCTATTGGGTTGAGATCTGGTGACTGTGGGGGCCATTCTAGTACAGTGAACTCATTGTCATGTTCAAGAAACCAATTTGGAATGATTCGAGCTTTGTGACATGGTGCATTATCCTGCTGGAAGTAGCTATCAGAGGATGGATACATGTTCTCATTCTGTTTACGCCAAATTCGGACTCTACCATTTGAATGTCTCAACAGAAATCGAGACTCATCAGACCAGGCAACATTTTTCCAGTCTTCAACAGTCCAATTTTGGTGAGCTCGTGCAAATTGTAGCCTCTTTTTCCTATTTGTAGTGGAGATGAGTGGTACCTGGTGGGGTCTTCTGCTGTTGTAGCTCATCCGCCTCAAGGTTGAGCGTGTTGTGGCTTCACAAATGCTTTGCTGCATACCTCGGTTGTACCGAGTGGTTATTTCAGTCAACGTTGCTCTTCTATCAGCTTGAATCAGTCGGCCCATTCTCCTCTGACCTCTAGCATCAACAAGGCATTTTCGCCCACAGGACTGCCGCATACTGGATGTTTTTCCCTTTTCACACCATTCTTTGTAAACCCTAGAAATGGTTGTGCGTGAAAATCCCAGTAACTGAGCAGATTGTGAAATACTCAGACCGGCCCGTCTGGCACCAACAACCATGCCACGCTCAAAATTGCTTAAATCACCTTTCTTTCCCATTCTGACATTCAGTTTGGAGTTCAGGAGATTGTCTTGACCAGGACCACAACCCTACATGCATTGAAGCAACTGCCATGTGATTGGTTGACTAGATAATCACATTAATGAGAAATAGAACAGGTGTTCCTAATAATTCTTTAGGTGAGTGTATATATATATATATATATATATAGTTCAATATACAGTTCTAAACACAATACTAACAATATGAACTGTTTTAAATACCTATTTTGGCCTCTTGTTCCCATAAAACTCAGCTCTCAGTGGAGTGAATGTCTCTTCAGCTCCCGTCTCAGGTGAATAATGATTCTAGCAGCATGAGCTGGGGGAATTCCCAAACAGGCTGTCTGTGAGGCTGGCTGTGATTGGTCTAGACTTCTGCCCAGCAACAACAGATTAACACTATACTTTCTGTTGTTTCTGCTGGGTCAATGGGTTACATTACAAAATGAATCTTAAAGGCATATTATCTTTATTTGCTTCTGTGAACACAAAATATAACAGTTTCCAAAACATGATGTCACAGTAAATAACTCTGCTTTTGTCTTTAACACATAAACATACGAACTAGCAGGATTATTAGCAGGATTAAGTGTATACACATATAAGATATACTAGCAACCTAGGACAGGTCTTAGCTGGCCAGCTACAGCTGCTTCGCCTGCTTCCATGATAGATACCCCACTGATGCCAGTCTTAGGCCCAGTTCACACAACTGACTTTGAGAAACATGTTTAAAAATTCAGCGTGGAATATACAGTACTTTTTTTTTCAGCTTGAAAAAAAAAAAGCCTATTTTTTTTATGCATCTATTTTTTTTTTTATGGATGTTCACTTCAATACAAAGTTACATTTTCAGCTTGAGGATTTTAAAGATCTGTGCCAAAAACTGCACCAAAAATGCATGGACTGACATGGAATTTTTTTTCTGCTTTCCATTTATTTCAATCGGAGATTTAATGCCGATTCTGCCCCAAGATAGGGTGCTCCGATTCTTTTTTCCACACTTCTTTTTTATATGTGTAAAAAAGTGCTTCACATTGAAGTGAATAAAAGGTTGTTTTGAGATGTTTTCTGGATCTGACTTTGCGGCAGAAATGCTCCGAAATCAGCGCCAAAAATTCAATGTGAACTGACCCATAGGTTGTATTTACATCAGATTTTTACCCCAGGTTAAAGGGAACCTGTCATCTCCTAAATGCATGTAAACCCGCCAGCAGTACCTCAGGGTAGCCCGCAGTGTAATACTAATCATACTTGGGGGGGCGTGGCCTGCACGCTGATAGCGTCGGTCGCATAGCGCTTCTGCTCCGTGCTTAATCACTAACAAGCGGCTCACAGCTACTACTCCTGCACCCTAACACAGCGAATCGAAGCCCTGCATTGTGCTCCAGACATGGGGAAGGTCAGAAGGCGCCCTGCTCCAGCACAATTAACCGAATTCTTCGGTAAAACGACGCAAGCAGAGACTGGCCAGAGAGGGACTCCACCACCAGCGTGCACGTTGGCCTCTCCGGTGGGAACGCCATTACCACCTACGCATAGCTCTGCTGACAGACGCGGGACTGAGAGGGAAACCCTTGAGCCTACTCAGCTTACGGCGGACATTATGCGCTCCATGCTGGACAATCTGCGTACCTCTATGAAAGAGGACATGCTGGGGCTTCTGAAAGACCTCTGGAAAGATATCCAGAGTATCGGAGAACGCACGTCTCACTTGGAGATTAAAATGGCCGAGTTCGCCACCTCCCATAACACCCTTATTGATGCCCATGAGGTTATGGAGGAAGATATTGCTAAAATAACAGCCAAGCTGCAGGACCTGGAGGACAGACACAGACGGAATAACGTCAGAATACATGGGATCCCAGAGCCTGTAGAAGCAAACGGGCTGGAACCCCTCCTTCAACAGCTTATTAAAGCAGCGCTGCCTGAGTCCACAGAGAGAGACTTGATAATAGATCGCATGCATAGAGTGCCTAAACCTAAGGGGCTTGATACTTCTCTTCAATGCGATGTTATTGCCCGGATCCACTTCTATACCATCAAAGAAGCGTTCCTGAGGGTCCTAAGGCAAAATCCGACCCCATCGGAGGAATTTACAAGCATAACGGTCTACACAGACCTTTCCGCAGCAACGCTTGCGAAAAGAAAATAATTCGCTCCGATCACCGCTGCGTTAAGGCAGCAACAAATAAAGTATCGCTGGGGGTTCCCAGTGAAGCTTCTGGTCACTCACAACGGAGGACTGCAGGTCTTCAACTCACCACAAGTGGCGACTCGGCATCTGATCGAATGGAGCCTCATTTCTGAAGATTCTCATTGAGCGAAGGAAGCCGCCCCGTCCCCAGACAAGATTCCTCCAGAATGGGACGTTGCCTGATACGTGAGTCTGCCTCAGCCGGGAGTAGCTGATTGATTGCATTCATTAGTGTCGGTCCGTAGCAGGGAGCTTTTGTTCTCTGTCCCAACTGGACTTTTTTTTCTTTTTGGTCCTTTGACCGTTAATTACTTGGTCGTGCTTGTTACGCCTTGATGACCTTACTGCATTTAACTTTAAATTTCCTTTTTCATGTGTTCAGTTCTCTTTTTAGGTTGGTTCCTATGAATACTATGCGTGTACTAAGTGCTTTGTGTATTTTAGCTTTTAAGGGCTTCTTTATTGAAGTGTGGCGATGCGTATTGCAGGGAGAATCTATGTATAGGAAATGGGGTTAAAAATTCTCTCACTTAATGTTTGTGGGCTAAATTCTCCATATAGGTGCACCCAGCTTTGGTCAGAAGCCCTTAAATCTAAATGTGATGTGCTCTTCATACAAGAATCGCACCTGTTGGAAAAAGATGCTTTTAGATGAAAACATAAGAATTTCCCTGTCATACACCATTCCCACACAAGAAAAAAAGAGAAAGGCAGGGGTATTCATAGGTGTAAAATCTACGATCACCTTTTCCCTAAAAAAATGTATTACGGATTCAGCAGGGAGATATGTTATTTTAATATGCACTCTTGATGGCAAACCATTTACTTTAGTGTCTGTATACGCCCCCAATGTCGGACAGGTGGCCTTCTGTAGGAGGCTGTTCAACAAAGTGGAGAAATTAGCAGAGGGCAAGGTGGTAGTAGGTGGAGACTTTAACATTCCGATCAACTCAGAATTAGATTGTAATTCTGCGCAGGGGTGTCGCCGCACAGAATTGCAAACAACTCTGTATGAGTCCGCCTTTCATGACATCTGGCGTTATCAGCATAGTGATGAGCGAGACTATACGTTCATATCAACTGCACACCTATCTCAGTCTCGAATTGACTACATACTAATATCCAAAAGCCTTCTGCATAGGGTCACAAGGTCCGACATTGGGGGAGCGATGTGGTCAGACCACGCCCCAGTGAGCATTGTCATTGAAGATGATCTTCCTAACCTCCCACGCCCACAATGGAGAATGAATACTTACCTGCTCAAATGCCCTGAAAGAGTTTAGGGGATTACAGCTAAACTGCAAGAATTCCTGCATTTTAATGATCTACCCGACACTAGTGTAAACACACTATGGCTTTACACATAAAGCATTCATGAGAGGGATCCTGTTACAGTCAGCGGCGAGAATGAATAGATGCAGAAAAAAAGCTTTACAAGATGCCCTATCCAGTCTGCAAAATGCGGAAAAGAGTCACAAACTACTTAATAATCCTGTAACGTTAGCCTCTCTCCAAGAATGTAGAACTGCACTCAGAACCATTCTTTTATATCGCCAAGAACTAGGTTTGAAGCGATTGCAGACAAACTTTTACCACACAGGCGATAGAGCAGGTGCATTATTGGCGCGTAGACTGAAAAGCAGGAAAGCTGCAGCTAGAATAACCAGTTTAAAGCACGATAACAAAGTGTTTACACATCCCCAGGAAATAGCCGTTACTCCTCCTTTCACAACTTACGGTTAGATGGTAATACCACTCAGCCATCTGTGGAGGCAATCTCAGCATATCTGGATTCCCTTAAGCTCCCCAAAGTGTCTTCAGACGATTCTGAACAGGCCAATCACACCACAGAAATTCTCACCACCATTAAAGCTACTCCATCTAATAAGGCTCCAGGACCAGACGGCTTTCCAGTGGAATATTATAAAACATTTCACCCTACCTCATTTAACTAAGCTGTATAATACATTCCTGACCTCTGGGAAAATCCCCCCCTGAAATGTTAAAGGCCACTGAAGTTACTTTACCCAAACCTGGGAAAACTCCTGATGCCCCTGAAAATTTCAGGCCAATTTTCCTGTTGAATACTGACCTCAAGCTGTTTGCCAAAATACTAGCCTCCCGCCTTAATAAAGTACTACCTGCCCTGATAAATCCTGATCAAGTAGGCTTCGTGCCAGGAAGACAGTGTAGAGACGGCACAAGAAAGATGATAAACTTAATTCAGATTGCGGGGTGGTCCAGGATCCCCACGATCTTTGTCTCCTTAGACGCTGAAAAGGCGTTTGACAGAGTGCACTGGGGGTTCCTGGAACAGACTCTTAGGAAATTTGGGTTTAATGGGCATATTTTGCAGGCTATCCTAGGATTATACTCAGCACCAAGGGCGAATGGATTCTTGTCAGAACCTTTCTCGATTACTAATGGAACTAGGCAGGGGTGCTCATTATCGCCCCTGATCTTTGCATTGGTGATGGAGCCACTGGCAGAAAAAAAACGCAATTGTACTCAAATATCAGGGATTACGGTATGGAAATGCTCACACTGTATTGGTTTGTACGCTGATGATGTTATCCTGATACTCTATAACCCCTTAACATCACTTAGGGCAGTCAATGAGATACTTGACCAATACTCCTCGATATCGTATTATGAGCTAAATATCAGTAAGACCAATGTACTTCCCATCAATGTACCAGAAAGCTTGCAGCGTGACTTAAGCGAACGCCATCCCTTTAACTGGGCCACTGAATCAATAAGATATTTAGGGGTTGAGTTGACTAGCTCATTGTCTGGCATGATTCCCCTCAACTTTAAAAAATTAAGGGCTGAATTACAAGATGACTACTCTAAGTACAACAAAGCCCAGCTCTCGTGGATAGCAAAAATTAATACAGTTAAGATGCTAATACTCCCAAAAATCCTATATGTATTCAGATGTATACCCCTAAAAATTCCTAGAACTTGTATTAAACAACTACAAAATGACATGCTTAGTTTCATTTGGGGAGGCACCCACCATAGGATTAATAAAAATGTGCTATACCCTTCTCTCCGCAAAGGAGGACTAGGGGCCCCAGACTTATTCAGTTACTACTTGGCCAACTTGTTAGATCAGGCTATGGAGTGGTGGTCCCCAACTTCATCCCATAAGTGGCTCAGCATTGAAGAGAACTATGTTAGAAGAAGATCCCTAAAGTCACTACTGGCAGCTTATTTGTTAAAACCTTTTATTTTTTCCATGCCTCTAAGCACAATGCAAGTCTCCATATTTGCATGGGCACATGTATTCAAAACTAAATCACCTTTTCCCCTGGAGAAGAAGCATTTTCCTATTTCGGCCATAGAATACCATATTCCTACACTTCAAATCACAAAGTGGCTAAATTGTGGGATAGATACGATGGGGAGCCTATTTGAACAATCCACCCTAAAACCTTTTGAGACACTGCATTCCATATATAATCTGCCTAACTCTCTCTTTTACCAGTACTTGCAGATTCGCCACTTTCTTTCCTCCCTCGTATTGGATGTAGCAGTGAATGAGCGTGACACAATCAGCAGGATACTTAAAGCAGACACCTCCCCCCATTCCAGTCTCTCATTTTGGTACTCATCTCTGTTGTCAGCAGACAAAGAATGCAAAAAACCCTTTATGACTAGGTGGGAGGCTGAAATGGGGAAAGAATTCTCAATAGATAAATGGACAGACGCTATGTACTGGTCCATGAAATGTTCAAAATGCATAAACCATACAGAGCAGAACAGGAAAATTCAATTGAGGTGGTACCTAACGCCAAACAGGTTGGCACATACTATCCCGAAATATTCTCCACTGTGTTGGAGGGGATGCGGTCAAATAGGCTCTCCGTATCATATGTGGTGGGCGTGTCCTACACTAACTCGCTTTTGGGCGTCAGTATCGGGGGTATTAGAAGAGATAACTGGGATTAAAGGAATACTAAGCCCGGAGCTAGCAATTCTGAGCATAGGCCTGGTAGAAATTCCCTGCAACAGTAGAGGTATAGTAGCGCATATCCTTTCTGCATCTAAAAAAGTGATTGCTCGCCAATGGAAAGGATTAAAGCCCCCACTAATTTGTGAAGCCTTCAAATTGACGTTCTATTTGCGGAAGTACACTGCCAATGTATGTTGCATATGACTGCTGTAAGTTGTAAATTGCAATTGTTTAGCATATACTGCTTATGATCAATGTAACATCCTCAATTTGCCAAAACTATTGTATTTATGTATGGAACCCTTTATTATTTATTACTTTTCCTTTATGTCTACTATGTCTATTTTGTTAAATTTACTTAAGAACAAAATCCTTTTTCAATAAAAACTGTATTGCTAAAAAAAATAAATACTAATCATACTTTTCATCCTGCAGTCCGATGCTGCATAAGGGCACAAAAAATGATCTTTTATCCTCCGTCCGCGCTAATTTGCATGTCAGCTTGAAGTCAAGGGGGCAGCGGCCTCCTTGCTTCAAGTCAAGGTAACCACGCCCCCTTTTGCCTCTGAGTGACAAACCGCAATTCGGCTTCACTTTGCGAAGTCTTGTGCATGTGCGGTGCCCTCTGCTTTACTGCACAATCTAATGCCATACATGCATTTAGGAGGTGACAGGTTCCCTTTAGGCCTCTTTCACACTACCTTTTTCTTTTTCCGTTTTGCGGGCCGTTTTTGCGTTCCGTGTACGGAACCATTCATTTCAATGGGTCCGCAAAAAAAACTGAATGTACTCCGTATGCATTCCATTTCCGTATCTCCGTTCCATGCAAAGATAGAACATGTCCTATATTTGGCCGCAAATAACGTTCCGTGGCTCCATTAAAGTCAATAGGTCCGCAAAAAAAATTGAATGCATCCGGAAATGCATTCGTATGTCTTCCGTATCCGTTACGATTTTTGCGGAACCATCTATTGAAAATGTTATGCCCAGCCCAATTTGTTCTATGTAATTACTGTATACTGTATATGCCATATGGAAAAATGGAACGGAAACACAACGGAAACAAAAAACGGAACAACAGGTCCATGAAAAATGGACCGCAAAACACTGAAATAGCCATACGGTACTGTGAAAGAGGCCTTAGGCATATTACACATTACTTATACATTACACAGTTGCCTCAGACAGCGTCATACTGTTGCATTCGTCACCATAGGCTTCCATTGTATAAAAAAATATATATATATATATATATTTTAAACAGATCTGTATTTTCTTTCTATGTTTTTAGTGGACTATGCAGGATGGAAAAGGGTAGTATACTAGGCATTTGCATCCTTTTTTTCCACACATACATTGTATGTTACATGTGGGACAAAAATGTAATGTGATCTTGCAGCGCATTGTATAGTTGTTGAAAAAACCATACTTGCCTGCTCCCCGCCGCTCCACTCTGTGATCTTCCAGCCCCCATTCTGTAAATGTTTGGGTGGATGGGGGTCAGATGACCGGCCTCATAACGGTGTGTCCCCAAGATGGGTAGAGGGCCTAGAGCAGCGGTCCCAAACCGCCGGGCTCGGCCCAGGACCGGGCCCTGGAAGATTGTTTGCCGGCCTGCGGCAATCAGGGCAGTCTTTAACACTGTACTAATGAAGCGCTTACATTATGGGGATATGATGGCTGGCTGACATGAGGGATTGATCTGAGGTCTGATTAACATTGGGGGTCTCATTGCTGGTCTGACCTGAGGTGTAATGGAAAATATTTTTTTCTTATTGTTCTCCTCTAAAACCTAGGTGCGTCTTATAGGGCGAAAAATACCATGTGCAGAAGAGATCAGTGCAGAAGAGATCAGTGCAGCAGAGACTTTATATAGTCGTTATATATTTTAATATGCACCTTGTGTTTTGTTATGCACGTGAATCAGTCAGCGCCGACCAGAAGCTGCCACCCTGGGGCCACTTCCACCAATGATTTAATCGTGTGGAGGGGGAAACCGCAATTAATATAATACTTAGAAGAGGGGAAGTAGAAGGGAGGGGCTGAGGGGTTAATTGCGACGGATCAGTAATAGAGGCCAGATATGGGATATGGCCGCCACATGCAGGCTATGTTTGTATTCAGGCATATTAACTATATTCATTGGTGGCGCAGTGGCCACAGTCCCTCCCCTCCTCCTCTCTGTTCTCATTGGTGGTGGAGTGGCCACAGTCCCTCCTCTTAGTCTGTTCTCATTGGTGGTCAGCGGCAGCCGCACACAGTGGGGAGGGACTCCCTCATTCTTCACTGTGCCGGCTCAGGAGAACATGGTGCGTGCCGAGAGCGGCGCATGCCATGTTCTACTGCGATATAAACTAAATCTCTATCGTTGGCCAAATTTATATCGTTTATATTGCATATTGTCTATATCGCCCACCCCTACTACAAGGTAATACCATAATTAGCCTATGTCAAAACTGATGAAAAGTCCTCTTTAAGCAGCCAGTCTCCTCTTTTAATGATCCGTGCTGATGGGCGGGGCTTATCTCCCTGCTCTGCTCTGAGGACATTCTAGAGCAGTGAAGTGAGTGTAGGGGGGGGGGGGGGGGGTGGCCAGTCTGAGAATGTTTACTACTGCTTCGGGCCCATTGTCAGCTCAGATGCGGCATATAGAGAAGATAAAGTATCATGCGGTACTCACCGAAGTAGTGAACATGTATCTCTTTATTCTTCCTTCTTCAGGACATTAGTGGATGGAGTGCTGGGGCGGACAAACTATTGCAGGTGATTAGCGACTACGGCCGTTTCGCGCGTACTATCGCGCTTCTTCATAGTCATACTAACATACTCATATATTGCGTATCACTGTACAATAATATTACTAATTCATGTAGCATATAGAAGCAATTGCTATACAAGCCAGGGTCCATCTCTCAAGGGGTCCAAAAATCTTAACCTGACAAGGCTCAATACATAATACGGACATGTCATTTCTGTCGTTCAGCCCCGCTGGTCCGGTGGCTCTGGTGAGTAAGATCCACCTTGCTTCCCTCTGCAGGAGCAGCCGGTGTCGATCCCCTCCCCTAGGGATGGGTAGAACCTGTTCCACTCCCGCAAAGGAAAGACAACGCGGATGACCACCATGCGCAGCTCTGATATGGTCGATCAAGCGGGGACATCCCTTGCCTGAATGGATAGAGTTGACATGTTCCCGTATTCGCTCAAAAAGTGGACGAATTGTTTTGCCAATATAGAATCTCTTGCATGGACAAAAAACAACATAGGGTGTACGGCAAGTTATAAAATCCCGCACAATGTGTTTAACTCCTCCTATTTGTAGCCACTTGCTACACACATTTAATGCACAAAAAGAGCAATGCCCACACTTATAGTTTCCTCTTGATTTTTTACTCGTGAGCCAAGTCTCCACCTGTGATTTGTGGAGTACACTATTGACCAACTTATCTTTAAGAGTTGGACACTTTCTGAACGTGACCAATGGTCGCTGACTGGTGAGATTGCTCAAAGCTGGATCCCCTTTCAACAGATCCCAATTTTCATTTATGACCCGCTTAATAATATCTGCAGCGGGGCTGTATTTAAATGTGAAGGCAAAACGAGGTTGTTCAATACTCCTGTCCTTCTCAGCCAGCAATGAGTTCCGATCTAGTGCAGCTGCCCTCCGTAGGGCTGCTGAGACCACTCTCGGCGGGTAACCCCGGTCCATCAACCGGCTACTCAGCTCATTCGCCTGCCTATAAAGCTTCTTATTTAATCTCTTGTCAAAGTTGGTGAGTTGGGACTCCATTAATCTTTTCTGCAACTCCTCTCGCCCCTTGCTTAATTAATCTGTTACAGCCGCATATTCCTTTTCATGTCGAGCCAACACAAGATCCATAATTTGCATATTAAAGAGATAGTGCAGTATGATGATGATCTCACGTTCGTTGGAGCATGGAAAGATGTACATCAGCAATTCTCTATGCAAATTATGGATCTTGTGTTGGCTCAAGATGAAAAGGAATATGCGGCTGTAACAGATGAATTAAAGGGCTTCTGTCACCCCACTAAACAGTTTTTTTTTTTTTTTTGGTTACTTATAATGCCTATAATGCGATTTATGCATACATACTGTAATTAATCATTTTCGTTCAGCAGATTCTGTTAAAAACGTACTTTTAAAATATGCAAATTACCTTGCTACCAGCAAGTAGGGCGGCTACTTGCTGGTAGCAGCTGCATCCTCCTATCCTAAAGACGCCCCCTCCGCATGCTGATTGACAGGGCCAGCGGACGGGATCTTTCTCTGCTGGCCCTGTTTGCATTTAAAATCTGGCGCCTGCGCCATACCTGTCTTCAGTCGGCACAGGCGCACTGAGAGGCGGACGCTTGCTCGGTCGCTCCATCCTCAATGCGCCTGCGCCGATGACGTCACATCTACACCCGGCGCAGGCGCATTGAGGAAGGAGCGACCGAGCGAGCGTCCGCCTCTCAGTGCGCCTGCGCCGACTGAAGACAGGTACGGCGCAGGTGCCAGATTTTGAATGCAAACAGGGCCAGCAGAGAAAGATCCCGTCCGCTGGCCCTGTCAATCAGCATGCGGAGAGGGCGTCTTTAGGATAGGAGGATGCGGCTGCTACCAGCAAGTAGCAGCCCTACTTGCTGGTAGCAAGGTAATTTGCATATTTTAAAAGTAAGTTTTTAACAGAATCTGCTGAATGAAAATGATTAATTACAGTATGTATGCATAAATCGCATTATAGGCATTATAAGTAACCAAAAAAAAAAAAAAACTGTTTAGTGGGGTGACAGAAACCCTTTAAGCAAGGCGCGAGAGGAGTTGCAGAAAAGATTAATGGAGTCCCAACTCACCAACTTTGACAAGAGATTAAATAAGAAGCTTTTAGCCACACAAATGGAGATCAAGGAGAGAAAGAGGGACAAATTTATAAGGGACAAAAACGTTTATGAACTTGACAGAGTGTTCGATTGGGGCAAAAAGAGGATGCGCCCTAAACGTATACCACGACGAGGACGCAACGATTTTTGGACAACTGACTCGGATTCGAGCCTGTCAGAGGGAAATGGAGCCAATCCGTAGAATAATCCCACCCCTTTAGAAAAAGAACGAGAAGGGGGCGTGGCAGACGTGCAAGAAAAATCCAAAGAGACTCGCAAGTCGACAAGACGGAGACGCCAGGTCTCGTGGAGACAATAGAAAAAGATGATGAAGTCCCGAACACTAGTGCCATGAACATAGTGGTGAATCTTATGGGATCAGAACTGACCCCGGGCTGCATCCCCCTCCTCAATCGAGGGTTGGGATTCAGCCTAGCTGAGCAGTTCTGCCTAGTTGATTTTGAAATCGATTTATTCCTATCTGTTAACAAATTATTTTTGAAGAAAATGTTTGCTGAATCCCCCTCTAGTGATGTACCTCCGTTGCCAGGGGAAATCCCGGCGACAATTACGGAAACCGATTTTTATTTGAAGGGTCGCTTTAATGAGGAGATAGAATGTATTCAGTTTTTGGCCAATATGGAGGCAGAGGAAACAGTTAGCAGTGATAACCAGGTGGACAAATATGTAGGTGGCATCAGGTCCACCTTCCTTCCTCCCATGCCGGCCGGCTCAGCAATAAACCTGTTCCACAAACGGGTAATGAGGGAGATACGTGCGCTGATGTATCCAGCAGCACCCCCTAACATTACTGGGGAGGAGTATCAAGCACTTTTGTGGTTAAAACAACAGGAAAATATCATTATTAAACCGGCCGACAAGGGAGGGAATGTGGTCCTGATGACCAGGGAGTATTATATGGAGGAGGCAGTCAGACAACTGGGAGACGGCACAGTGTATCATAAGTTGAAGGGGGACCCCATCCAGGGGATAACCTCAAGACTTTGTGCACTAATAGAGAAATATATAGTGGCTGGGTTTTTACCCAGAGGTATGTTTGGAAGGCTCATTCCTGCCCATCCTAAAATTCACAAGTCACTGACCCGACCTCCAGGCCGCCCCATTGTGGCCGGGATCGGGTCAGTGACAGAGCCACTTTCTGGATATGTGGACTGGCTCCTCAGGCCACTTCTTGCTAGTACTCCGACGTATCTCAAGGACACGGGGGACTTCCTCCGGGCACTCCAGTTTTTGGAGTGGCGGAGGGAGTTCAGCCTGGTGTCCTTGGACGTTGAGAGTCTTTATACCAGGATTCCTCATGATTTAGGACTCCGGGCCATCAATCTCGTACTCAGTAAGAGCGATAAGGGAACAATGTTCAATAGCTTCATTCTTGAAGCACTTGACCTAGATCTCACCAGCAATGTGTTTCAGTTCGATGGTCAGTGGTACCGCAAGGTACTAGGTACTGCAATGGGCATGCCCGTGTCGTGCACATTTGCGAACCTGTACCTGGCAGTATTCGAAGAGACATATATATTATCGGTGGGTAACCCCTTCCTGCGGTTCATACATTTATTTTTACGCTATGTCGATGATATTTTCCTGGTCTGGTCGGGCGGCGAGGAGTCGTGTTGCGAATTCGTGGACTACCTTAACGCGCACAACCGAATGAACATGCGATTCACCCTCAATTTTGGGGGTGAGTCGCTTGACTTTCTGGATGTGCGCGTCATAGCTAAGGATGGTGTATTACACACCACAGGCTTTCGTAAGCCCACAGCGACTAACTCGCTGCTCCACCAGACCAGTTTTCATCCGCCATCGGTGAAGGGAGCCGTCCCATACGGAAAATTTGTCCGTTTGCGGAGGATCAACGACACTGACGCAGGGTTTTATAGGCAGGCGAATGAGGTGAGTAGCCGGTTGATGGATCGGGGTTACCCGCCGAGAGTGGTCTCAGCAGCCCTACGGAGGGCAGCTGCACTAGATCGGAACTCATTGCTGGCAGAGAAGGACAGGAGTATTGAACAACCTCGTTTTGCCTTCGCATTTAAATACAGCCCCGCTGCAGATATTATTAAGCAGGTCATAAATGAAAATTGGGATCTGTTGAAAGGGGATCCAGCTTTGAGCAATCTCACCAGTCAGCGACCATTGGTCACGTTCAGAAAGTGTCCAACTCTTAAAGATAAGTTGGTCAATATTGTACTCCACAAATCACAGGTGGAGACTTGGCTCACAAGTAAAAAATCAAGAGGAAACTATAAGTGTGGGCATTGCTCTTTTTGTTCATTAAATGTGTGTAGCAAGTGGCTACAAATAGGAGGAGTTAAACACGTTGTGCGGGATTTTATAACTTGCCGTACACCCTATGTTGTTTTTTGTCCATGCAAGAGATTTTATATTGGCAAAAAAAATTGTCCACTTTTTGAGCGAATACGGGAACATGTCAACTCTATCCGTTCAGGCAAGGGATGTCCCCGCTTGATCGACCATATCATCCGCATGGTGGTCATCCGCGTTGTCTTTCCTTTGCGGGAGTGGAACAGGTTCTACCCATCCCTAGGGGAGGGGATCGACACCGGCTGCTCCTGCAGAGGGAAGCAAGGTGGATCTTACTCACCAGAGCCCCCGGACCAGCGGGGCTGAACGACAGAAATGACATGTCCGTATTCCTTTAAGATTTGAAGTAGGACACCAGGTAACCCATATGTATTGAGCCTTGTCAGGTTAAGATTTTTGGACCCCTTGAGAGATGGACCCTCTCTTGTATAGCAATTGCTTCTATATGCTACATGAATTAGTAATATTATTGTACAGTGATACGCAATATATGAGTATGTTAGTATGACTATGAAGATTGAATTAACTATTGGTATTGATTTGCATGTGTTTGTCGTTTTCACATGTATGGTTTTAACGTCACTAACTTGCGGCGCACAGCTGTTGCTGATGGCTTCGGCTGCGGGGCGTCGCTTCTATAAAGCGCAACACTGCGCGATGACGTCTATAGCGGCCAGAAGAAGCGAGATAGTACGCGCGAAACGGCCGCAGTCGCTAATCATCTGCAATAGTTCGTCCGCCCCAGCACTCCATCCACTAATGTCCTGAAGAAGGAATAATAAAGAGATACATGTTCACTACTTCGGTGAGTGCCGCATGATACTTTGTTATCTTCTCTATATGCCGCATTCGATTTTGCTTGCTCTCTATATGCTGAGCACCACACATGAAGATTTAATTACTGCATTGTCGGCATTAGCCAGAGGACGTTGCTGGACTTGCTACCTGATATAGCAGCAGTGCCGCCGCACTTTGTTCTTATTTAACATTCCATTGTCAGCTCAGGCCACTAAGCAGCTGCTTCCCCTGCTTTCCTGGTAGCTACGCCACTGCCATGTAAGATATACCACAACCCTGCTGTGGCGAAACCAACCTCGCCACTGGGTTTTGGAGGGGCCTGGCTACTAGCCTCTTGCCCCAGGATTATGGGCCCTCTCATCAGCCAGGCCTCATTTGTTCACAAAGGACTTGGACTAACTTGAACTCTCACCCCCACGAATTAGACCAGGGTTCAAGTTAGTCCATTACGTTTGGTAATTGTATTTTGTGGATTGCGTCTCAGACAATGCTCATTGTATTTTGTTTATTGCGTTACAGACAGAGGGAAGGGGATTTTGTGTACAATTGCTGGGTGGTGGCCTTGTTGGAAGATGTGTATAAAATGCTTGTGTGTTAGAATAAAGTGGTGCTTTATACCTTCATGAAGTTTTGGGAATGCGATAACTACACTCTTGGGGATTGCTATATCACAATACTCCCCTGAGTATAAGCTCTTGTAAGAGCTTGTTCATGGTTCCTGCTCTCTGGATGTAGGAGAGGTTCACCCACTGGAGCCTGGAGCCTTGTCGTAGGTCCAGGGTGGGTAGGAGACGGCGAGACCTCCACCAAGCTTTGGCGGTTCTTGGGGTCTGCAGTGCTGACGGTGTCAAGTGGAGTGTTTGGAGTCCTCTGGAAGCACTAGGAGCAACTATCAACGGAGGTACCCAGTCGGGGTGCTAGGCGTTCCGTTACATTGGTGGCAAGCAGTGGGATGGCGTCCTAGTGTGAGGAGAAGCAGCTCAGAGACACCGTTCGTGGAGTATATTGAGGGCAACGCTAGTATCCGTACAGCGCCCCTGGCTACAGCAATATGGATGCCGTTGGTTCCTGCACAGCATTCCATGAGGAAGATCACCCGGATTACAGTGATGCCGAGCAGAAAGGCGTATGGCACCAGGCCCTGGAGGACGTGCAGCGTTGGAGGGGTGAGAGTCTTCCCAGTGAGGAGCAGAGATTGTGAATGCGATTGGAGCTGCGACTACCTCTACTTGGAGAGCAACCATTGATGGAGTGGGTGTCAGAGCTTTAGACACTGGTATGGCAGGAAACCTGGCTGGATGACGCTTACCAAGCACTATGGTGGGACACAGTACAACAGTCTCCATGGATGGAGGAGTACGCCAAGCCCGAAGGTGAGGAATATAATTGCCCTGGGTTATTGTGGGAGTCTTTTGAAGACATTGACTTTGGGAGCACAGAAGAGTCTAGATTTTGGGACATTACTGACTACAGGGGGGACTTGCACAATTGGCCTACAACTAGGGAGGTGAGGGCAGATCTGACCTTTCTGGTCCAAAGGGAGTGGGAGTTGGAGCAAGATTATCAACAGTTGTTTCGCTCCATTCAAGCCCAACGCAAGATACAAGACAGTTGGATACCAGGCCCAGACCTGCAGCCCTTCCCCTGGCAAGTCACAGCTGAGGTATCCCCTACTTCCTCACCAACTGTGGAGGTAGGGGACTTCATAGACTGGTACTGGGAGGAACCCCAGTCGGCAGGTGGAGATGGGACCGTAGTCACTCTACCGGCCCAACAGGGTGGCTGAGCAGGCGGCCCAGATCCCCAACTGCCACTGGGAGTACAGGGAGAGGAGATTGTCGGTCCCTCATCTCTGCAACAACCAGAATCACTGGTAGTGGAGACAGCCGGTTTCACTACCCAGCGGCAGTATACTCTACAGGTAGAGGAGACAGTTGGTCTCTCTGTCCAGCAGCAGATGGGGTATCCAGAGGAGGGGGTAAGTGATAGCCCCCCTCCACAGCTCTCTCCCAGCCCAATACTGAGGGTAGTGGGTAAGGCTTTAAACCCCACTGACCCCTCTCCAGCAGAAGAGCTGGCATCAGAGCAGAGCGCCGCTGGCCTCTGCCCTAACCATTCAGTTACTACCCAGCAGGAGTTGGCACCATGCACCCCAGCGGAAGCGCTGGCATCAGGGCAAAGCGCCACTGGCCTCTGCTCTCCCCTATCCTCTTCTCCAGAGCCGAACTTCCCACAGGCTACCCCAGCGGAAGAGCTGGCATCTGGGAAGAGCGCAGTCGGCCTCTGCCCTCCCCCATCCTCTTCTCCAGAGCCGGACTTCACACAGGCTACCCCAGCGGAAGAGCTGGCATCTGGGCAGAGCGCAGTCGGCCTCTGCCCTCCCCTATTCTCTTGTCCAGAGGCTGACTCCCCACTAGCTACCCCAGCGGAAGAGCTGGCATCTGTCCAGAGCGCAGTCGGCCTCTGCCCACCAAGTACCTACAGCTCCAAGGTAGAGAACCACAAGGAAGCAAGGAGTCGCAGATGCCCACTCAACAGCTGGGGACATACAGAACAGAGCTAGGCCCCAAAATTCAACAGGTCCAGTATTGGGTTGTGGTTGGACTGCCAGACTAACTCAGGTACTGACCCCTGGGAGGGGGAGATGTGTGGCGAAACCAACCTCGCCACTGGGTTTTGGAGGGGCCTGGCTACTAGCCTCTTGCCCCAGGATTATGGGCCCTCTCATCAGCCAGGCCTCATTTGTTCACAAAGGACTTGGACTAACTTGAACTCTCGCCCCTACGAATTAGACCAGGGTTCAAGTTAGTCCATTACGTTTGGTAATTGTATTTTGTGGATTGCGTCTCAGACAATGCTCATTGTATTTTGTTTATTGCGTTACAGACAGAGGGAAGGGGATTTTGTGTACAATTACTGGGGAGGTTTGAATACTGTAAATGCATGTGATTGGCTGTTTTTACAAAACCCTGTGGGTGGTGGCCTTGTTGGAAGATGTGTATAAAATGCTTGTGTGTTAGAATAAAGTGGTGCTTTATACCTTCATGAAGTTTTGGCTCATGTTTGGGGAATGCGATAACTACACTCTTGGGGATTGCTATATCACAATACTCCCCTGAGTATAAGCTCTTGTAAGAGCTTGTTCATGGTTCCTGCTCTCTGGATGTAGGAGAAGTTCACCCACTGGAGCCTGGAGCCTTGTCGTAGGTCCAGGGTGGGTAGGAGACGGCGAGACCTCCACCAAGCTTCGGCGGTTCGTGGGGTCTGCAGTGCTGACGGTGTCAAGTGGAGTGTTTGGAGTCCTCTGGAAGCACTAGGAGCAACTATCAACGGAGGTACCCGGTCGGGGTGCTAGGCGTTCCGTTACACCTGCCTTCAGCCTCTCCAGCATAGAGTCCCAAATAAGATACCTCAAGCCCTGTGCTTTTCAGCCCCTCCAGCATACAGTCCCATGTAAATACATCACTCCTTCTGCCTTCAGATCCCTCCAGCATACAGTCTCATTTTAGATACTTCATTCCCCTGCCTTCAGCCCCTCCAGCATACAGTCCCATGTAAATACATCACTCCCCTGCCTTTAGCTCCATCCAGCATACAGTCCCATATAAGATACCTCACGCCCCCTGCCTTCAGCACACAGTACCATGTAAAATACATCACTCCCTCTGCCTTCAGATCCCACCAGCATACAGTCCCATGTAAGATACATTACAACCCTGCCTTTAGCCTCTCCAGCATACAGTCCCATGTAAATACCTCACTCCCTCTACCTTCAGCCCCTCCAGCATACAGTCCTGTGTAAATACATCACTCCCTCTGCCTTCAGCCCCTCCAGCATACAGTCCTGTGTAAATACATCACTCCCTCTGCCTTCAGCCCCTCCAGCATACAGGCCCATGTAAATACATCACTCCCTCTGCCTTCAGCCCCTCCAGCATACAGGCCCATGTAAATACATCACTCCCTCTGCCTTCAGCCCCTCCAGCATACAGGCCCATGTAAATACCTCACTCCCTCTGCCTTCAGCCCCTCCAGCATACAGTCCCTCGTAAATACATCACTCCCTCTGCCTTCAGCCCCTACAGTATAAAGTACCATGTAAAATACATTACTCCCCCTGCCTTCAGCCCATCCAGCATACAGTCCTATGTAAATTCATCACTCTGCCTGCCTTCAGCATACAGTCCCATGTAAGATGCACCACAACCCTGCCTTCAGCCTCTCCAGCAAACAGTCCCATGTAAATACATCAAACCCTCTGTCTTCAGCCCCTCCAGCATACAGTCCCATGTAAATACATCACTCCCTCTGCCTTCAGCCCCTCCAGCATACAGTCCAGGGCCGGATTAAGAGCATCATGGGCCTGGTGCAGAAGATTTTAATGGGCCTTTTTATAGAAAATGAAAACGCAACGCAGAGCAACTTTTTATAGCACAAATAAAGTGTGAATTTACGCAAAATTACACATGTGAAAATACGCATGCATAAAGTTTGAAGTGTGAACGGGTCTACGTAATCCCATTCAAGTCTATTGGACTAAAGTTCATGCGTAATTTTGAAGCAGATTTACGCACGGGTTTGCGTGTGAAAAATCTGCTGTGTGAACTTAGCCTAAGTGTACATCTCTGGCCACAGTTTAAATATACAGCCATCTATATTATATATAGCCACCCCCCAAGGAGTTAACTAGCGCTGCTGGATATGTCATTCAGGAGCATGAAAAAGCTATTCACGTCTAGCTTTTCCGTGCTCCTGAATGGCATATGTGTTTATAAAAGCTAATCTATTATAAGCAGATCTGCCATTGAGGAGCTTGGAAAAGATAGGTAGGCAAGAAATAGTCACCCAGCTTTTCCATGCTCCTGAATGGCATATCTGCTTATATGCATACATGTTTATAATAGCCAAGCTATTATATGCAGATCTGCCATTCAGGAGCATGGAAAAGCTAGGTGAGAAACAGTCACCTAGCTTTTCCATGCTCCTGAATGGCAGATCTGCCTTTAGGTATATCTGTTTGTAATACCTGATCTATTATAAGCAGATATACCACTCAGGAGCATTGAAGAGCTAGGTGACTATTTCTCCTTAGCTTTTCCATGCTCCTGAATGGCATATCTGTTTATAATAGATCAGGCTCAGCTATTATAAAGATATATATGCCTATAAGCAGATATGCAATTCAGGAGCATGGAAAAGCTAGGTGAAAAAAATCATCACCCAGCTTTTCCATGCTCCTGAATGACATGTATAAATTATACAGTATACAGTATAATAGGTGAGGTGAGCCAATGCTGATTTACTTACCGCCTAGGAGTTGTTTTCTGGGCAGTACACTGAAGGCTGCTGAACGCGACTCACTGCTGGCAGCACCCCTGACTCCACGCAGGAAGAATTTTGAACTTCCAGCGCGCAGCAGCCGTCACGGTCTTTCACTTTACGGCATGGCCTAGGCCCCAGGGGAGGAGTCTGACGTGACAACGCAGCGCGGCGTGCACGGCTGACCTGTCACCTGATCTGTCAGCTGTCACTGTCCTGGTGAGTTCTGTAAAGGGCCGGCCTGGGAGATTTGCGCGCCGGCCCTGTCATCATCTGACAGTCGGCACGGTTCGGTCCTACTAAAGGGTTGCGGGGCGGCCGCCAGGCAACCTCAACGAGGCGGCCTATGCGGGCCTAGCTCCAGTTGGCCTATGCAGGCCTAGCTCCGGTTGGCCTATGCGGGCAGGGCCGGGCTGGGGATAAAAACCAGCCCTGGAAAAAGTTGCACACCAGCCCCACAGCATTGTGTCCTTATTTACTTGTTTATAAAAGGCGAAAGCATTCATTTTAAAACACGTGTTTAAACACGAATATGAATTTTGCCCCACGATAGCTCTTTTGTAGAACCCCCATGGTGGGGGGGGGGAGCATGTAGCAGAGCTAGTATAGCATGTAGCAGAGCTGTGTGTAGCATGTAGCAGAGCTAGTATAGCATGTAGCAGAGCTGTGTGTAGCATGTAGCAGAGCTGTGTGTAGCATGTAGCAGAGCTGTGTGTAGCATGTAGCAGAGCTAGTATAGCATGTAGCAGAGCTAGTATAGCATGTAGCAGAGCTGTGTGTAGCATGTAGCAGAGCTGTGTGTAGCATGTAGCAGAGCTGTGTGTAGCATGTAGCAGAGCTGTGTGTAGCATGTAGCAGAGCTGTGTGTAGCATGTAGCAGAGCTAGTATAGCATGTAGCAGAGCTGTGTGTAGCATGTAGCAGAGCTAGTATAGCATGTAGCAGAGCTAGTATAGCATGTAGCAGAGCTGTGTGTAGCATGTAGCAGAGCTAGTATAGCATGTAGCAGAGCTGTGTGTGTACAGGGTGCATGCAGCAGTGTAGCAGAGCAGGAAGCCTGGTAGGGACTCGGTGACACGATTCTTTTAACTAAAACTCTCAGACAATTATCTGAGTCCCTGCAATAACTATAGCCACTACATCACAGTCTGCTCCACGGCATTCACTGCAGCAGAGCTGTGTTTGCCAGGAGCGAGTCCCTCCTAACCTTCGGTTCACTTGAGAGCCGACTCAGGAAGTGAACCGAAGATTCGATGAGCTGAGCATGCGCTTTGATCTTCGGTTCACTTGCTTCTGCCGGCTCAGGAAGTGAACTGAAGATCCGATTCATGAATCGGTTCTTTTGAGTGAACTGATTCAAATGAACCGATTCATGAAAAAGATCCGAACTTCCCATCTCTAAGAGCAGTGACGCAGCCGCGGTGACAGAGTGGGAAGGGGGGGGGGGGGGGCGTGGTGTAGTGACAGCGTGGGGAAGAAGAAATTACAGAGCTGGAGGGGTGGAGCAATGAAAGGTTCTGGGGGAGGAGCAGTGACAGAGCCGTTACAGAGCCGGGGGCATTGATAGAACTCTCACCTCTGCCAGCATCCCTCAGTGGACCCCCTTTCTGCATGTGTTGTCAAACTGGGAAGGTGAGGGGGTCCTTTCCATGCCACATCAGCAGCTAGTTTGCCTAAACCACCTAGAGGCACGGGTAGTAATGTGCTAAGATTAGCAAGAGTGTGCACTAAACTAATTGCTGTAATCACATTAAGGCCTCGTTCACACCAGGCAGTGCGTTCCGGCCTGATTCTGTCCAGAATGCCCTGCACCGCGGCCGGCTAACTGTATTGTGGGGCAGGAGGGGGCGTAGTGGTCTGTTGAAGTGATTGGCACCATAACCATGCCCAACGGCTGCAATGCGATCGGCTGCACAGGATCGCAAGGCACATTATGCCTGCGGTCCAGTCCAAACAAAATGCTGCAAGCAGCCTTGTGACCGGACCTTAGGCATAATTGTGCCTTGCGATCCCGTGCATCCGATCGCCTGCGCCTGTGGCTACGGTGCCATTCACTTCAATGGATTGTCACGCCCCCTCCTGCCCCACAACATAGTGAGCCGACCGCCATGTAGGCATTCTGGACAGAATCATCTGGTGTGAACGAGGCCTAAACTTAGAGTCATTTCACACCACAAAGGCTGGAACGCAAGCCAGCCACCCATCCCTGCATAAGGAAGCATGGCGGTGCATTGAAATAAGGTTTTGATTTAAAATAATTTTTTGTATCAGGACAAGTAGGTTGTCATGAGGGACAAGTAGATCGAGCCCCTGCTTTAGTCCTTCGACAAGTAGGTTTTTTTTTAATTTCCACACCCCTGCACTGTTATGGGGGATCTGCGGATGGCACTGTTATACAGGATCTGTGGATGGCACGGTTATGAAGGATCTGTGGTTGGCACTGTTATGGGGGATCTGTGGATCACGCTGTTATGGAGGGGATCTATGGATGACACTGTTATGGGGATCTGTGGATGGCACTGTTATGGGGGATCTGTGGATGGCACTGTTATGGGGATCTGTGGTTGGCACTGTTATGGGGGACCTATGGATGATGCACTGTTATAGGGGATGTGTGCTATGACTGTACTCTGTACTCAGCCTCCGAGTCCTACCTGATACACAGCCCTGAACAGCCGGATGACAGCTCAAGCAGCAGCTAGCAGGCTAAAGGACCTTCCGTGATGTCATGATCATGTGATCAGTCACATGTGTGGGAGGAGTCAGGCTCCGGGCAATGTCCGTGCTGGAGCCTGCTGTTGGGGGCGGGGCCGGGGATGGCTCCTCTCTCTGTCAGTCCCTCTGTGTAATATACTGCACCAGCCAAGGAGCCTCCTCACTGTCGGCACGGCCGCGCAGCAGTCAAGGCTACCGGCCTAACGGCCGTGCCAGTCCGGCCCTGTATGCGGGCTGCTGGGCCTATTTTCATGCAGGGGCCTGGAGCTGCAGCTCCATCCGCCCCTACGTTAATCCGGCCCTGATACAGTCCCATGTAAATACATCACTCCCTCTGCCTTCAGCCCCTCCAGCATACAGTCCCATGTAAATACATCACTCCCTCTGCCTTCAGCCCCTCCAGCATACAGTCCCATGTAAATACATCACTCCCCTTTTATGGGTCCATACTTTATTAACTAAGTAGCAGGACATGTAGGGCATACATGGGGGATGTCCCTGCACTTACTATTATTTCTGGACGTCGTGCCGTTCGCCCGCTGTGGCCCTCGTTATGTTCTCCCGCGCTGTATGCTAAGTAATAGCATCAGAACACAGGGGAGGAGACATCAGCTTTTCTCCCTGGGCGTTCCTTCGCCCTGGCTGTAGCGCTGTCCAATAACTGCACAGAGCGTCACAGCCAGGAATAAGGTGATTTTATTTTTCTCCCTGGCTGTGACGCTCTGCGCAGTGATTGGACATACTTCATGTAAATACATCCAGACGTCCCAACCTGCAAAAACTCATTTCAGGGAGGTGCACTTCTCATTTCAGGGAGGTTTTCTTTTTTTTCTTTCACAAACTTTTTATTACATTTTCCAAACATATGCAGTATCTGCACACTTTGCTCTATGGTGTGGAGGACTGGGCTCATTACCCTGCCCCAAATTATCCTATTTATGTATATGATTAAAGGGATTCTGTCACTACCTATAAGCCCTGTGAGCTAAACATATGCTCAAGTCCAGGGCAGCATTCTGATTTCTAAGGTGGCCTTATAAAAGCTATTTGTGGCTTTATTCTGCGGAAAAACAGGTTTTACTAACCTGTCAATCATTGAATTAAGGTGCCCAAGCGGGGGAGGTCTGTGGATGCATGGTGCCCGGCCGTACGCATCGCCGTTCGTGCCCAGCACCACCTTCTACTCCTCAGTGCCGCCTCTCCCTCCCTCCCCCTCCTCCCGCTTTGAGATCCCGTGCGTGCGCACAGGCTCAGCCTGATGCGCCATTGCGGACTGCTGGCATCGGCTTCTTCTTGCACTGTGCGCACGCGCTGAGAAGGGGACACTGCTACAGGTTGCCGGAAAGGTTTACTGCGAGTAAACTAGAGATGGGAAGTTCGGATCTTTCACATGAATCGGTTTATTTGAATCAGTTCATTCAAATGAACCGATTCATGAATCGAATCTTCGGTTCGTTCGCTGAGCTGACAAGAAGCAAGTGAACCGAAGCTTAGGTTGCGCAATGCGCATATGCTTCGATTCACTTGCTGACTCGCTGAGTCAGGAAATTTATTCTTTAAAACCCTGTGTGTAATTATCTACCCCACTGTATGAAAAAAAAATCAAGCATCCAGGGGGTGTGGATTTAACACTGGGGTAAATAATATAATTAAAGTGGAGGGTTAAATGTGTAAATGTATTTAAAAAAAATACATCTCTCTCAATAGTTCTATAGCTACTGAATGAGACAGAAGAAGGGATGCCTTTAACATATATATCTCCTTGAGAAGCCAATTTGACCCTAAAGGGTTAATTCAACCTGTAATCTAATCTCTGTGTCCTGTCACTTCTCTTATCTCTCTACTCTGCTATCAGTAAACCTTTCGGGATATATTGTCTCACATGCGGGAGTCAGGGAGCCTCTATCTAATAGCGGGAGTCTCCCTGAACCTCCGGGAGACTTGAGATCCCTGTACATCACTCCTTCTGCCTTCAGATCCCTCCAGCATACAGTCCCATTTTAGATACTTCATTCCTCTGCCTTCAGCCCCTCCAGCATACAGTCCCATGTAAATACATCACTCCCCTGCCTTTAGCCCCATCCAGCATACAGTCCCATAAAAGATACCTCACGCCCCCTGCCTTCAGCCCCTCCAGCATACAGTCCCATATAAGATACCTCACGCCCCCTGCCTTCAGCCCCTCCAGCACACAGTACCATGTAAAATACATCACTCCCTCTGCCTTCAGATCCCTCCAGCATACAGTCCCATGTAAGATACATTACAACCCTGCCTTTAGCCTCTCCAGCATACAGTCCAATGTAAATACCTCACTCCCTCTGCCTTCAGCCCCCCAGCATACAGTCCTGTGTAAATACATCACTCCCTCTGCCCTCAGCCCCTCCAGCATACAGTCCCTCGTAAATACATCACTCCCTCTGCCTTCAGCCCCTCCAGCATACAGTTCTATGTAAATACATCACTCCCTCTGCCTTCAGCCCCTACAGCATAAAGTACCATGTAAAATACATTACTCCAACTGCCTTCAGCCCATCCAGCATACAGTCCTATGTAAATTCATCACTCTGCCTGCCTTCAGCATACAGTCCTATGTAAGATGCACCACAACCCTGCCTTCGGCCTCTCCAGGAAACAGTCCCAAGTAAATACATCAGTCCCTCTGTCTTCAGCCCCTCCAACATACAGTCCCATGTAAATACATCACTCCCTCTGCCTTCAGCCCCTCCAGCATACAGTCCCATGTAAATACATCACTCCCTCTGCCTTCAGCCCCTCCAGCATACAGTCCCATGTAAATACATCACTCCCCTTTTATGGGTCCATACTTTATTAACTAAGTAGCAGGACATGTAGGGCATAAATAGTAAGTGCAGGGACGTCCCCATGTATGCCCTACATGTCCTGCTACTTAGTTATGTATGGACCCATGAAAGGTCCTCTTACAGATAGAGGAGGCAGGTGCGGCACCTAAGGGGTTAACTGCAGCTGATCACAGCTCCCTGCCAGAGTTCGGGTGCCGGCTATGTGATTCTGCCGCACCCGCCTCCTGTATCTGTATTAACCTCTTGCGGACACAACACGTACGGGTATGTCACGTGTATTTCCGATCACCGCCGCCTGGCGGTGATCGGAACAAGGTGCCTGTTCAATGATTTGGGTCAATGCGCGGGGGGTCCCGTAACCCCCCCCGTGTCGGTGATCGCCGCAAACCACAGGTCAATTCAGACCTGCGGTTTGCGGCTTTTACATGTTGCGGTGGCGGTGCCATCAGGTCCCCATGTGGCTGTAGGGGGGACCGATGGCATGGAAGGCAGCGCGATGCCTTCCTTAGACATCGGCGCTGCCTTCCGGTGATGAGCCTGTGAGATCCAGCCCCCTGGATCTCACAGGCCGGAAGCTGTATGAGTCATACACACTGTATTACTCATACAGCCAATGCATTCAAATACAGAAGTATTGGAATGCATTGTAAAAGGGATTAGACCCCCAAAAGTTGAAGTCCCAAAGTGGGACAAAAAAAAAAAGTGAAAAAAAAAGTGAAAAAAAAAGTGAAAAAAATAAAGTCCCCCCCCAAAATTAAAAGTTTCAAGTAAAAATAAACAAAAACATCATTTCCCCCAAATAAAGTAAAAAAAAATTGGTAAATAATAGGGGAAAAAAAGTTTACATATTAGGTATCGCCGCGTCTGTATCGACCGGCTCTATAAAAATTTCACATGACCTAACCCCTTAGATGAACACCGTAAAAAATAAAAAATTAAAACTGCTAAATAAACTATTTTTCTTGTCACCTTACATCACAAAAAGTACAACGGCAAGCGATCAAAAAGGCGTATGCCCACCAAAATAGTACCAATCTAACCGTCACCTCATCCCGCAAAAAATGAGCCCCTACCTGAGACAATCGCCCAAAAAATTAAAAAATATGGCTCAGAATATGGAGACACTAAAACATAATTTTTTTTGTTTTAAAAAAAGCTGTTATTGAGTAAAACTTACATAAATATAAAAAAATATACATATTAGGTATCGCCGCGTCCGTATCGACCGGCTCTATAAAAATATCACATGACCTAACCCCTCAGATGAACACCGTAAAAAATAAAAAAAATTGCAAAATAAAAATTTTTGGGGTCACCTTACATCACAAAAAGTGTAATAGCAAGCGATCAAAAAGTCATATGCACCCCAAAATAGTGCCAATCAAAACGGCATCTCATCCTGCAAAAATCGTATCCTACCCAAGATAATCGCCCAAAAACTGAAAAAACTATGGCTCCCAGAATATGGAGACACTAAAACATGATTTTTTTTTTGTTTCAAAAATTATATTATTGTGTAAAACTTACATAAATAAAAAGAAATTATACATAGTAGGTATCTCCTTGTCCGTAATAACTTGCTCTATAAAAATATCACATGACCTAACCCCTCAGGTGAATACCGTAAAAAATAAAAATAAATAAAAATGGTGTAAAAAAAGCCATTTTTTGTCACCTTACATCACAAAGAGTGTAATAGCAAGCAATCAAAAAATCATACGCACCCAAAAATAGTGCCAATCAAACCGTCATCTCATCCCGCAAAAATCATACCCTACCCAAGATAATCGCCCAAAAACTAAAAAAAACTATGTCTCTCAGACTATGGAAACACTAAAACATGATTTATTTATTTTTGTTTAAAAAATGAAATCATTGTGTAAAACTTACATAAATAAAAAAAAAGTATACATATTAGGTATCGCCGAGTCCGTGACAACCTAGTCTATAAAAATACAACATGATCTAACCTGTCAGATGAATGTTGTAAATAACAAAAAATAAAAACCGTGCAAAACAGCTATTTCTTGTTACCTTGCCTCACAAAAAGTGTAACATAGAGCAACCAAAAATCATATGTACCCTAAATTAGTAGCAACAAAACTGCCATCCTATCCTGTAGTTTCTAAAATGGGGTCATTTTTTGGAGTTTCTTCTCTAGGGGTGCATCAGGGGGGCTTCAAATGGGACATGGTGTCAAAAAACCAGTCCAGCAAAATCTGCCTTCCAAAAACCGTATGCCATTCCTTTTCTTCTGCGCCCTGCCGTGTGCCCGTACAGTGGTTTACTACCACATATGGGGTGTTTCTGTAAACTACAGAATCAGAGCCATAAATATTGAGTTTTGTTTAGCAGTTAACCCTTGCTTTGTAACTGGAAAAAAATTATTAAAATAGAAAATCTGCCAAAAAAGTGAAAATTTAAAATTGTATCTCTATTTTCCATTAATTCTTGTGGAACACCTAAAGGGTTAAAAAAAGTTTGTAAAATCAGTTTTGAATACCTTGAGTGGTGTAGTTTCTAGAATGGAGTCACTTTTTTGGAGTTTCTACTCTAGGGGTGCATCAGGGGGGCTTCAAATGGGACATGGTGTAAAAAAAAACAGTCCAGCAAAATCTGCCTTCCAAAAAACGTATGGCATTCTTTTCCTTCTGCGCCCTGCCGCGTGCCCGTACAGTGGTTTACGACCACATATTGGGTGTTTCTGTAAACTACAGAATCAGAGCCATAAATATAGAGTTTTGTTTGGCTGTTAACCCTTGCTTTTTAACGGGAAAAAAATTATTAAAATGGAAAATCTGCCAAAAAAGTGAAATTCTGAAATTGTATCTCCATTTGCCATTAAAAAGGACCTTTCACCGATTATTACACTATGAACTAACAATACAGACATGTAGAGCGGCGCCCGGGGATCTCCATGCACTTACTATTATCCCTGGGCACCGCTCCGTTCTCCTGCTATGTCCTCTGGTATCTCCGTTCACTAAGTTATGGTAGGCGGAGTCTGCACTTGTTCTGCTCTAGCGCTGGCCAATCGCATTGCAGAGCTCACAGCCTGGGAGAAAATAACCTCCCAGGCTGTAAACTCTGCGCTGTGATTGGCCAGCGCTAGAGCAGAACAAGGGCAGACTCCGCCTACCATAATTTAGTGACTGGAATCTCCGCCTACTATAACTTAGTGAGCGGAGATACCGGAGGGCATAGCAGGAGAATGGAGCGGCGCCCGGGGATAATAGTAAGTGCAGTGAGATCCCCGGGTGCCGCTCTACATGTCTGTATAGTTAGTTCATAGTGTAATAATCGGTGAAAGGTCCTCTTTAACTCTTGTGGAACACCTAAAGGGTTAACGACGTTTGTAAAAATCAGTTTTGAATACCTTTAGGGGTGTAGCTTCTAGAATGGGGTCATTTTTGGATGGTTTCTATTATGTAAGCCTCACAAAGTGACTTCAGACCTGAACTGGTCCTGAAAAAGTGTGTTTTAGAAATTTTCTGAAAACAATCTCAGAATGGCTTGGATAAGTCAAAGCGTTTTAAAGTTATCATCACATAAAGTGACACTTGTCAGATTTGCAAAAAATGGCCTGGTCCTTAAGGTGAAAATGAGCCCGGTACCTAAGGGGTTAAGAGTATTTTTTGCCAACCCTTTCTGTAAGAATTCCAGGACTTGGGAAATAGGGACCGATGAAGGTTTTTTTTGGGGTTAAGATTACCAAAATCTATAAACTTCTTCCAAGTTGTAGCATAGATTGAAATAGTCACATGCTTTCTACTTTTAAGCAAAGTCGCAATGAGTTCCTGAGAGAACCCCTTCTTGATTAATAGGTTCCTCTCAAATTCCAAGCAGTCAGATGGAGACCACTTACTGCTGGATGAAAAACCGGACCCTGGGACAGCAGATCCGGGATCTCTGGTAGAATCCAGGGGTCTGATACCGACATAGTCTGGAGGAGAGTAAACCATGCCCTCTTGGGCCAAAAAGGGGCAATGAGGATAACCCTTGCTTTGTCCTCCCTGATCTTTTTGAGGACTGCTGGTAGCAACTGGAAGAGGGGAAAGGCATAGGCTAGAGTGAAGTCGCACTTCAGAAGAAAGGTGTCCACCCCATAGGGGAACTCCCTGGGATTTAGCGAGCAAAATTGGTCTACTTTCTTGTTCTGGCTTGAACCAAATAGATCTATCACCGGCATGCCCCAAGACTTTGTTATCATGGCAAATATAGAACTGTTCAGGGACCACTCCCCTTGCTTCAGGGGGTACATGCTTAGGAAGTCTGCCTGAACATTCTCCTTCCCTTTTATATGGAGAGCTGATACATGACTGATCTATTTTTCTAATATTCCTAGCAATCTCCTTGCTTCCCACCCCAGGGTTATCGATATCGTTCCCCCCCTGATGGTTCAAATATGCCACGGTCACCTGATTGTCTGAGAGAATCCTCACATGACCTGACCCTAGAAGGGACTGAGAAGCTTAAACGGCCAGGCCACTAATTCTTTCCGATTGGAAGAGAACATTCTCTGACTTGGGGACCATAGACCCTGAAAGCTGTATCCTTGAATATGGGCTCCCCACCCCCAAGGGCTTGCATCTGTGGTCAGGACAATAGGATATGGATAGGACCATGGAACTCCCTAACTTAGATTGTCCTTGTCCAGCCACCAAAATAGACTCTTTAATGTTGTATTTGAAATCTTTATTCTTACATCCAAAGCCCCCTTGGATTGAAGGCTGCTAAAATCTCTGACTGCAACTGACGGGAATGAAGTTGAGCCCACTCCACCGCAGGGATGCAAGAAACCAGAGACCCCAGAACAGACATTGCTTTCCAAAAAGACAAAGAGGTGGAGGAAAGCGACTTGATTTGACCCCAAATTTTTGAAATCTTCTCTTCTGGAAGATATACTTTCTCTGTTCCTGAATTCAGAACTAGGCCTAGAAACCTCTGTTTCTTTTCCGGTTTTAACCTATCCATCTTAGTTCTTGAAAAGTTTGCACCACCATCTGAACGGCCCTCTCTCAGTTGAACCGGGAATCTACGATGATCAAAAAATCGTCCAGGTATGGTACTATCAACACGTTCTTGATACTTATGAAAGAAACCATCTCTGCTACAACCTTTGTGAATATCCTTGGGGCCATGGACAGGCCAAAGGGCAATGCCTGAAACTGATATTGTTGAATGTGACCCTCCATCGGAATCGTCACCCTGAGGTATTTCTGAAATTCCTGGTGCATAGGAATATGAAAATATGCATCTTTTAAATCTATTACCGCCATGGAACAATGAGGGAAAAGAAGCTGGACTGTATTCCTCATTGTTTCCATTTTGAACTTTTTGTACACCAGAAATGTGTTCAAATTCCTCAGATTAAGGATTGTCCTGTTAGAGCCGTCCGGCTTTGGAACTAGAGATGGGAGAAATAGCCTTCGGATTGTTCTTCTAGGGGAACAGAAATCAGGACATCTTTCTCTATAAGGTGTAATACTTCCTTTATTATGGGAAAAGAGCCTTTTACACAAAAGTTTTTTGAAGTGACGAATCTTTGCGGCTGCAAGGAGAGAAATTCTGGTTTTAGACCTGAATGAATGACATCTAAGACCCAAGGCCCCGCAACCTTTTCCCAGGCTGAGGAAGAATTTTAGTCTTCCTCCCACTTTTGGTCTGGCGTCATTGTTGAGGTTGTTTTTTATTTGTAGAGGAAGAGTTCCCAAATAGGATCCCTCTCCCTCCCAAATTTTTGGCTTTGTATCTCTGACTGCTCTTCTACCTGCGTAATTTCTATAGGGACGAAAGGACTGCCTGTTCCTAGCACTAAATACTCCTGAAGGGTTAGGGGACGGAAATCTTCTTTTCTTATTAGCTGCTTTTTCTAACAGGTCATCTAGCTTGGGACTGAACAAAAACTCTCCCTGACAGGGGATGCCACATAATTTTTGCTTTGAGGCCACATCCCCCCCCCACTCCAACTCTTAAGCCAAAGTGCCCTCCGAGCGGAGTTGGTTAGGGATGCTGACTGATCACTGAGCTTGATCGTATCGACTGAAGCGTCTGTCAAAAAGTCAGCCACTTTTTGTAATGTGGGTAAGGAAGATAAAATCTGTTCCCTAGGGCAGCGGTCCGCAACCACCGGGCCGCGGCCCAGGACCTGGAAGATTGTTTGCCGGGCTGTGGCAATACAGAGGAGGGGAGACGCTAGGACAGGGGCGACAGGGCCCGCGGCCCCGCAAGTGCTTTTTTTCAGTGCGGCGGCCGGGCCCTCCTTATATTTTGAGTGCTTCTGCGCTGCGCTTCATAACCTGTTATAATCCCGCGAGACCCATGACCTCTTGCGGCGGGTCTCGCGTCGCGGGATCACTGCTGGAATGACACGGCGGTGCGCCGCAGGCAGAGCCACGGGATTGCGCACCGAACTGAAGCCCGCCACAGCCTGCAAGTACGGAGGGCAGATGATGATCAGTGCCACTAATGTTTGAATTCAGAAAGGGGTGAGCCCGCACCGGCCATATGAGGGCAGGGCAGGGACAGCAAATAATGAGGGGCAAAAACTGAAATATATAGAGAATGGGGGCAAAATGAAATATAGGTAGAGAGGGGGCCTCTGACAAAACATTGGCAATTATAACTGGGTTGTCAGTGGCCCCTCTCTACCTATATTTCATTTAGCCCCCATTCTTTATATATTTCCTTTTCATTTTGCCCCCTCATTATTTGCTGCCCCTGCCCTAATATCAGATCACATTATAATAACCGGCACTAATGTCTGAATTCAGAAAGGGGGCCCCACGCCGGCCATATGAGGGCAGGGGCAGCAAATAATGAGGGGGCAAAAAGAAAATGAAATATATACAGAGAGGGGCAAAAAATGAAATATATAGGAGTGGGGGCAAAATGAAATATAGTGAGAAAGGGGGCGACTGACAAAACTTTGGCAATAATAACCACGTCGGCCACATGAGGGGCACGGTGGTGCTCATGGTTATTATTGCCACAGGGGGGGCCCAAAATCAAAGGTTGCCCTGGGGCCCATAGAATTCTAGTTACGCCACTGCGCCAGACGCATGCGTGCCCGACGCGCATATCACACACAGCGTGCGGCTGTACAGCAGGTTGGAAGGAGAGTGTTCCTTCCTTCCAACTGTGATGCTGGCCTGCCACTGCCACCAATATGAAAGCTGAAAAGGGCTAGTGAGGGAGGGATTGGTTAGGTCTCATTGCCCCACCAATGGAAATGAACATGAAGGCGCGGGGGGTGGGGGTGATTTTGTTGGCATCCAGATAGTATCTGAGGGAGTGAGTGGGAGAATGACCTGCAGTTCCTTTTCCATGTCACCTTGAAAATATCAGCAGTGCAGCAGAGACCCTAGTCAGTTTTGAGTCACATTTAAATAATAAATGTAATAGTTATCTATTTTAACATGAACCTTGTGTTTTGTTATGCGCGTGAATCAGTCAGCGCCGACCAGCACACACTAAGACCCGCCCACCCCCTAAGCCCCGCCCAAGACCTACCCCCCCCCTCCCCCTGGGAAAATTGTCTGACATGAAACTGGTCCTTGGTGCAAAAAAGGTTGGGGACCACTGCCCTAGGGCATCTATCTTTTAACTGAACCTCCAGTTGCTGCAACCAAAGAGCTAATGTTCTGGCCGTAACCGTAGCCGCTATAGCCGGGCGAAAAGATAACGTGGAAGCCTCCCAAGCTCCCCTAAGGAAAGACTCCACTTTTTTTATCTAAGGGTTCTTTAAGCACACCAGTATTCTCAAAGGAAAGAGATGATCTTTTTGATACTTTAAAAATGGCAACATCAATTTTTGGGACTTTCCCACAAGAGGAAGAATTTTCCTCCTCAAAAGGATACTTGCGCCTAAAAAGCCTAGTGGCAAAGACCTTTCTACCTGGCTTTTTCCACTCCCTTTGAATCAAGGACATGATACTATTGTGTACTGGAAAACGCCCTTTCCTCTCCTGTAAACCTTCAAACAAAGAGTCCGCTACTAATTTGTCCTCTTTAACGTCTTCAATGTTCATGGTAGATCTTATGACCTTTAACCTCTTAACGACACATGACGTACCGGTACGTCATGATGTCCTGGTACTTAAGGACACATGACGTACCGGTACGTCATGTGTTGTTCCGATCACTGCTGCCCGGCCGGCAGTGATCGGAACAAGGTGCCTGCTCAAATCATTGAGCAGGCACCTAGGCTAAATGCGCGGGCCCAGACCCACATGGTGTAAATAAACCAGTCCAGCAAAATCTGTCTTCCAAAAACCAAACGGCGCACCTTTCCCTCTACGCCCCGCTGTGTGGCCGTACAGTAGTTTACGGCCACATATTGGGTGTTTATGTAAACGGCAGAGTCAGGGCAATAAAGATACAGTCTTGTTTGGCTGTTAACCCTTGCTTTGTTAGTGGAAAAAATGGGTTAAAATGGAAAATTAGGCAAAAAAATGAAATTCTCAAATTTCATCCCCATTTGCCAATAACTCTTGTGCAACACCTAAAGGGTTAACGAAGTTTGTAAAATCAGTTTTGAATACCTTGAGGGGTGTAGTTTCTTAGATGGGGTCATTTTTGGGTGGTTTCTATTATGTAAGCCTCGCAAAGTGACTTCAGACCTGAACTGGTCCCTAAAAATTAAGTTTTTGTAAATTTCTGAAAAATTTCAAGATTTGCTTCTAAACTTCTAAGCCTTATAACATCCCCCAAAAATAAAATATCATTCCCAAAACAATTCAAACATGAATTAGACATATGGGGAATGTAAAGTCATCACAATTTTTGGGGGTATTACTATGTATTACAGAAGTAGAGAAACTGAAACTTTGAAATTTGCTAATTTTTCCAATTTTTTGGTAAATTAGGTATTATTTTGTGCAAAAAAAATTTTTTTTTTTACTTCATTTTACCAGTGTCACGAAGTACAATATGTGACGAAAAAACAATCTCAGAACGGCCTGGATAAGTCAAAGCGTTTTAAAGTTATCAGCACTTAAAGTGACAGTGGTCAGATTTTCAAAAAATGGCCTGGTCCTTAAGGTGAAATAAGGCTGTTTCCCTATGGGGTTAATAATCTATCTGTATCCTCCGGGGGAAAAAAGGAACTTATAATTTCATCGTCCGAAGAAGAATCAGACTCTTGGGGGGAATTACTGTTGTCAGACAAGTAATTCTGGGATAGGCTATATCGAGAACTTTTATCCTTCTCCGATGTCTTAGCCCTTTTGCTTGGCTTCAAGTAATTTTTTACCTCCGTCTTAATAAGGGATCTTATATTTTCTAACAATGAAGGCGACTTGTTAAAGCGGCTTTTAATTAAAGCCTTCAAGATACACTCTGGTGCTCCAAATCAAAGTACCCCCCAGGGGTTAATATCCATGTGTGGCTGAGAGACTTGACGCTGACACATAGATGGTCAATGCAATCTCCAATTTATTACAGAAAGTAAGCGGTATGTGTATCTTCAGAAAAGGGCAGTACTTTCTGAGGCCCAGGCATTATTTAATTGGCTCAAAAGGGAGAAGAGATAAGAGAGAGGAGATAATACACTAGCATCTGCGCACTGGGCACTACTTTGGAATGTGAACTAATGTAAACATCTGGTTATCGTCGCCATGTTGTAATGGCGTCTATCCTAACAATAATACTGCACACGTCATATATGACACTTCAAAGAGGCGTTCTTCTATAGGCAGTGAGTAATATGTGTATATCATATTCATCCACCCAAGGGATTGGCTTAGTGTCCTTTCACAGTGCAAACATCTTCTTCAAAGCATCTGTGGGGAGATAGAAGACAAACGCTGCCCACAGGTCTCTGCCCCCCCCTTCTTCTCCTCATAGCATTGCATAGACAGAGCTCGACTAACAGCAGAAAGGGGATGGGGGAGGCTCTTGAAATAAGAAGTTTGTAACAACTTAAGATTAACCAGTTACAGTCCTAGAGATACAAAAAATATAGAATAAAATTCACACATCTCTAACAGACTCGTCCGATGTGGTCTTGTCAATACATCCCTGGTAGGGCTGCACGATATGGGAATTTTGTGCGATTGCGATTAGGGCCCTAAAAATTGCGATAAAGCGGCTGGGTATGACATAGTTATAGGGGATCTGTGGACGGCACTGTTGTGGGGGATCTGTGGATGACGCTGTGTTGTGGGGGATCTGTGGATGACGCTGTGTTGTGGGGGATCTGTGGATGACGCTGTGTTGTGGGGGATCTGTGGATGACGCTGTGTTGTGGGGGATCTGTGGATGACGCTGTGTTGTGGGGGATCTGTGGAGGACGCTGTTATGGGGGATCTGTGGAGGACGCTGTTATGGGGGATCTGTGGAGGACGCTGTTATGGGGGATCTGTGGAGGACGCTGTTATGGGGGATCTGTGGAGGACGCTGTTATAGGGGATGTGTGCTATGACACATAGGGCCATGAGGGGGGGCAGCATAAGACATATAGCATCTTATGCTGGTCCCCCTCATGGCCCTATGTGTCCCCTCATGTGTCCTAAACTGCGCACATAACTGGCTTTGTGTGTAAAGTATTTTACTAGTGTGTAAAACAAGCTCTCTCCTATTGATAACATGGCCAGCCTCTGTACTCACTGTCACTATGAATGCACTACAGCGAGCGGCAGTCAGGAAGCAGGAGCGTTACTAAGTGACGTCAGTCACGCGCCGGCCAGGCCGCTCGCTGCCGTGCATTCATCGTGAAAGTGAGTACAGAGGCTGCCATGTTATCAATAGGAGAGAGATTGTTTCACACACTAGTAAAATACTTTACACACAAAGCCAGTTATGTGCACGGGGCCCCTTCATATATAATCGCGGCATTTTCGGGTCGGCCAAATCGCCATATCGCATTTGCCGATTATCGCGATTCGATTATTTTTTCGATTTATCGTGCAGCCCTAATCGCTGGCATAATTTTTTCTCATAAAAAGAAGATAACGCTGTCTTAGGCCTCTTTCACACTTGCGTTGTTGGGATCCGGCATGCACTTCCGTTGCCGGAGGTGCCTGCCGGATCCGTAACAACGCAAGTGTACTGAAAGCATTTGAAGACGGAACCGTCTTCCAAATGCTTTCAGTGTTACTATGGCACCCAGGACGCTATTAAAGTCCTGGTTGCCATAGTAGTAGCGGGGAGCGGGGGAGCGGTATACTTACAGTCCGTGCGGCTCCCCGGGCGCTCCAGAATGACGTCAGAGCGCCCCATGCGCATGGATGACGTGATCCATGTGATCACGTGATCCATGCGCTTGGGGCGCCCTGACGTCACTCTGGAGCGCCCGGGGAGCCGCACGGACGGTAAGTATGCTGCTCCCCTGCTCCCCGCTACACTTACCATGGCTGTCAGGACTTTAGCGTCCCGGTAGCCATGGTAACTATTCAGAAAAAGCTAAACGTCGGGTCCGGCAATGCGCTGAAACGACGTTTAGCTTAAGGCCGGATCCGGATCAATGCCTTTCAATGGGCATTGATCCCGGATCCGGCCTTGCGGCAAGTCTTCAGGATTTTTGGCCGGAGCAAAAAGCGCAGCATGCTGCGGTATTTTCTCCGGCCAAAAAACGTTCCGTACCGGAACTGAAGACATCCTGATGCATCCTGAACGGATTTCTCTCCATTCAGAATGCATTAGGATAATCCTGATCAGGATTCTTCCGGCATAGAGTCCCGACGACGGAACTCTATGCCGGAAGACAATAACGCAAGTGTGAAAGAGCCCTTACACAATGCACATTTTCAGTTTTTTCTTTTTGCCTGCGTCTTCTTAGGTTTTGACTGGAAAAAAGATAATACAAAGGGCCAGAATGAGACGGAGTACCATATATGAGCCACTTACCCAAAGGAAGATTGCTCAACTACCAGGACTGGAGTCACCATTTCTCCCTCTGCAGATTCTTGTCTTTTTTATTCCTCCATGGTGAACAGAAGAACCAAGGAGCCTACTCTCTGAGAACGAATAGTTAAACATTTATACCCTATCTGTGTATTTCTGATAGGGTCAGGTGAAGAGAGAGAGAGCGGGAAAGGAACGTCCATTTACATCAGCCAAGCACAGACCAGTCTTCCCCAGCGCTAGCAGTAGTAGCCTCAGCGAAATGGTCCGGCTTGCTGCCTTACATACTGCGCTTATGCAGTGTTCTTGCTCACACCTGGAAGTGCGTCACCACGCGCACCGCCTCCCGGAAGACGCCGCTCTCCAGCTCTAAGAAAGGCCACGTGACAGAGCCCTTCCTCTCGGATGTCCACGTGCCCGTCGACCGGATCGACGTCCTCCCACGCACCCAAAAGTGCGTTACCACACGCACTGCCTCCCGGAAGACGCCATACTTCAGTCCACAGAAAACAGCGCGGCAGAGGATGCAAGGATGCCCGAGTGTCCTGCGTCTGGATCGGTACTCAGCTCTGGATCCTGGATGGAGCTTTCATGGGGCAGAGCTTTCCCAGAAAGGTAACCCACATGCCTTCCGCAAGATACGGAGGGCCCCTGGAGTACCTCCGCATTCTAGGGTCCTGTCAGCCTGCCCTGCAGTGCGATGGACCCCGGGAGTATACCGTCAGCCCTCCAGGGGCCCCCTAGGAATAACAGACCGACAGTAAGGAACCTAAAAGGAAAAACTTAAGGAACCTAAAAGGAAAAACTGTAGGTCTCCCACTCCAGGGACAGGAAACCACTGAAGGGGTAGAGAGGCTTCACCTTTTTTATTCTGTAGGTTTCCTGTCCCTGGGGGTGGATCCCTCTCTCTGTGATGCTGTCGTGGGGAGGGGAGGGGCTTTTTTGGTGTTTTATTTTTTTTGAGTGGCATCGAATGGTAGAGTATTGCAATACATTTTTATGGTATCGAGATCGAATCAAAATTTTGGTATCGTGACAACCCTAGTCTGCTACTGCCCATCCTGCTGTGCTCCAAATTAAGATATCATATTGATATTTATTGGGCATTGGGGGCACAGGGGCAGCATAGTGCTATCAGCGTTCATATTGAAATGTATTTTAATATTCAATGTCTGTTTCTCTTTAGAGGGTGTACAGTAAAAACTGAATACTGAGTAGACCTAAGGGATTAAAAAGTAGGGGTATAAGGATTGATTCACATATATCCGCTCTGTAGCGTGTTCTGTCTATTATATTTGGCATCATCTATAACACATGCAGCTTCATTGCCGCGTCTGTTGTGCAAAATGCCACAAGGGGGCCCACTGAGGCTTTATCGCCCAAGGTCCAAGTGAACCTGGAGCCGGCCTGCCACCAATGAAAATGTTGAAAAGGGCTTGTGAGGGAGGGATTGGTTAGGTCTCACTGCCCCACCAATGGAAATAAACATGACAGCCCTAGGGGGAGGGGGGTTGTTGGCATCCATTTTCAGCTAGTATCTGAGGGAGTGAGCCCAGTGCTCCCACTGATTCTGCATTATGGCGAGCTGAGTCATATTTAAATAATAAATGTAATCGTTATATAGTGGTATATATTTTAATATGCACCTTGTGTTTTGTTATGCGCATGAATCAGTCAGCGCCAAGCAGCACCCTGCTAAGCCCCACCCCAACCGGTCCCTGGGAAAATTGTCTTGCATGAAACTGGTCATTGGTGCAAAAAAGGTTGAGGACCACTGCCATATAAGATACCCCATGCCCCCGGCTTTCAGCCCCTCCAGCATACAGTCCCATGTAAATACATAACTCCCTCTGCCTTCAGATACCTCCAGCATACAGTCCCATTTAAGATACATCATTCCACTGCCTTCAGCCCCTCCAGAATACAGTCAGTCCCATGTAAATACATCACACCCCCTCCAGCATACAGTCCCATGTAAATACATCACTCCCCCTGCCTTCACCCCATCCAGCATACAGTCCCAAATACATCAGTCCCCCTGCCTTCAGCATTTCCAGCATACAGTCTCATGTAAATTCATCACTCCCCCTGCCTTCAGACCCTCTAGCATACAGTCCCAAATTCATCACTCCCCCTGCCTTCACCCCATCCAGCATACAGTCCCATGTCAAATACATCACTCCCCTGCCTTCAGACCCTCTAGCATACAGTCCCATGTCAAATACATCACTCCCCTGCCTTCAGACCCTCTAGCATACAGTCCCATGTCAAATACATCACTCCCCTGCCTTCAGACCCTCTAGCATACAGTCCCATGTCAAATACATCACTCCCCTGCCTTCAGACCCTCTAGCATACAGTCCCATGTCAAATACATCACTCCCCTGCCTTCAGACCCTCTAGCATACAGTCCTATGTAAAATTCATCACTCCCCCTGCCTTCACCCCATCCAGCATACAGTCCCAAATACATCACTCCCCTGCCTTTAGCCCATCCAGCATACAGTCCCAAATACATCACTCCCTCTGCCTTCACCCCATCCAGCATACAGTCCCAAATACATCAGTCCCCCTGCCTTCAGCATTTCCAGCATACAGTCTCATGTAAATTCATCACTCCCCCTGCCTTCACCCCATCCAGCATACAGTCCCAAATACATCAGTCCCCCTGCCTTCAGCATTTCCAGCATACAGTCTCATGTAAATTCATCACTCCCCCTGCCTTCAGACCCTCTAGCATACAGTCCCAAATTCATCACTCCCCCTGCCTTCACCCCCTCCAGCATACAGTCCCATGTCAAATACATCACTCCCTCTGCCTTCAGCCCCTCTAGCATACAGTCCCATGTCAAATACATCACTCCCTCTGCCTTCAGCCCCTCTAGCATACAGTCCCATGTCAAATACATCACTCCCTCTGCCTTCAGACCCTCTAGCATACAGTCCCATGTCAAATACATCACTCCCCTGCCTTCAGACCCTCTAGCATACAGTCCCATGTTAATAATATCACTCCCCTCTCTAACATATATTCTCCAGTACAAAGATCACTCATACTCCATTAAGCCCCTGCAAAAATGCCCCCAAGTAAAAAATAACAATGATTGTTCTCATTCACGCAGCGACCTGCAGCACCCGCTCCTCTCTCCAACAATGCGCTCTGTCGAGTCTCCTGCAAATCCTGAGGCCCCGCCCCATGGACGAGGAGACTCCGCCTCTTCCTATGACATCATATCTGCCAGGTGCAACTCCGTTCTAGTAGTCACTGCCGCGCAAGCATGGACTCTGGGCCTGAGGAGCTGATGCCACGGCTCCTTCCAGTAGGGAAGTGCGACCTGATGGAGGATTTCGATCCTGCAGTTCCCCCTCGCACACCGCAGGAATATCTGAGGCGGGTCCAGTAAGTAATAACGTCACGCATTACTGCTCCTACCTCTATGTGGAGTGTAGATTGGGGTTTGGAGTAGCGCTATTTTTTATATGGTAATGTGTGCTTTGCAAACTTTGTCAGCCGTCATTCAGAAGCAGTCTCTAGATTAGGTGTTGATTGGTATGCAGGGGGACAGGGGAAACTGCTGCTGGAAGGGGCCCAGGAGGAGGACAAATGGATTATTCAGGGTGCACTGGTCTTCTTCTCTGCATGCCTGCAGTGCACAGCTAGAGGACATGACATAGTGGTTTAGGTTTATCAACACTGGTGTAAGTGAAAACTGGGTTAGTTGCCCATGGCAACCAATCGGATTGCACCTTTCATTCTTCAGAGTTTATTTGGAAAATGAAAGATGGAATCTGGTTGCTATGGGCAACTAAGCCAGTTTTACTTTAAACCAGTTGGATAAATCTCCCCCAGTGTGCGTCGCAGGCAGCGCACTACTGTATAACCTGACCCTGTGTAATGTCAGCGTAATGCCTAGACATTGTGCTGTGGAAAGAGCAGAGGCGCCTGCAGGAGACGAAAAGTCGTTTTTATTTGGTCCAAAGTCTGCATTTTCGGCTAGTTTCACACTAAGGGTGTACTTTCACACTAGCGTTATTCTTTTCCGGCATTGAGTTCCGTCCTATGGGCTTAATACCGGAAAAGAACTGATCAGTTTTGTGCTAATGCATTCTGAATGGAGAGCAATCCGTTCAGGATGTCTTCAGTTCAGGCCTCCTGCACACGAACATGTGCTTCCTGTTGCCGTATTGCGGACCGCATTTGTGGATCCGCAATACACGGGCGCCATTCCGCATCACGGATGCGGATCTATTCACTTCAATGGGTCTGCAAATCCGGAGATGCGGAACAGAACCCTACGGAAGCACTACAGAGTACTTCCGTGGGGTTTCATCCCGTACTTCCGTTCCGCAAAAGTTAGGACGTGTTCTATCTTTTTGTGGAACTGCAGGATCGCGGACCCATTAAAGTAAAAGGGTCCATGATCTGCTGCGGCTGCCCCATGGATGGTGTTCGTGCATTGCGTCCTGCATATTGCTGGCTGCAACACGACCACGGGGCGCACACGTTCGTGTGCAGGAGGCCCCAGTCTTTTAGACTTTTCAGAACGGAGATAATACCGCAGCATGCTGCTGTTTTATCTCGTCCAAAATTCTGGAACACTTGCTGGAATGCCAGATCCGGCATTTTTTCCCATTGACATGCATTAATGCCGGATCCAGCCCAGAGTGTTCTGGCAAAATGGATCCGGCAAAAAAATGCTGGATTCATTTTTCCGGATGACACCGGAGAGATGGATCCGGCATTTCAATGCATTTGTCAGACTCCTCAGGATCCTGATCCGTCTGACAAATGCCACCAGTTGGCATGCGTTTTGATGGAGATTATCTCAGACAATGGGGGAATATTGCTAGGATATGCCCTCATTGTTTGATAGCCGTGACATATGCACCTATATCGAGAACGGACCCCCCGGAGTGGTGGAGGGTGCATGCGCAGCCGCCCTCCATTAATTTCTATTGGGGAAGGGGGGTGAAAATATGGGAGTGGTCATGCGTGGTGCTTTCCCATTCACTTCTATGGGTAGAGCGCTTGGTGGTGGCCAGACTGGACTCCTCCAGCTACCACTTTGTGTGGCTCTTCTTAGGATATAGGTGTGGGACCCACAACCAGAGGTCGCACTAAATTTATTTAATTTTTGTTCCAGAAGTGTAAAAATACTTCTCTTACCATTTTTGAGGAGTATTTTTAGCCAAGGAGAAGTACGAAAGTTGAAGTAATTTTGAAATACATATACTGCACTTGTTCACATCTGCGTTGAAGGCAGCGTTTGGAGAATCTGTCACAGATTTTGTTAAAAAGACCAGCCAAAAAAATCATTACATGCAGGGCTTTTTTTGTCTGGTAAAAAGACAGGATCCCAAACAGAAACTGAACAGTCATTGGAGTCTGTTCAGCTGTGTTACTGTCAGTTAGGCTGGGGTCACATCATGTTTCTGTCATGTGTTTAACATGCGTGAAAAAACATATAGTTTAACGGACGCCTCAGACAGATGCCATGCTGTGACGTCCATCACCATAGTGTTCCATTTTACATAACGTTTTTTAAAAATGTGCTGATTTAGATAGCATGAATATTGCACAGGTGTGCCTCAGATATGCCACACCTGTGAGTTGGGATGGATTATCTAGGCAAAGGAGAAGTACTCACTAACACAGATTTAGGCCTCTTTCACACTACCGGTTTTTTTTTTTCGTCTTGTGGCCCGTTTTTTGCGTTTGGTATATATATTTGTGAACAATATTTTATAGTAATGGGTCTTTTGTGCAAGTAGAAAATGTTTCAGATCTTTAAAGTTCAGCTCATGCAAAATGGGAGCAAAACTAGAAATGTTGCGTTTTATATATTTATATTTTTGTGACGTGGAACCAGGTACATACTGGGGTCTTGGTTCAACATTTAATTGGTGACATTAATACCCAATATTCTTCTTTCCAATGTGAATTTTTCTGGATTTCCTACATCTAGTCTTCAATGAAATTTTTTTTTTCTAGTGGGGATACCTACTATGCGTAACAGCGGGGGCCGCGATGGTCTCGAATGTGGCCCCACCCTAAGACGCTCCTCTTCAAACAGATTGGGACAGAATATTTTGGCACCTAGGAATAATGGCACTTTCCCGTGCCTCCATTGTATTCAATGTTCGCATATTATATAGGGATCAGAGTTTTATCATCCACATACAGGTAAACCCTTTAACCTGTTGGGGACACATGACGTACTGGTACGTCATGATGCCCTGGTACTTAAGGACGCGGTGATCGGAACAGAGTGCCTGCTGAAATGCCGAGTGGGGTCCTGCAAACCGCAGGTTAATTCAGACCTGCGGTTTTCTGCGTTTCCGGGTTATTCGAGTCTCTGGTGACCCGATAACCCGGAATAGGATGGCGATCGGTGGTGTGATAATACACAGGATCGCTTCCTATTTGCTGCACGGGCGGGCGGGGGTTAACTCCCCCCAGCTCTCCTCTACTCCTCCATTCTGCGTCCGGGAGCGAGGAGAGAGAGAAGCCTGCGTTGGATCTCCTGACCCAGCACCCAGCTTTTTGACCCTCCACAGTGCCAAATGGCACTAAAAGGTACTTTAGGGACAGGTTAGGGAAAGGTTAGGTTAGGCAGGGATATTCAGGGAAAGTTTTAGGGGGAAAAAAAAACAAAAGTTTGACTGTTGCATCACGCTGACTGTGGCCAGCACTCTAAGGCTGGGTTCACACTTGAGCGTTTTACAGCGCGTTCAAACGCGCTGTAAAACGCTCAACACATGAAAACCAATGCTTCCCTATGGCCCTGGTTCTCACTTGGGCGTTTTACAGCGCGTTTTACAGCGCTGAAAAACGCCCTACGCTCAAACAAGTTCTTGAGCTTCTTTGGGGCGTTTTGACGCGCGTTTGTGGCCATAGGACACTGCAGTCAATCACACAAACGCGCGTCAAACGCGCGTTTACTATTGCATAAAAACGTGCGTTAAACGCGCATATAAAATGCGCTCAAGTGTGAACCCAGCCTAAGCGTCTGGCAACTGTTAGCGAATCTCCCACCCCACCGCTGATCAGCTTCGGACGGCAAGTTTAGTGTGTGTGTGTGTGTGTGTGTGTTTTTTTTTTTTTTTTTTTTTTCTGTTCGGTTTATGGCAAAGTCCGCAAACACCCGTGCCCCCACAGACACACGCACACTAAATAAAGTTTTCCACACACGCGCACTCACACTCCCCTATGGCCCGCTAGATGTTCTCGGCCGAGGAGGTATACACCCAGCTTTCCTCCGACTCCGAGAGCCCCAGTAAGGAAGAGGATGACCCCACTTTCCTCTTGTCATCCGCGTCCTCCTTTTCATCTAGCGATGATGATGAGCCCCCAAGGCGGCGGAGCAAGGGGATCGCCATGCCAGCCACCCTGTGGCCCACACTAGTACGAGCAGCTTTGGGGCTCGTACTAGTTTTCCGGCCCACCAGATAAGTCCACCTGAGCCCCCTACCGGTGAACTTGTCTGGTGTACCCCACAGGATTTTGAGCCTGTGATTCCTGATTTTGTTGGCCAACCTGGAATCCAGATTCCCACAGTGGGCTTCACTGAATATTACTATTTGTCTTTTTTTCAGTGACCACTTTGTGAATCTGATGGTGGTGCAAACAAACTTGTACGCCCAATAGTTCATTGCTCAACACCCGGGCTCCTTTTTGGCTAGGGCCGGTGGCTGGACTCCGGTCAGTGCAGCCAAGATGAGGATGTTTTGGGGCCTCGTGCTGCACATGGGTTTAGTAAAAAAAAATACACAGTCAGGCTGTACTGGAGTGGGGATGTCCTCTACCAGGCCCCACTTTACAGTACGGCCATGACACGCTTCTGTTTTTAAAGCCATTCGGAAATGCCTGCATTGTGCAGATAATGCAGCATGTCGTCCCCCCCCCCCCCCCCAAAGTGATGCTGCCTATTACCGTCTGTACAAAATCAGGTCGGCCATCGATCACTTTGGGGTAGGGTTGAACGATATACCGCGATATAAAAAAATGGCGATATCTCAGTTTCCGAATAATCGCGGTATTTAATGACTTCATAGGAGTGGTCGCATGTGTGCTGACCACTTCTAAAATGTCTGATTCCTGCCACCTGCTTACGTTCCCTAGTCACTGGCCTCTGCCTCCTGCATTACTACTAGCACGTGGAGGGCTGAACCTGGCTGCAGGGACGAGCAGTTTTTCTTTTTTTTTTCTTCTTTTTTTTATTTTTCTTCACTTTTTATATAAACCTGTCATATACTGCCGCACAAGTCTTGTGCTTCGCAGCAGCTGCCGCCTTTCACCTTGCTATGCTCCTCCTCCCCCTCTCGTCTTGCTCTGCTCCTCCGCCTCTGGTCAGTGCCGTAGTTTGAGTGACATATGACTAGAACTCGGTGGGATCTAACCAATAGACTTTTCTCTGACCCATGGGGCAGCCAACATATAACGCAGTAAGTGATATTGCTGCCATCTGCTGCAACTTTACCAAGACTTTGTAAAAACATTAATATGTGTCACCTAGGGCTGCACGATAAATCAAAAAAATAATCGAATCGCGATAATCAGCAAATGCGATTTGGCCGACCCAAAAATGCCGCGATTATATATGAAGGGGCCCCGCGCACATAACTGGCTTTGTGTGTAAAGTATTTTACTAGTGTGTGAAACAATCTCTCTCCTATTGATAACAGGTCCAGCCTCTGTACTCACTGTCACTAGGAATGCACGGCAGCGAGCGGCCCGGCCGGCGCGTGACTGACATCACTTAGTAACGCTCCTGCTTCCTGAAGTGGGAGGAGCGTTACTAAGTGATGTCAGTCACGCGCCGGCCAGCTCGCTGCCGCTCGCTGTAGTGCATTCATAGTGACAGTGAGTACAGAGGCTGGACCTGTTATCAATAGGAGAGAGATTGTTTCACACACTAGTAAAATACTTTTCACACAAAGCCAGTTATGTGCGCAGTTTGGGACACATAGGGCCATGAGGGGGACCAGCATAAGATGCTATATGTCTTATGCTGCCCCCCCTCATGGCCCTATATATAATAGCACAGATCCACCCCACAACACGGCGTCCTCCACAGATCCACCCCACAACACGGCGTCCTCCACAGATCCACCCCACAACACGGCGTCCTCCACAGATCCACCCCACAACACGGCGTCCTCCACAGATCCACCCCACAACACGGCGTCCTCCACAGATCCACCCCACAACACGGCGTCCTCCACAGATCCACCCCACAACACGGCGTCATACCCAGCCGCGTCAGCGGCTCATATGGGAAAATCCAAGCAAATAGACCTCTAGCACAATTCCCTTAAAATATTGCATCGCATATCGTTATCGCAATTTTTAGGGCCCTAATCGCAATCGCACAAAATTCCCATATCGTGCAGCCCTAGTGTCACCTACTCATGTGTCTGCACTGTCCATTGGGGTGATTTATAGGGGTAGGAGAACTTCATATTTGAAGTCAGCTTCCTCATGTACTGCTATTTTGGGGGTGGAGTGACATCACCACAGAATGACACCCCCCACCCCCAATACCAGTTGTCAGTTCTAGCCCATGTGGAGCCCTGTCTTCTTTAAAATCTCCCAAAGAAGACTTCCTCCATGAATTATCCTAATAGGATTTCAGCCCAGTTAAATTGATCGTAAGAGACGTCCCTACACTACCACACACCGCCCCATACAGTGTAACGTCTTCTTGTGGCCCACTGCCCCATACAGTGTAACGTCTTCTTGTGGCTCCAAGTGCTAAATGGGTATTTATCGCGATAAATTTCTTATCGTTATCGTGGGAATATTTTTATCGCCCAACCCTACTTTGGGGCAAAATTTTTGGAGGCCTATGTACCTGGAAGGGAGGTCGCGGTTGACGAGTCTCTCATTGCTTTCAAGGGGAGACTGATTTTCTGCCAGTATGTTCCCTCTAAGCAGGCGAGGTATGGCGTGAAGCTGTACAAACTTTGTGAGAGTACCTTGGGGCTTCACTTATAAGTTTCGTGTGTACGAGGGGCGAGATTCCCGTATTCAACCCCCAGAATGTCCCACCACTGTTAGCGGGAAACTTGTGTGGGATCTTATGCACCCACTGCTAGATAAGGGTTACCACCTGTACGTGGATAACTTTTATACTAGTATCCCCCTGTTCCAGTCCCTCGCCGCCAGATCCACGTGCGCTTGTGGGACCGGCCTCCCTACCTACCCTTTCCAGGTACCTATCCCCAGGGGTGAGACCGGTGCCCTTACCAGTGGAAACCTGTTGCTGGTCAGATATAAGGACAAGAGGGATGTCCTTGTACTGTCAACAATTCACGGTAACGGCATCACCCCTGTCCTTGTGCGAGGTACCGCTGCAACGGTCCTCAAGCCCGATTGTATCGTCGACTACAATCGGTATATGGGAGGAGTTCATCTCTCTGATAAAGTCCTCAAGCCATATAACGCCATGCGCAAAACACGGGCATGGTACAAAAAAGTTGCGGTCTACTTGGTACAGGTTGCCTTGTACAACTCTTTTGTGCTGTCCCACAGCGCTGGCAACACAGGGACATTCCTTCAGTTCTCTGAGGCAGTCCTCAAGGACCTGATCTTTTCTGACCGGGAAAGAGCAGGCCGGAGTACCTCGGGAACTGGAGGCGCCCAGATAGTCCCTGGCCAACACTTTCCAGGTGTGGTCCCCCATACTGGAAAGAGGGGACTGACCCAAAAAAGTGCAGTGTGTCACAGGAGGGGGATACGGTAGGACACCACCAATCAGTGACACGTGCCCCGATCATCCGTGTCTCTGCATTATTGGTTGCTTCAGGGAGTACTACACTTCCATGGAGTACTAAATTTATAATCCTTTTGCCCAATTTTAATTCCATTTAGCCACTGTCAACCGAAAAAAAATGTGTGGTTCTAAGACTTGAGACACAAACATATTTTTTTTTTTTTTTTTTAAAAATCATATTTTGTAAAACTAAAATAAATAAAAAAGTTGACCTATTAGTTATCGCTGCGTCCAAAATAATCTGCTCTATAAAAATACCCCATGACCTAACCCCTCAGATGAACACGGTCAAAAAATAAAACCTGTGCCAAAACTGCATTTTTCTTTTTTTTTATTTCTTTTTTTTTTGCAAATTTTCAATTTTAATCTATTTTTTCCAGTAACAAAGCAAGGGTTAACCAGGGTAAGCCAAACAAAACTTTATATTTATTACCCTGATTCTGCAATTTACAGAAACACCCCATATGTGGTCATAAACTGCTGTATGACCAAACGGCAGGGTGCAGAAGGAAAGGAACGCCATATGGTTTCTGGAATGCAGATTTTGATGGCCTTTTTTTTATTTTATTTTTTGACACCATGTCCCATTTGAAGAACCCCTGATGCACCCCTGGAGTAGAAACTCCATAAAAGTGACCCATCTAAGAAACTACACCCCTCAAGGTATTCAAAACTGATTTTACAAACTTTATTAACCCTTTAGGTGTTCCTCAACAGTTTATGGCAAATGGAGAGGAAATTTCAGAATTTCTATTTTTGGTAACCTTGCCTCACAAAAATGTAATATAGAGCGACTAAAAATAGTCCCAACAAAACTGCCACCTTATCCCATAGTTTCCAAAATGGGGTCACTTTTATGGAGTTTCTACTCTAGGGGTGCATCAGGGGGGCTTCAAATGGGACATACAGTAAATAAACCAGTCCAGCAAAATCTGCCTTCTAAAAACCACACAGCGCTCCCTGACGTCAGAAAGCCAGAGCGCCGTAATCTTACGATGCGCGAGTGTCGTCATAGTGTTCCTTGCCTGTGCTGGCATCCGCCTCAGGGAAGGAACTGCGCATGCGCTAGCTTGCGCATCGCAAGATTACGGCGCTCTGGCTTTCTGACGTCGGGGAACAAGGAGGAGATTCTGAGGATGCGGGGCGGTGCTGGGCTCCTTCACGCTGGACTCGTCTCAGGGACAGGACTCATCTCAGGTTAACTTGCATATGTATGAAATCGTATTTTTTTTTTTTTTACACAATAAAAGCACACAGAGCTATGAGGACTGGGTATTGCGCATGTGGTATCGGCCATCTAGCAACCCATGTCTTCAGCTCTATACACAAAATCCCTTTAAGGACAGAGTATGCAAACATAAATCGATTCACACTGAAAATCTCCTGTTGCCCATACCCTATCATTTTCATGCTTCTAAACATTGTATTTCTCTATTGAGGTACCAAATAATTGAGCAGGTTAAATTGCCCAGAAGGGGAGGAGACCTCAAGAAGTTGCTTTTGAAAAGAGAAGCATATTGGATCCATACCCTGGGCACCTTGCATCCATGGTGCCTGAATAGAGATTTTGAGATTGGTTATATCAACGATTGACTAAATTATATTAAAATTAGGGGTGGGCGGTATAGGCGATATGCAATATAAATTTGTGCCATGATATGGATTTTGTGCATATCGCCTATGTCGCCGGAGTGCGATATGACCACGGAGCGGCAGTTCCGATCGGAGTCCCAGCAGTGTAATGCTGGGGCTCCGATCGGTTACCATGGCAGCCAGGATGCTACTGAAGTCCTGGCTGCCATGGTATGTCAGTGAGCAGCATTATACTCACGAGCGCTGTGGCCGCCGGGTGCTCCTTCTCATAGGTCTGTGTGGCGCATTGCTAATGCTAGAAGCATTAGCAATGCGCTGCACAGACCGAAGAAGGAGCGGCCACGGCACACGTGAGTATAATGCTGCTCACTGACATACCATGGCAGCCAGGACTTCAGTAGCATCCTGGCTGCCATGGTAACCGATCGGAGCCCCAGCATTACACTGCTGGGACTCCGATTGGAACTGCTGCTGCCACCAATGATGTGGGGATTAAGCTGTGGATTAATCCCCACAAAGTGAGAGGGCTGGAGCAGGGAACAGGTACCCCGGGGACGCATGGCCTCCCTTACTTGTTCCTCTGGAGTAAGCCCTGCATGCAGGCTTCCCCAGGCGCACGCAATTTCCCACATAAGGAAAACTCGTGGGGGATCCGGCATATGAATTCAACAGGCGAGATTCTCCTTGGGCAAGAGAATCTCGTGAGCATGTGGCGCTTAGTGGCGCGGCATTCCAGTTAAAAGGGAGTGAGGAAATTTCAGTTTCTACCCTCGCTCAATGCTTGCAAACATGCTTGCCCTGGGAGACGCGGACGCTGCAAAAAAGCCTGTGGAGCCCTCAGCCCGGTAAATCTCCACCCATGGGAGAGAGATCTTTTTCTTAACCCCTTAAGGACTTGGGGCGTACCGGTATGCCCTGTTTCCCGAGTCCTTAAGGACCCAGGGCGTACCGGTACGTCCTAAATTTAAATCGTGATTGCGGCGTGGTGGGGGTTAATCCGAACAGGATGTCCGCTGAAATCATTCAGCGGGCATCCTGTCACAACGCCCGGGGGGTGTCATGTGACCCCCCCCACATCGGCGATCGCAGCAAACCGCAGGTCAATTCAGACCTGCGGTTTGCTGCGTTTCTGGTCCATTCGGGTCTCTGGTGACCCGATGAAACGGAAAAAGACTGATCGGATCACAGTCCATGCATTTGGGAGAGGCGGTGCTGGCCGTGGTGCTGAATGCTGCTGTCCAGGGTGCTGATTGGTGCAAGGAGAGACGCGCGAGACTTCAGACTTCAGACTTCAGACTTCAGACTTCAGACTTCAGACTTCAGACTTCAGACTTCAGACTTCAGACTTCAGACTTCAGACTTCAGACTTCAGACTTCAGACTTCAGACTTCAGACTTCAGACTTCAGACTTCAGACTTCAGACTTCAGACTTCAGACTTCAGACTTCAGACTTCAGACTTCAGACTTCAGACTTCAGACTTCAGACTTCAGACTTCAGACTTCAGACTTCAGACTTCAGACTTCAGACTTCAGACTTCAGACTTCAGACTTCAGACTTCAGACTTCAGACTTCAGACTTCAGACTTCAGACTTCAGACTTCAGACTTCAGACTTCAGACTTCAGACTTCAGACTTCAGACTTCATCACCCTCCAGGTAGGTTAGGGTCAGTGAGGGAGAGGCACCGTTAGGCAGGGATAGAAGGGAAAAGTTAGTTAGGGGGAAAAAAAAACAACTTTTATCTAGATTTACAAATTTACTGTTTTCCAGCTTTGAGAACCTAGGAGCCCCACAACACCACTTTATTTATTTTTTTGCGTGCGCTGACTGGCCGGCACTCTTAGCGTCCGGCCACTGTTAGCGCATCGCCCGCCCACCCCACCGCTGATCAACGTTGTACCGCTGATCAGCAAGTTTGAACTTTTTTTTTTTTTTTACTTTTTAGTACGCGAACACCCGTGCCCCCACACACTAGGGACCCTGTGGCCCACCCTAGTACGGGCCGCCCTGGGGCTCGTACTGGTTTCCCGGCCCACCAAATAAGCCCACTGGAGCCCCCTGCCGGTGAACTTAGCTGGTGTCCCCGTTAGGCAGGGATAGAAGGCAAAAGTTAGTTAGGAAAAAAAAAGCACTTTTATTCTAAACTTTTTTTGTTTCAGCTTTCAGACCCTGAGCCCGAGATTCCGGATTTTGTTGGCAATCCAGGAATCCAGATTCCCACCGTGGGGTTTACTGAAATGGACTTTTTTTTTTTTTTTTTTTTTTCAGTGACCCATTTGTGAATCTGATGGTGGAGCAAACAAACCTGTACGCCCAACAGTTCGTTGCTGAGCACCCGGGCTCCTTTTTGGCTAGACCCGGTGGCTGGACGCCGGTCAGTGCAGCTGAGATGAGGACATTTTGGGGCCTCGTGCTGCACATGGGTCTAGTGCAAAAACCCAGTGTCGGGCAATACTGGAGTGGGGATGTCCTCTACCAGACCCCACTCTACAGTATGGCCATGACACGTCCCCGGTTTGATGCCATCCGGAAATGTCTGCATTATTCAGATAATGCAGCATGTCGTCGTCCCCTGAGGTGATCCTGCCCATGACCGTCTGTATAAGATACGGCCGGTCATCGATCACTTTGGTGCCAAATTTGCGCAGGCCTATGTACCTGGAAGGGAGGTCGCGGTTGATGAGTCTCTCGTTGCGTTCAAGAGGATACTCAGTTTCCGCCAATACATTCCCACTAAGCGGGCGAGGTATGGCATGAAAATGTACAAAATTTGTGAGTTCCTCAGGGTACACTTACAAATTTCGTGTGTACGAGGGGCGAGATTCCCGTATTGAACCCCCAGAATGTCACCCCCCCCCCCCCGCCCCACTCTGGGTGTTAGCGGGAAACCCGTGTGGGACCTTATGTACCCACTGCTAGATGAGGGTTACCACTTGTACGTGGATAACTTTTATACTAGCATTCCCTTGTTCAGGTCCCTTGCCGCCAGATCCACGTTCGCTTGTGGGACCGTGCGGGAAAAATCAACGCGGCCTCCCTACGTGCCCTCTCCAGGTACCTATCCCCAGGGGTGAGACCCGTGCCCTTACCAGTGGAAACCTGTTGCTGGTCAGGTATAAGGACAAGAGGGATGTCCTTATACTGTCCACAATCCACGGTAACAGAATCACCCCTGTCCCTGTGCGAGGTACCGCGGCAATGGTCCACAAGCCCGATTGTATCGTCGACTACAATCGGTATATGGGAGGAGTTGATCTCTCTGATCAAGTCCTCAAGCCATATAATGCCATGTGCAAAACCCGGGCATGGTACAAAAAAGTTGCGGTCTACTTGGTGCAGGTTGCCATGTACAACTCTCTTGTACTATCCCGAAGCGCTGGCAGCACAGGGAAATTCCTCCAATTCTATGAGGCAGTCCTCAAGGACCTGACCTTGTCGGACCGGGAAAGAGCAGGCTGGAGTACCTCGGGAACTGGAGGCGCCCGGATCGTCCCTGGCTAACATTTTCCAGGTGTGGTCCCCCTTACTGGAAAGAAGGACGAAACCCCAAAAAAGTGCAGAGTGACACTTGCCCCGATCATCCAGGCCTCTGCGTTATCGATTGCTTCAGGGAGTATCACACTTCCATGGAGTACAAAATTTTTATAATCCCGAACAGTCCCCTAGAGAACATAAAAAACTATGGCTCTCAGACTGTGGAGACACTGAAACAATTGCATGCATCCTCAAACTGCGGCCCTCCAGATGTTGTACAACTAACTCCCAGCATGCCCAGACAACCTACAGCCATCAGCAGGGCATGGTGGGAATTGTAGTTTTACAACATCTGGAGGGCCTCACTTTGAGGACGCCTGCTTAGTGTCTCCAAAGTCTGAGAGCCATACATATTGGGCATCGCCGCGTCCGTGAAAATCTTCTCTATAAAAATAACATTTAACCCAACCCCCCGGATGAACAGTGTTAAAAAAAAAAAAAAAAAGCCATTTTTTGTCACCTAACATCACAAAAAGTGTAATAGCGTGCGATCAAAATGTCATATGCACCCCCAATTAGTGCCAATAAAACCGCCATCTCATCCCGCAAAAAATGAGCCCCTACATTAGTCGCCCAAAAAAAAAAAAAAAAAACTGTAGCTCCCAGGCTATGGAGATACTAAAATAATTATTTTGGGTTCCTAAAATGATAATATAGTGTAAAATCTAAATACATTTTAAAATGTAGACATATTAAGTATCGCCACGTCTATAAGAATCTGCCCCATAAAAATAACATTTGACCAAACCCCTCGGATGAACAGCGTTAAAAATATTAAATAAAAACTGTGCCAAAACTTTTTTTTTTTTTGGGCAAAATTTCCATTTGAATCCTTTATTTTCCCGGTAATAAAGTAAGGGTTAACAGCCAAACAGAACTAAATATTTATTGCCCAGATTCTGTCGTTTTCAGAAACACCCCATATGTGGTCGTAAATGGCTATATAGCCACACGGCAGGGCATAGAACGAAGGGAACGCCGTATGGTTTCTGGAAGGCAGATTTTGATGGACTGGTTTTTTTACACAATGTCCCATTAGAAGCCCCCCTGATGTAGCCTAGACTAGAAACTCCAAAAAAGTGACCCCATCTAAGAAACTACACCCTCAAGGTATTCAAAAGTTGCTGTACAAATTTTGTTAACCCTTTAGGTGTTCCACAAAACTAAATGGCGAATGTAGAAACAATTTTAGAATTTTCATTTTTTTTGTTACCTTGCCTCAAAAAAGTGTAATATAGATCAACCAAAATCATATTTGCCCTAAAATAGTCCCAAAACAACAACCACCTTATCCCGTAGTTTCCTAGATGGGGTCACTTTTATGGAGTTTCTACTCTAGGGGTGCATCAGGGGGGCTTGAAAGGGTACATGGTGTAAATAAACCAGTCCAGCAAAATCTGCCTTCCAAAAACCATATGGCGTTCCGCTTCTATGTCCTGCCGTTTAGCCAGATAGTAGTTTACGACCACATATGGGGTGTTTCTGCACATTACAGAATCAGGGCAACCCATATTGAGTTTTGTTTGGCTGTTAACCCGTTTTTTTTCAAGTAATAAAGTAAGGGTTAAAATGGAAAACTTTCCAAAAAATAGAAATTTCAAAATTGTTTCTCCATCTGCCATTAACTCTTGTGGAACACCTAAAGGGTTAACAAAGTTTGTAAACCCAGTTTTGAATAACTTGAGGGGTGTACTTTCTTAGATGGAGTCACTTTTTTGAAATTTCTATTCTAGGGGTGCAACGGGGGGCTTGAATTGGGACATGGTATAAACAAAACCAGTCCTGCAAAATCTGCCTTTCAAAACATATATGGTGTACCCCTCCTTTATGTCCTCCTGTTTGGCCAAACAGTAGTTTAGGACCACATATGGGGTGTTTTTGCAAACTACAGAATCGGGGCAACCCATATTGAGTTTTGTTTGGCAGTTAACCCTTGCTTTGTCCCTGGAAAAAATTGATTATATTGGAAAATTTTCCCAAAAATCAAAATTCTTAAATTGTATGTCCATTTGCCATGAAGTCTTGTGGAAGACCTAAAGGGTTAACAAAGTTTGTATAATCAGTTTTGAATACCTTGAGGGGTGTAGTTTCTAAAATCGGGTCATTTTTGGGTGGTTTCTATTACGTAAGCCTCTCAAAGTAACTTCAGACCTGAACTGGTCCATAAAAAGTGAGATTTTGAAAATTTCAGAAAAATTTCAAAATTTGCTTCTAAACTTCTAAGCTATGTAACATCCCCAAAAAATAGAATATCATTCCCAAAATGATACAAACATGAAGTAGACATATGGGGAATGTAAAGTCATCACAATTTTTGGGGGTATTACTATGTATTACAGAAGTAGAGAAACTGAAACTTTTAAATTTGCTAATTTTTCCCAATTTTTGGTAAATTTGGTATTTTTTTTCATTCAAAAAAATTTACTTTTTTGACCCAATTTTAGCAGTGTCATGAAGTACAATAAGTGACGAAAAAACAATCTCAGAATGGCCTGGGTAAGTCAGTGCTCCAGACAAAAAAAAATATGAAGGAGCCATTGGCTCCTAACCTGAAAAATTTAGGAGCCAAATGAAATTTTTAGTCGCCAAATTTAAAATATATATAATATAGCTGGGTTGCTTAGGAGCATATAAGCCATCTAAGGCCTCATGCACACGAACGTGTATATTCTTTCCATGTCCATTCCGCTTGTTTTTTTTTTTTTTTTTTTTGCGGGCCGTATACGGAACCATTCATTTCAATGGGTCCGCAAAATAAACGTAAGTTACTCCGTGTGCATTCTGTTTCCGTATGTCCGTACTTCTGTTCCGCAAAAAAAAAATGGAACATGTCCTATTATTGTCCGCATTACGGACAAGGATAGGACTGTTCTATTAGGGGCCAGCTGTTCCGTTCCGCAAAATACAGAATGCACACGGACGTCATCCGTATTTTATGCAGAACCATTTTTTGCAGACCGCAAAATGCATACGGTCGTGTGCAAGAGGCCTAAGTCTGAGAGGACACAATAACCCCTTTAAGCAGTGCATGTTGATGAAGTCAGCTGATACATGCCCAATGAGGCAGGTCTGTGAACAGTACCGTACCATGAGCTTTTAATTTACTTTTTTTACTAGGCCATCAGCACCTGCAATGACTGAAAATAATCTAACACAGCAATCTAACTCCTGTTATAGGTGCCAGAAAAAAAAAAAAAAGTGTCAAGGCTGTCAATAATTAGTGCATGGACAGCTTAAACCAGGAACACACTAGAAATCAGACAGCAACTGTACATATGTCATTTAGTGCTGATTTGGAAAAATATTAAAAGGAGTTGACAGGGGAGGCAAAATTTTTAGTACAGTGCTCAGGGTGGTTTAAAAAGAATCAATACTCACCACCACTGATCCCCTGCCACTCCTATTTCAATGCTTAATGGATCTCCACTGGTCTCGGCAGCTCAGTCAATCACTGGCCGAGAAAAGTATAGCGCCATAGCTAGTGATTGGCTGAGCAGGCGTCTCCTGGCATTTCCTGCTTGTGGAGACTGGACCATTAAGTAGAGACCAGTGACCAGTGGGAACCCAAGGTCTGCTGGGAGCTTGACGGGATTTGCGATGCAGGAGTGCTGAATTCACAAGTCTGTGAGATCCCGGCCCGGAGTCCTGCTGAGTGCAGGAGCGCATGGCGTCATTGGTTGCTATGACGCCGTGCGCTTCCTGCTGCCGCCGCAGTACAGTAATACACTGGTATGATCTATACCAGTGTATCACTGTACTGCGGCGGCAGCAGGAAGCGCATGGCGTCATAGCAACCAATGACGCCGTGCGCTCCTGCACTCAGCAGGACTCCGGGCCGGGATCTCACAGACTTGTGAATTCAGAAGCAGACTGCTGGAAGCGGAAGCACAAGATGCGGGAACCCAAGCCACGCCCACCCTCTATGCCGAGTAGTGTGAGCGAGCGGATCTTCATCCAGCAGACGGCTGCAGCGTATCTCTGCTGGATGAAAGCCTTTTTTTCTTAGAGGCAGAGCAGCGGAGGGTTTAGGCGCAAATGGCGACGAGACTACAAAGTCTTGTCGCCATTTTGCAATTCCAAGTCGCTTTGGCGACCATTTTGGTCGCCATCTGGAGCCCTGTAAGTAAAAGCATTTTAAAGTTATCAGCGCTTAGTGACACTGGTCAGATTTGCAAAAAATGGCTAAGTCCTTATAGGGAACCTGTCACTGGGATTTTGTGTATAGAGCTGAGGACATGAGTTGCTAGATGGCCGCTAGCACATCCACAATACCCAGTCCCCATAGCTCTGTGTGCTTTTATTGTGTAAAAAAACCCGATTTGATACATATGCAAATTAACCTGAGATGAGTCCTGTACGTCAGATGAGTCAGGGACAGGACTCATCTCGGGTTAATTTGCATATGTATCAAATCGATTTTTTTTTTTACACAATAAAAGCACACAGAGCTATGGGGACTGGGTATTGCGGATGTGCTAGCGGCCATCTAGCAACCCATGTCCTCAGCTCTATACACAAAATCCCGGTGACAGGTTCCCTTTAGGGTGAAATAGGGCTGAGTCCTTAAGGGGTTAAATACTGTTTTCGGTTCCCTTCTCCTATCAGTGTTAAGGGGGCCTTTATCTTGGTGTCTCTTTGAAGGGTGTTGATAGTATGTCTCTTTACAAAATCCACACCTGGTGCAGGTGTTGGTCTCTATCTCTCCCTGGCCCTATAAAAAGTTTTTCCCCTCACCCATGACGGCACCCCATGCGACCAGGGACCTCCCATCCGGGACAGGAAACCTGAGAAGATAAAAGGTTCACACCCCCACCAAGCACCAGTTCAGGTTTCCTGTCCTCCGGATAGGAAGTCCCTGGGAAGCTCACGTTGGTTCTCACCTACAGCCGGGGGGAGGCCCAGGTTCTTATCCGGTGGGTGGCCTCCCCCAGGTGGCGTCATGCTCTCCGGGGCTGCTGCCTACAGTCTGGGCTTCTTCCCCCACATTCCGGTGCTGGCCTGAGGGAGCCGCTGTGGCCGTGTTCGGGCGGCTTCCCTCCTTGCTCCCGGGTTGCCCGTCTTCCTGTCGGCGTCGGAAGGGGCGTCTGCGCATGCGTGCGCCCCGACGCGGGGGGGGCAGGGCTTGACCCGGAAGTCGGGTTGAGCGCCGATGTGTGCCCTGGCGCGTCTTTTAAAATATAAATGGGGCAGAGGGGGAGAACCCAGCCGGCTGATGTGGCACACAGTGTGGTGCTGAAGAGGCTCTTTGTGGCAGCAAGATGTCAGAGCCGGCAGACGGACGCGCCGAACCCCTGGAACCCTCAAGGCCCGCGAGTCCGGTACCAGTCCTGAGGAGTGGGGGCTAAAAAAGGTGGTGAGATATATCCTTTTTTTATTAATGGGGTGTTATCTGCTTGATTTGTGTAGGTGGCAAAGCCCCCCAAAAAAGCGGCCTCAAAGACAAAGCAAAAGGAGTGTGCAGGATGTAAGGTCCCCCTAGCTTCCTCCTACTCTAAGCCGTTATGCTCCCCATGTATTGATAAATTGGTGGCGGAGGAGTCACGGAGCCTTTCCAGGAATATGCGATCTTTAATAAGATCTGAAGTGAAAGCCTCCCTAAAATCCTTAACTACGAATCGCCTGCGGTCTCCGGGAAGATCTCCGGATATGAGAGATTCGGATTTAGACCATTCTGACGTGGAGGAAAGAGAAGCAGGCCAGTTACTCTCTGATGATACTAATTCGTCAGCAGAAGAGGAAATAGGGGGATCCCTTTTTTCGCCTGAAGATACCCAAAACCTCCTTAAAGTGGTCAGAGCGACGATGCAGTTAGAAGAGGTGAAACAGGCTAAGTCGACAGCAGACGTTGCCTTTCAGGGGTTAGGTCCCAGAAAGCAGAGAGTTTTTTCCATTCATGAGAATGTGCAGGCATTAATTAAAAAGGTAAAAAAGAGATAGGGGACGGCTCACCTCTGGTTTATGATGGCAAGGTGCACCAGACAGATGTTGTACCCAATCACCAAAAAACAATAGTAGTAAAAATGGAATGGGCACTCTTATACCTAGTACACTATGTAGGCAATGCGACTCAAGCAATATAATATATAAATTTATTGATGGCGATAAATATATGCAGGTATATATCAATATACAGTTGATCATGAAAACCTAATAACTTAACCCTCTAAATAAAATGATAAAAACTCACATAAAATTAATAGATAAAATAAGCATAGATCTATCCACTGTTATGGCTAATGGAAGGCCAGAGGTCCAGTCCTGCGTTAATAGGAGGGACACAATATAGTCCGTTACCTACAACAGTGGCTAACAGCAAATATACCTCCAGGGAAAATCTGTGAGTGAATGAACAATCAAATAAATCAATAAATGATATGTGAAAAATCGGCAATGCGTGATATAACACAGTGACTAAAAGTGGCAAGATATATTGAATCAACAATATGGTGTAAATAAATAAAATTGTGAATATATAAATAAATATCTCTGGAGAGTAAATCCAATTGCTGTCCCCCACTGGTAGTATTGTTCCAAAAAAGTGTCTCTATTTAATGAAAAACGTGTGGCCTGGCTCGCTGCTTAACCCCTTAAGGACTCAGCCCTATTTCACCTTAAGGACTTGGCCATTTTTTGCAAATCTGACCAGTGTCACTTTAAGTACTGATAACTTTAAAACGCTTTGACTTATCCAGGCCGTTCTGAGATTGTTTTTTCGTCACATATTGTACTTCATGACACTGCTAAAATTGGGTCAAAAAAGTTAATTTTTTTGCATAAAAAAATACCATATTTACCAAAAAATTTGAAAAATTTGCAAATTTCAAAGTTTCAGTTTCTCTACTTCTGTAATACATAGTAATACCCCCAAAAATTTTGATGACTTTACATTCCCCATATGTCTACTTCATGTTTGTAGCATTTTGGGATTGATATTTTATTTTTTGGGGATGTTATAAGGCTTAGAATTTAGAAGCAAATCTTGAAATTTTTCAGAAATTTACAAAAACCAAATTTTTAGGGACCACTACAGGTCTGAAGTCACTTTGCGAGGCTTACATAATAGAAACCGCCCAAAAATGACCCCATTCTATAAACTACACTCCTCAAGGTATTCAAAACTGATTTTACAAGCTTTGTTAACCCTTTAGGTATTGCACAAGAGTTATTGGCAAATGGGGATGAAATTTGAGAATTTCATTTTTTTGCCTAATTTTCCATTTTAACCCATTTTTTCCACTAACAAAGCAAGGGTTAACAGCCAAACAAGACTGTATCTTTATTGCCCTGACTCTGCCGTTTACAGAAACACCCCATATGTGGCCGTAAACTACTGTATGGCCACACAGCGGGGCGTAGAGTGAAAGGTGCGCCGTATGGTTTTTGGAAGCCAGATTTTGCTGGACTGTTTTTTTGACACCATGTCCCATTTGAAGCCCCCCTGATGCACCCCTAGAGTAGAAACTCCATAAAAGTGACCCCATCTAAGAAACTACACCCCTCAAGGTATTCAATACTGATTTTACAAACTTTGTTAACCCTTTAGGTGTTGCACAAGATTTAATGGAAAATAGAGATACAATTTCAAAATTTCACTTTTTTGGCAGATTTTCCATTTTAATATTTTTTTTCCAGTAACAAAGCAAGGGTTAACAGCCAAACAAAACTCAGTATTTATTGCCCTGATTCTGTAGTTTACAGAAACACCCCATATGTGGTCGTAAACCGCTGTACGGGCACGCGGCAGGGCGCAGAAGGAAAGGAACGCCATACGGTTTTTGGAAGGCAGGTTTTGCTGGACTGTTTTTTTTGACACCATGTCCCATTTGAAGCCCCCCCTGATGCACCCCTAGAGTAGAAACTCCAAAAAAGTGACCCCATTTTAGAAAGTACGGAATAAGGTGGCAGCTTTGTTGGTACTAGTTTAGGGTACATATGATTTTTGGTTGCTCTATATTACACTTTTTGTGCGGCAAGGTAACAAGAAATAGCTTTTTTGGCACTTTTTTTTTTTTTTTTGTTATTTACAACATTCATCTGACAGGTTAGATCATGTGGTAATTTTATAGAGCAGGTTGTCACGGACGCGGCGATACCTAATATGTATACCTTTTTTTTTATTTATGTAAGTTTTATACAATAACTTCATTTTTAAAACCAAAAAAAGTTTTAGTGTCTCCATAGTCTAAGAGCCATAGTTTTTTCAGTTTTTGGGCGATTATCTTGAGTAGGGTCTCATTTTTTGCGGGATGAGATGACGGTTTAATTGGCACTATTTTGGGGTGCATATGACTTTTTGATCGCTTGTTATTACACTTTTTGTGACGTAAGATGACAAAAAATGGCTTTTTTTTACACCGTTTTTATTTTTTATTTTTTACGGTGGTCACCTGAGGGGTTAGATCATGTGATATTCTTATAGAGCCGGTCGATACGGACGCGGCGATACCTAATATGTATACTTTATTTTTATTTATGTAAGTTTTACACAATGATTTCATTTTTGAAACCAAAAAAATCATGTTTTAGTGTTTCTTTAGTCTGAGAGCCATAGTTTTTTCAGTTTTTGGGCGATTATCTTGGGTAAGGTATGATTTTTGCGGGATGAGATGACGGTTTTATTGGTACTATTTTGGCGTACATGTGACTTTTTTGATCACTTTTATTACCTTTTTTGGGAAGTAAGGTGGGCAAAATTTCAATTTTCTCATAGTTTTTATTTTTTTATTTTTATGGTGTTCACCGTGCGGGGAAAGTAACATGACCGTTTTATAGATCAGGTCGTTACGGACGCAGCGATACCTAATATGTGTAGTGTATTTTTATTTTTTTAATTTTTATTCAGTGATGAATGTGTTTTTTTTTATTATCTTTTTTAACTTTTTTTTAACTTTTTTTGACCCAGACCCACTTGGTTCTGGAAGATCCAGTGGGTCTGATGTCTGTATAATACAGTACAGTACAATATATATTGTTCTGTACTGTATTTTACTTACACTGAACAGATCTATGCTTTCAGCATAGATCTGTTCAGCACCATGGACAGCAGGACGCCTGAGCGGGCGTCCTGTTGCCATGGGAACCTTCCCCGTCTGCTCAGAACTTCGCAGACGGGGAAGGGTAAGCACAGGGCTGAGGGGGGCTCTCTGGGGGCTCTCTCCGTCTCCATCGGGGGGCTGCAAAGGCACAGCAGCCCCCCGATGGAGAGGGAGGGAGCTCCCTGACCGACGACAGTTAACTTTTCCCATACAGCGGTCCGTACGGACCGCGGTATGGAAAGGGTTAAACGGCTGACATCTGCACAGATGTCAGCCGTTTATACCAGGGTGCCAGCAATGTGCTGGCACCCTGGTATAACCACTAGAAGCCAACGATCGTTCATGGGGAGGCGGGCGGGGGATCGCAATCCCGCCTGCCGCACCGCCCGCCTCCCGCACCGCCCCCACCGCATGCGACACCCCCCCCCCCCCCCCGCACCACCCGCCGGCATAAAATCGTGCAGGGGAAGGTGAAAAATATTGATTATAGGCACTCAAAAGTTTCTGATCCCCGCGGTCAGGGACCGCGGGCATCAGAAACTGCAAAAAGCGCAGCAAACCGCAGGTCTGAATTGACCTGCGGTTTGCTGCGATCGCCGACACGGGGGGGTCACATGACCCCCCCTGGCGTTGTCACAGGATGCCGGCTGAAGGATTTCAGCCGAAATCCCGTTCCGTTTAACCCCTCGGGCGCCGGAATAGTCCTTAAGGACTCGGGAAATAGGGCGTACCGATACGCCCTGCGTCCTTAAGGGGTTAATCCACACAATTATCCGCAGGTAGACTCAGTTTGAATACATAGGCTGTATCATTGAACAGCCGCGGCAATAGTATAAGTATGTCCAATACTGTTGCGATTTGGTGAAGCAATAATGTAATTGGAGCAAACAATATATCAGAGTGATTAGGCAGCAGTACGCATATATCCAGCTATATTATGTCAGTTCGCAAATATCGGAGCTAGCAGCTCTTACTCACATACATTCCCACCGTGGCGTCCCACGTGGTGTAAGTTCAAGCGGCCTAGTCTCTCTGTAGCACAGCTACGCTGTATGCTACCGATACTGTCTCACCCCGACTGAACAAAAATGCTGGCTGTGTAACGCTGCTGCTCCGCATCCGGTTTCTTTAGTTAGGATCAATGTTCCTCCTGTTTGGGTCGATGTTGATACTTGAACATTTGAGCTATCAGTCTCTATATAAATCCAGAGTGATCCGTAGTTCGATTCTATTTAGAACCGCAATTCTGACATCCTTTGGAAAAGCGCTTTCTTAATCCAATCTAGTAGAAAATTGTTGCCGGTACGTTGTCAGATCCAATTGCTCCTTACCAGACGCGTTTCAAAGGCTTCCTGCCTTCTTCCTCAGTGGCTAATTTGGAACTGACTAACTAGCCGGCTTTTTATCCTCCATAGGGCTCTTTAATAGACCTGAAATGGACCCAAATGGATCTGGATTTCACAGATGCATTTGATTTGTATTGCGGTAAACTTGCGGTATATATGCGGTTTTTATATACCTATGCGTTTTTGTATATTCTGTATTCCTATGTCCACCAGCATCCTTCTACCTATCAAATTTTTGTTATATCTAATTGCAGTTAGATCTTATATGAATAATACCATCCTATATCATAAATTAATGTCACCATAATATTAACACATTTATCTTACTAAAATACAATACAATAGTTATACATCTTTATTATATTAAAAAAATATTAAATAGTTGAGAGCTTCTATATTAGGTCTAAAAATATTATATAAAAAAAATAAAAAATCTAAATATAAATGTAAATAGTTACTTCGGTAATATATTCAACAAATACATATATAAATATCCTTTTTAATTAATATGCAGCAAGCTTAACTTATGGGGCTCATCCTCTGCAATGGTTCGGGCAGAGTGTTTTTTGAGAGTAAACAAAAGGATGACAAACCCGTTGATGATAACAAATTCCGTATAATACTGCCTTTTAATGCACAACATAAAAAAATAGAGCAAAGCATTAAAAAGAATTGGCATCTTATCCAGAAGGATAAAATTATAGGCCCCCCTAATCCCACCATTACCGGTGATAGTGTACACAAAGGCCCCTAACTTGGGCCTGAAAATAGCACCATCTATTAAAAATCAGACAAGAGAAACTGGTTCTGTCAACAAATGGTTAAAAATGAGTGGGTTCCACAGATGTGGAGGCTGTATAAATTGTAGGAATACGTCATTTCCAAAAAAAACTATGCGAGTGACCTCAACACAAAATAATTTTTCAGTTGAGATAAAAGACCTTCTCACTTGCAATAGCTCAAACGTAATCTACATTATTGAATGCCCATGTGCTAAACAATATATTGGCAGGACTAAGAGACCCCTAAAAGTTAGGATAGCGGAACATATCAACAATATTAAGAAAGGGTACGATAAACATGTACTATCAAAACATTTTAAACTGATACATAATCAAGATCCCAAGTCTCTAACCTTTGCAGCATTCGAACAAATAGAACGCCATTGGAGGGGGGGCAATCATATTGCCCGAATGTCTAGGGCGGAGTCTAGGAAGATATTCGAATTCGGCAGTTTGGCTCCGGATGGACTCAACGCCGAGTTGGAAATATTTGGGTTTTTGTGATGGGTCGGGCGTCTTCGGCTCATGGGGGGTACTAGTCGGGCTGTTTAGCAGCACTATGACCCTCCCTGCGCTGGAGATCTCCGACCCCAGTCCATCCATCTGTACCCCATACACTCTGCCTGAACCATTGCAGAGGATGAGCCCCATAAGTTAAGCTTGCTGCATATTAATTAAAAAGGATATTTATATATGTATTTGTTGAATATATTACCGAAGTAACTATTTACATTTATATTTATATTTTTTATTTTTATTTATATTTTTAGATTATTATTATTTTTTTTTATATAATATTTTTAGACCTAATATAGAAGCTCTCAACTATTTAATATTTTTTTAATATAATAAAGATGTATAAGTATTGTATTTTAGTAAGATAAATGTGTTAATATTATGGTGACATTAATTTATGATATAGGATGGTATTATTCATATAAGATCTAACTGCAATTAGATATAACAAAAATTTGATAGGTAGAAGGATGCTGGTGGACATAGGAATACAGAATATACAAAAACGCATAGGTATATAAAAACCGCATATATAGCGCAAGTTTACCGCAATACAAATCAAATGCATCTGTGAAATCCAGATCCATTTGGGTCCATTTCAGGTCTATTAAAGAGCCCTATGGAGGATAAAAAGCCGGCTAGTTAGTCAGTTCCAAATTAGCCACTGAGGAAGAAGGCAGGAAGCCTTTGAAACGCGTCTGGTAAGGAGCAATTGGATCTGACAACGTACCGGCAACAATTTTCTACTAGATTGGATTAAGAAAGCGCTTTTCCAAAGGATGTCAGAATTGCGGTTCTAAATAGAATCGAACTACGGATCACTCTGGATTTATATAGAGACTGATAGCTCAAATGTTCAAGTATCAACATCGACCCAAACAGGAGGAACATTGATCCTAACTAAAGAAACCGGATGCGGAGCAGCAGCGTTACACAGCCAGCATTTTTGTTCACAGTCGGGGTGAGACAGTATCGGTAGCATACAGCGTAGCTGTGCTACAGAGAGACTAGGCCGCTTGAACTTACACCACGTGGGACGCCACGGTGGGAATGTATGTGAGTAAGAGCTGCTAGCTCCGATATTTGCGAACTGACATAATATAGCTGGATATATGCGTACTGCTGCCTAATCACTCTGATATATTGTTTGCTCCAATTACATTATTGCTTCACCAAATCGCAACAGTATTGGACATACTTATACTATTGCCGCGGCTGTTCAATGATACAGCCTATGTATTCAAACTGAGTCTACCTGCGGATAATTGTGTGGATTAAGCAGCGAGCCAGGCCACACGTTTTTCATTAAATAGAGACACTTTTTTGGAACAATACTACCAGTGGGGGACAGCAATTGGATTTACTCTCCAGAGATATTTATTTATTTATATATTCACAATTTTATTTATTTACACCATATTGTTGATTCAATATATCTTGCCACTTTTAGTCACTGTGTTATATCACGCATTGCCGATTTTTCACATATCATTTATTGATTTATTTGATTGTTCATTCACTCACAGATTTTCCCTGGAGGTATATTTGCTGTTAGCCACTGTTGTAGGTAACGGACTATATTGTGTCCCTCCTATTAACGCAGGACTGGACCTCTGGCCTTCCATTAGCCATAACAGTGGATAGATCTATGCTTATTTTATCTATTAATTTTATGTGAGTTTTTATCATTTTATTTAGAGGGTTAAGTTATTAGGTTTTCATCATCAACTGTATATTGATATATACCTGCATATATTTAGCGCTATCAATAAATTAATATATTATATTGCTTGAGTCGCATTGCCTACATAGTGTACTAGGTATAAGAGTGCCCATTCCATTTTTACTATTAATTAAAAAGGAATGGAAGAATCCTGATAGGAAGTTTTTTGTTCCAAGCTCTGTCAAAAGGAAATATCCCTTTGATGAGAAGGTAGCAGCCTGTTGGGACAAGGCCCCTATTGTTGATGCTCCGGTGGCGAAGATTGCCAAGAAGTCTGCTCTACCGTTCGATGACCTTTGTAACCTATCTGATCCTCTGGATAAAAAAGCGGATTTTTATTTGAAGAAGGCCTGGGAATCATCCTCTACCTGCTTGAGGCCGGCGGTTGCAGCGTCATGGGTCTCTAGGTCACTACATATCTGGCTGGAACAGTTAGAGCAGCATCTCAGTGAGAAGAAACCAAGAGAAGAAGTTTTGGCCTCTCTTCCCACCTTTTTTAAGGCTGTTGATTTTTTAGCCGATGCCTCCACAGATATAGTTAGGTTCTCAGCCAGATCATCCGCCTTATCCAATGCAGCTAGAAGAGCTATTTGGCTAAGGTCCTGGAAGGCGGATCAGGGTTCTAAGGCTAGGTTATGCTCTATCCCCTGTGAGGGTGATAGGCTCTTTGGATCTTTCCTAGATGATATACTTGAAAAGGCCTCAGATAAGCAGGGTTTTCCAGCTCCTCAACGCCCCCCCTTTTTTCGTAGATACCAAGGCAAAAGGCAAAAGGGTAGGCAGTATGATAAAAGGGAAAAGGATAGATTTCCTAAGAAATCCGGAGGTTTCCTCTTTAAACCCCAAGATCAAAAGCCCAAAGATGAGCAATGACGCCAAATCCCAGGTAGGGGGAAGATTATCTCTCTTTCTCCCAGCCTGGAAGAACATAACCAAAAACGGCTGGATCCTGGGTGGGGTTGGAGAAGGGTTCCGGCTGGAGCTTCTGACCCGTCCCCAGGACTCGTTCAGGCTGACAGATTACCCCAAGGATCTAGTCAAGAGACAGGCCTTAGAATCAGAGGTCTTGCTGCTTCTGCGAAAAGGGGTGGTTGTCCCGGTTCCGCAGGCAGAGAGGGGCTTGGGTTTTTACTCTCCTCTTTTTTTAGTAAAAAAACCCAATGGCTCCTTCCGGGTAATCCTAAACCTGAAGAAATTAAACAGATTCCTCAGCTACAAAAAATTTCGCATGGAGACCATAAGGTCGGCCATAGATCTCCTATCAAAGAACTGCTGGATGGCGACTCTGGACTTGGAGGACGCGTACTACCACGTGCCAATTCATGTGTCCTCCCAAAAATATTTGAGGACTGCAGTCTGGGTTCAGGGGGAATGTCTACACCTGCAATACAGAGCCCTCCCCTTTGGGGTTTCTCAAGCCCCCAGAATCTTCACCAAGGTGATTGCGGAAGTAGCCTCCTTCCTAAGGTTGTCATGGGTTCCGTTGCTGCCATACTTGGACGACTTCCTGTTTGTTTCCCAGACCAAGGAAGGCTTGATTCAAAACATCGGGGTTTCCTGCGCCCTGTTAAAGAGCCTGGGCTGGAAAATAAATTGGAAAAAGTCTTGCCTAACACCATCCCAGAGTTGTGTATTTTTAGGCATCCTCTTAGACTCCCGAGTAGAAAAGTCCTTCCTCCTTCCGCCCGCCCGCCAAGATATTTTCCATCAGGGAGCATGTTTTGGATCTTTTCAGATCCTACCTCTGCTCGTTCAGGAGGGCAATGGCAGTGCTAGGCCACCTGACAGCAACCTTTCCAGCGGTCCTATATGCACAGGCTCATACAAGGAAGCTACAGTCATGCATCCTGCGCCAATGGGACTGCTGCAAGCAGTCGTTGGACCGACCCTTCCACTTATCCGCAGAGGCGAGAGTGTTTCTTCTTTGGTGGACTGTGACAGAGAATCTCTCAGGAGGAGTACCATGGGCCTTTCGGGATCCGATGGTAATTACAACAGACGCCAGCCCGTGGGGTTGGGGGGCCCACTCGGAGAACAAGGGTTGGCAAGGGAGGTGGGATTTGAATACCAGGAAAGCCACCTCGAACTTCAAAGAACTGAAAGCAGTAGAGATGGCCTTAAAAGCGATAGCTCCAGACGTATCCTTCAGGAACATAGTCCTATACTCAGACAACTTGACTACAGTGGCATACATCAACCATCAAGGCGGAACAAGAGTACCTTCTCTGGCGATACTCTGTCACCAGATCTTTCAGCTAGCAGAGCAGAAACATCTATCCCTGTCGGCAGTCCACATAAAGGGGAAGGAGAACATAGTAGCCGATTTTCTGAGTCGCACCCAGCTAAAGCAGGGCGACTGGTGCCTAAACTCAGGTCTTCTCCCAGTTAACGCAGAAATTCGGCCTCCCTACGGTCGACCTGTTTGCCTCCAGAAAAAACAGGAAAGTGGAAAGGTTCTTCTCCCTAAGTCGTCTGGACGATCCAACAGCCTTAGACGGACTAGCACAGAACTGGACTCAGGAGGAGGGTTATGCCTTCCCTCCGTTTTCCCTAATTCCGCGGGTCCTGAAAAGTCCAGAGGGAGAAAGCAACGATTACCCTTGTGGCCCCAGTGTGGCCGAAAAGGTCCTGGTACTCCTGCCTCCTAGACCTAGCAATAGCCCCCCCTTGGATTCTGCCCCCTCGGGAGGATCTATTATATCAGGGCCCGATCCTGCATCCCAATCCAGGAATTTTGCATCTGGCAGCATGGAGGCTGAGAGGGAGATTTGGTTAGGTCGGGGTTTGTCCCAATCTGTAGTTTCCACCATTTTGGAAAGTAGGAAAGCCACCACGGCCAGAAAATATAATAAAATCTGGGAAGTCTTTTCCTCCTTTTTAGGGATCAATCCTGACCCCTTCTCTCCTCCAAATGTCTCTAGGGTCCTAGATTTTTTACAAGCTGGCTTGGATAAGGGGCTTAGGGCTTCCATCCTAAGAGTACATGTGGCAGCCTTGAGTTACTACTTCGATTCCCAGCTGGCCCTGCATCCTTGGGTTAAAAGGTTTCTGTCGGCAGCCTCCAGGATCCGCCCTTTGATAAGACCCTTGTCCCCTCCTTGGGACCTTAACACGGTCTTGACGGCTCTGTCACAGAAACCTTTTGAGCCCTTGTCAGACATACCCATAGATATGCTCTCTTTCAAGATGTCCTTTTTACTGGCCATTACTTCAGCTAGGAGGATCTCAGAAATTCAGGCCTTCTCGGCTTTTCCTCCTTATACTCAGGTCTTGGACGACAAAGTTATTATTAGGCCTCTCCCGTCCTTCCAGCCAAAGGTGGTTTCGGACTTCGATAGAAGTCAGGATGTGGTCCTTCCATCTTTTTGCCCTAATCCCTCTAATAGTTTAGAAATGGAGTATCATTGCCTGGACGTCAAAAGATGTCTGCTTGCTTATTCAGAGTCTACCTCTGCCTGGAGGTTGGAAGAAAACCTCCTTATTCAATTTTGGGGTAGAAATAAGGGGCGGAAAGTGTCCACGGCAGTTATTGCTAGATGGGTAAAAAGGGCCATTTCCGAAGCCTATTTAGCGCAGGGTCTCTCGCCCCCTTCAGGGTTTGGAGCCCACTCCACCCGAGCGGTAGCTACGTCCTGGGCCGAGAGGGCGGATGCCTCCCTGGCCCAGATTTGTAGAGCAGCAACTTGGAGCTCTCAACATACCTTTTTAAAACATTACAGGCTCCAACTTCACGCGGATTCCGCCTTTGGTAGGAAGGTGCTTCAGGCGGTTGTCACCCCCTAGTTTCTCATTAATAGTCTATCTCGCATGGGGTGCCGTCATGGGTGAGGGGAAAACAACATTGCTTACCGGTAATTGTTTTTCTCCATACCCATGACGGCACCCCCGAAATTTTCCCTTCCCTATAATAAAAGTATATTAAAAAAAAAAAAAAACTTTAGTTGTCCTTTATTAGGTTATAGGCCGAGTAGCCCGCTACTTCCTTATTGGTTTCTGAGAGTTTTCTCTCAAGTATTGAAGAGATATAATGTACCGTATTGGATCTCTCTCTCTCTCTTTTTCTTACGTGTATTCACCTCCGGAGTACTGTTTATTACTATCACTGGTGCTTGGTGGGGGTGTGAACCTTCTTTTATCTTCTCAGGTTTCCTGTCCCGGATGGGAGGTCCCTGGTCGCATGGGGTGCCGTCATGGGTATCGAGAAAAACAATTACCGGTAAGCAATGTTTTCTTAATCTTCTAGGGCAGGGAGACCTTGATGCCTAAACCAGCAAGTGGAGACCCGGCACGCAAAAAAATGTGCCATGTGTCGAAAGTCTTTTCTCCTCTAAATCCGAAGGTTTTTGTGCTGAAAATGCACTGAGAAGATAGTTACAGATGAGTCGAAACCATGAGGGCTATGATAAAGGAAGAGATTAATGCGGCGGTGGACTTAAAGATTATGCCACAGTCCCCTGGCCCATCTACCTCGCATAGATCCTTTTGCTTCTGATACAGCCTTTCATCTAGATGAAGGGGAATTGTTATCCTACTCAAACTCCTCCTCTGATGATGATGGTTCTGGAAAACCTCTGCTTAACCTCTGTTTCTTCCAGAAGAAACAGAGGGACTTCTATATTCATAGTGGCTCTTATGGTTTTTAGAAGATATTAAATAAACACATTCCATCCAGGGCCATATGTTTTGAAGGGCTGGTGGAAAGAAAGAAAAGAACCTTTCCCATCCATAACCATATTAAAGCCCTTATATCTAGGGAGTGTTGAGATCCGGAAAAGAGGTCGGCTGTATCACATGGGGTTACTGCAATATGATATGAACGGTTTTACAAATTTTTTTTAGAACATCCACTCGAAATCAACACTTCATGACAAAATTTACAGCAAAATATTGCAAGTATCCATGGAGACAAGATAAGGGAATCATTATCCAATAATTCTTATCGCTTGCCCATTGAATATGTTACCATTGAAGTAAATTAATAAGGGGGAAAAATAGAATCATGACCCTGTGAGCCCAAGATATAACACAGAACCCAGACATTGAGGGAAACAGAATAGTGTTTGTAGACAGACATGCTAATTTTTAACCTTTCTACTTTTTTACCTGATTTGTGTCACTAGCGTTTTATTACAGCAGCCCAAACATAATTAAAATACAAAAAAATCCAGTCCGGATTTTCAAGATTATGTAATTAAGCTACTAATTGGACAAATGTACCGCCTACCTCAAGAAAACAGTTTAACCCCCATCAGTTCCAGTACACTACTATAAGCCACTGAGGAAGGGGCAGTAACAGGCTCCGAAATGAATTTGGTAAAAGGAACTTGAGGGTTATACAAGTCAAGATTATTGGACCACCGCCACTAGAATTTACTTTATGCTGGATTCCATACAACACGAGACCTAAACTTAACCACGATCTCATACTCCCCAAGTGAACTTCCACCCTGAAATCAAGGACAAATCACAACTACCTTCGGGAGTGATCATTGGAGCCGGGTGAGTGCAGGAGCTGTGAGGTCTTTCAGAGACCTCGATCAGCCCTGCACAGAGGCTGTACAGCTTTTCTTGGGGGGGGGGGGGGGTGTATTTCTCCTGTAACTAGGGCTACTATGTCAGCCCCAATTACAGGAGGAATCAACAGTGAGGAAAAAATAAATAAAAGTGAAGTTAAATATCCCACATAGGTCTTGTATGACCTTATGGGGGCCGAAAAGTGTAAAATAAATAAAAAGGTTTCACATGTAAAAAAAAAAATAAAAAAAAAAATCCCTAAGTAAGGAATACTTTCTATAAAAAAAAAAGAAATAAAATAGACATATTTGGTATTGCCGCGTCCGTGACTGTCAGGTCTATAAATATATCACATGATCGACCCAGTCCGATAAACGCCATAAAAAACAAAACTGTCAAAAAAAGCTATTTTTGTCACCTAAATCACAAAGTGCAACACCAAGTGATCAATAAGGCGTATGTCACACAAAATGGTACCAATAAAACAGTTGCCTCATCCCGCAAAAAATGAGCCCCTACATAAAAAAAAAAAAACTATAGCTCTCAGAACATGGACACATTAAAACATAGTATTTTTTTGTTTCAAAAAATACTATTATTGTGTAAAACTTAAATAAATGAAAAAAGTATACCTAATATGTATCGCCACGTCCGTAACTTTCTGCACTATAAAAATGTCCCTTGACCGAACCCCTCAGACGAACGCTGTAAAAATAAACTGTGCTAAAACAACACATTTTTTTGGTCACCTTGCCCCATAAAGTGTTATAATGAATGATCAAAAAAATCATATGTACCTAAAAATAGTACCAATAAAACTGGCACCTTATCCCCTAGTTTCCAAAATGGGGTCACTTCTTGGGAGTTTCTACTGTAAGGGTGCATCAGGGGGGCTTTAAATGGGACATGGCATCTAAAAAATGTGGCGTTCCTTTTCTTCTGCGCCCTGCCGTGTGCCCATACAGCAGTTTGACATGTGGGGTTTTTCTGTAAACCGCAGAATCTGAGTGATAAATATTGAGTTTTTTGTTTGGCTGTTAACCATTGATGTGTTAAAGAAGAAAATTGGACTAAAATGGAAAATCTGCCAAAAAAGTGAAATTTAAAATTTTGATCTCCATTTTCCTTTTAATTCTTGTGGAACGCCTAAAGGGTTAGCAAAGTTTGTAAAATCAGTTTTAAGTAACTTGGGTCATTTATGGGGGGTATCCACTATGTAGGCCCCACAAAGTGACTTCAGACATGAACTGGTCCTTAAAAAGTGGGTTTTGGCAATTTTCTTAAAAATTTTAATAATTGCTTCTAAACTTCTAAGCCTTCTAACGTCCTAAAAAATAAAATGACATTTCCAAAATGATGTCAACATAAAGTAGACATATGGGGAATATTAAGTAATAAATATTTTGAGGTATCACTTTCTGTTTTATAAGCAGAGAAATTGAAATTTTGAAAATTGCTAATTTTTCAAAAGTTTTGGTAAATTTGGGATTTTTTCATAAATAAAGGGGAAATATACTGACTCAAATTTATGACTAAAAGCGGTCCAAAGTTATTACCACATAAAGTGATGTCAGATTTGCTAAATTAGGCCTGGTCTGGAAGGGGGGCAAATGGCCCAGATGTGAAGTGGTTAAAGAGGCTCTGTCACTAGGATCAAGCCTATTAAAGCAGGGCTCATGATGCTGATTAAAAATATACCTTTCTTTTGTCTGTTAAATAGCTGTAGAGAAAGCTGTGTTTTTATTCATATGCAAATGAGCGATTGGAGCATTAGGAGGTGGGGTTGAATCATCTGAGCACTGCTATGTAGCACCTAGGGTTGTTTCGGGTATCGAATTTTCGATATCCAATCAATACTTTTGTCTGGTATCAACCTCGATACCGGGATTTGCCTTTTTTCGATACTAGGCTTTGCTATTGTGCAGTCTAGTATCAGAACATGGAGCGCGCTGCTCTCAGTGCGCTCCGTGTTCTCCTCAGCAGCACAGGGGAGAAGGAAGCACTCTCTCCCTCCCCCTGTGCTGCTGCTGCCACCAATGAGGAGAGTGGGGCGGGCGCACTACGCTACCAACCAATGAAAGTAAACGTTTAATACAAATCCAGGAGGCGGGTGCTGGCGGGGAGCTGCGATCAGCAGCAGTTAAACCCTCAGGTGCCTCACCCGCCTCCTGTATTAAATGTTAATTATCATTGGTGGCAGTGGCCACAGCGTTCCCCCCCCCCCCCTCCCTCATTGGTGGTGCAGTGGCAGCTTCTGATCGGAGCCCCAGCTTTGTAATCCTGGGGCTCCAATCAGTTACCATGGCAGCCAGGACGCTACTGAAGCCCTGGCTGCCATGGTGAGCTCCCTGCTGCCATGTGCACAAAGCACAGGGCAGCAGCGAGAGTGTGAGATCCTATTCACCCTAATAGAGCTCTATTAGGGTGAATAGGACAAGGGAATAAAAGATCCCATGTTCTTTAATGGTTATTAAATAAAAAGTAAAAAAAAAACTCCAATATTAAATCACCCCCTTTCCCAATTTTATATATAAACAATAAATAACTAAACCTATTACATATTGCCACGTCTGAAAAGTTCCAACTATTAAAATATAGAAAAAAGTCCTATGCGGTGAACGCCCTAACAGAAGAAGAGTCACCTTGTCCCCCCAAAAAAATAGGATCGGACTGTTGGATTATGGGCCGGACGTTTCATGAAATGCACGTGGCTTTTTTTGGTGTTTTCATTTTTTTCCGCGTGGTAGAGTATCGCAATACTTTTTTTATAGTATCGAAACTGAATCAAAATTTTGGTATCAAAACTAACCTAGTAGCACCCCCTGTGCTCTGCACACGCCCCCTTGATTGACAGTGCTAGACACGCTGAGGGCAAGAGCTGTGTGCTAGCATGTAAATATCATATATTCCATACACTGTAGCTTCACCACACTGATATCTGCTCATAAATATAATCTACATATTACTGTTTTATACATAGGCACAATATATGATCATTATAGACTCCAGCAATGTGTTAGCTTAGGCTACTTTCACACTGGCGTTTCTGGGTCCCCTTGTGAGATCCGTTTCAGGGCTCTCACAAGCGGCCCAAAACAGATCAGTTTAGCCCCAATGCATTCTGAATGGATAAGGATCCGTTCAGAATGCATCAATTTGCCTCCGTTCAGCCTCCATTCCGCTCTGGAGGCGGACACCAAAACGCTGGTGTGAAAGTAGTTTTGATGTCCGCCTGACAATGCGGAGCCAAACTGTAAGTCAATGGGGACGGATCCATTTTCACTGACACAATATGGTGCAATTGAAAACTGATCCGCCTCCCATTGACTTTCAGTGTAAGTCCAAATGGATCCATTTGCATTATGAACAAAAAATAAATATATATATTTTTTTTGTTTATGGTAATTTTGAACGGATACAATCATTGCATTATAGGTGCGGATCCGTCTGTGCAGATACCAGACAGATCTGCACCTAACGCAGGTGTGAAAGTAGCCTTATAAGCATGGGAAAAACCATGCATCTCTGTGGTAATGCTATAGCTTAGTGGTATAGTGGTCTTCACTTTATGTAGAGATCCTAGGTTCTAATCCCAAACATGTTTTCTTTCTGTTCATTATTTAATTGAAATTTTTTTTTTTTCTTATTCCAAACCATTTTAAAAGGCTATACTATTATAAAATATGATCGTATAATAATAATAAGGCCTTGATATATTGAAGTGTTTTTGTTTTTTGCCCTTTTTTATTACCTATTTATTCACAATATGATGATAAAGAAACCAATAATATTAGCTTTCTAAAAAAAACAAAAACAAAAAAAACATTCTCAATATAATAAGGATATAGACTTTTCTTATGGGACAAATGTGGAAGAAAACATTTTTTTTGTCTCTCCGAATATTCAAACCTACATGTAAACTAATTCCTTAAAGGGTAACAGATTGATAGAGATAGATTGATATCATCTATCCTATCATCTATCCTATGCGTTAGGGTGCAAAATCAGGCCAACACGAACCGGCACAAAGGTCGCAAAATCAGGCCAACACGAACCGGCACAAAGGTCCAATTCAATAGAGAAAAGTACAAAAAGCCAGCAGCACTCCGATATAATCAAAAAGTGAACGTGGTTTATTCACCCAGTATCAAATAGCAGCGACGTTTCAACCGCTTGTTGCGGTCTTTCTCAAGCTTCACGTTCACTTTTTGATTATATCGGAGTGCTGCTGGCTTTTTTTACATATATATTATATTATTGGTGTGACTAAGTTTACCTTAGTTCCCTAGTTAATACTTTTGAATAGGTATTGAATTAACTAGTAATTGCTGCATATTTCCTGTCAGAAAAGTTACTGGTATGCTGTCTCCGATTAACAGTCTATATTATTTATGTGACTAAATTAGAATCTGTAAAGGAGGAGATTCTAACCCATTAGAAATACCAAGCCAAAGAGAGCTCGTGATCTGCGCTAAGACAACAAAAAGAAAGCAGTGGTAAATCAAAATATATATTTATTAAATAACAATAATACAGTGCAAACTAATATAAGAAAATTGGTGACAAATGAAATTCAATCAATGATATGCAAATTTTCAAGAAAGTAATCCAAAAAAAAAAAAAAAATATATATATATATATATATATATATATATATATATATATACATACACATACACTGCTCAAAAAAATAAAGGGAACACAAAAATAACACATCCTAGATCTGAATTAATTAAATATTCTTCTGAAATACTTTGTTCTTTACATAGTTGAATGTGCTGACAACAAAATCACACAAAAATAAAAAAATGGAAATCAAATTTTTCAACCCATGGAGGTCTGGATTTGGAGTCACACTCAAAATGAAAGTGGAAAAACACACTACAGGCTGATCCAACTTTGATGTAATGTCCTTAAAACAAGTCAAAATGAGGCTCAGTAGTGTGTGTGGCCTCCACGTGCCTGTATAGAAACATAGAAACATAGAATGTGTCGGCAGATAAGAACCATTTGGCCCATCTAGTCTGCCCAATATACTGAGTACTATGGATAGCCCCTGGCCCTATCTTATATGAAGGTTGGCCTTATGCCTATCCCATGCATGCTTAAACTCCGTATGACCTCCCTACAACGCCTGTGCATGATCCTGATGAGGTGGCGGATGGTCTCCTGAGGGATCTCCTCCCAGACCTGGACTAAAGCATCTGCCAACTCCTGGACAGTCTGTGGTGCAACATGACGTTGGTGGATAAAGTGAGACTTGATGTCCCAGATGTGCTCAATTGGATTTAGGTCTGGGGAACGGGCGGGCCAGTCCATAGCATCAATGCCTTCGTCTTGCAGGAACTGCTGACACACTCCAGCCACATGAGGTCTAGCATTGTCTTGCATTAGGAGGAAACCAGGGCCAACCGCACCAGCATATGGTCTCACAAGGGGTCTGAGGATCTCATCTCGGTACCTAATGGCAGTCAGGCTACCTCTGGCGAGCACATGGAGGGCTGTGCGGCCCTCCAAAGAAATGCCACCCCACACCATTACTGACCCAATGCCAAACCGGTCATGCTGGAGGATGTAGCAGGCAGCAGAACGTTCTACACGGCTTCTCCAGACTCTGTCACGTCTGTCACATGTGCTCAGTGTGAACCTGCTTTCATCTGTGAAGAGCACAGGGCGCCAGTGGCGAATTTGCCAATCTTGGTGTTCTTTGGCAAATGCCAAACGTCCTGCACGGTGTTGGGCTGTAAGCACAACCCCCAGCTGTGGACGTCGGGCCCCCATATCGCCCTCATGGAGTCTGTTTCTGACCGTTTGAGCAGACACATGCACATTTGTAGCCTGCTGGAGGTCATTTTGCAGGGCTCTGGCAGTGCTCCTCCTGTTCCTCCTTGCACAAATGCGGAGGTAGCGGTCCTGCTGCTGGGTTGTTGCCCTCCTACGGCCTCCTTCACATCTCCTGATGTACTGGCCTGTCTCCTGGTAGCGCCTCCATGCTCTGGACACTACGCTGACAGACACAGCAAACCTTCTTGCCACAGCTCGCATTGATGTGCCATCCTGGATAAGCTGCACTACCTGAGCCACTTGTGTGGGTTGTAGACTCCGTCTCATGCTACCACTAGAGTGAAAGCACCGCCAGCATTCAAAAGTGACCAAAACATCAGCCAGGAAGCATAGGAACTGAGAAGTGGTCTGTGGTCACCACTTGCAGAACCACTCCTTTATTGGGGGTGTCTTGCTAATTGCCTATAATTTCCACCTGTTGTCTATCCCCTTTGCACAACAGCATGTGAAATTGATTGTCACTCAGTGTTGCTTCCTAAGTGGACAGTTTGATTTCACAGAAGTGTGATTGACTTGGAGTTACATTGTGTTGTTTAAGTGTTCCCTTTATCCTTTATTTTTTTTAACAGTGTATGTGTATGTATATGTGTGTGTGTGTGTGTGTGTGTATATATGTATATATATATATATATATATTAGGACTGCACTCCTGAGTTAAAGTGAAATCGATAAAACCTTTATTCACCCATAATATGGCAAACTTGCGACGTTTCGGCTCACAAGAGCCTTCCTCAAGCATAGAAACAGTGAAACTGAGAGCATATAAAGGCATATCATAAGTGACCAACCAATCACAATGTGATTCCAATCATCATTAGATTAAATACATGTGCAAAAAGTAAACAAAGTGCATGTGCCAAAAGATCAACAATACATGAACTATATCTTTGTGCATAGATCAAATAACCATATAATATACAATACATCAGGTATATATGAACGTCTTTTTTAAGACTGTAATAGACAAAGTGACTTAATATCCCGGATGAAGATCATAAAGATCATACTTTTATAAGTCATGGGGCACGCAGAGACCATCGCGCTCCATTGAGCGTCTCCGATAACTCATTGCGCATGTCCAGACTAACGTCATCATGTGTGGCATAGCACATCGATGTAGCTCATACGCTTCTCACAATTATGCTAAAGCCACCATGTTGCTTGAAGGCAAACTGCCCCACCGTTCCATTAGTGTTTGTTATAGGTATATTCAATGTGCAGTGTGCCTCCTCGACAATTTATCAGGCCGCAGTAGGTAAATCCTACTTTATCCAGCGCGTAGGGAGAGCTCCAAATATACCGAGATGGACCCCAACCAAATAGGTTGACTATGTCAGAAGGGGACACATCAATGTACTCCGCTGGCACTGTCAACCTCACTGCCGGTAATAGCGCAGCCAAAAGGGGGATTCTCCCTCAGATTTTAAGGAAAGCACTACACATAAATTAAATATCTGGAATTGCGCAACAATTGAAGAAGTGGGTACTATTGCTGGGCGTCATCACTTTCAAAGAGGTTTAGTCCAAGGATCCTCATCCGGTCATGTGAAAAATTAAAGTTTCTAAAAGGCAAGAAAAAATTACAAATTAGTTTCAAATAAGGTAATCAGTTTTATGTAAGTTACAAATTGTACTTTCACCATTCCTTGGCACTATTATATGAAGCAGGACGACCACCAAAGCAAGGAAAATAAGGATCAACCCCAAATCGACATGAATAGGGGGTGGAACAATCAATCAACATGATTATAGTAAAAAATATATAAAAAGTGAATACAATTTGATGTGACATGATGGTGTACAGCAGTAATAATACAGGGTGGGCCATTTATATGGATACACCTTAATAAAATGGGAATAATTGGTGATATTAACTTCCTGTTTGTGGCACATTAGTATATGTGAGTGGGGAAACTTTTCAAGATGGGTGGTGACCATGGCGGCCATTTTGAATCCAACTTTTGTTTTTTAAATAGGAAGAGGGTCATGTGACACATCAAACTTATTGGGAATTTCACAAGAAAAACAATGGTGTGCTTGGTTTTAACATAACTTTATTCTTTCATGAGTTATTTACAAGTTTCTGACCACTTATAAAATGTGTTCAATGTGCTGCCCACTGTGTTGGATTGTCAATGCAACCCTCTTCTCCCACTCTTCACACACTGATAGCAACACCGCAGGAGAAATGCTAGCACAGGCTTCCTGTATCCGTAGTTTCAGGTGCTGCACATCTCGTATCTTCACAGCATAGACAATTGCCTTCAGATGACCCCAAAGATAAAAGTCTAAGGGGTCAGATCGGGAGACCTTGGGGGCCATTCAACTGGCCCACGACGACCAATCCACTTTCCAGGAAACTGTTCATCTAGGAATGCTCGGACCTGACACCCATAATGTGATGGTGCACCACCACATTATGGGTGTCCGGTCCGAGCATTCCTAGATGAACAGTTTAATGATACGTTCCGCATCCTCTGCGTGAAGACACAACCACCGGGTGTATCCAATTGCGACATGTTGGTGTAGCAAAACCAACCAAAAAAGTATAGAAAAAAACTAAAGTACAAGCTTGCAGGTGTGCTCAGCCAATATCACACAAGATAAAGGAAAAAAAAAACACTGGCAGCACCACCCTAGGAGAGTATAAGGAAAAACGGGTGCAATATCCAAGTATGGTAACAGGTGCTTACTCACTTATAGAAAGTAAAAAAATTGGACTGCACTCCAAGCGTATCTTCAATCAAAAAGTATGTTTTTTAATCACCCATATGGTGGCAAAAGCGACGTTTCGGCTCAAGCATGAGCCTTTTTCAAGCATTTGTGAACAGGTATATAAAGGTGTTCCAATACATACAATTAATCAAACAACCTAATTGATACTTTGAAAATGATCCATGTGTACAATATACAAATATGTGCAAAAACCGCATGATCATAATTAGTAGAGTGACGTGTGCATTACATAAAATAAACTCCATAATATAGCAAATTACATATAGAAACACCATAAGATATAAAATTGGTTACATCTGCAACACATCAATATATCATTAGTGCATCAACTGTAATAGTGCACATGTGCAAATAGGGAAGACTAATGAATTGCTACCTGGGGGAATGATGTCTCCCGCATATATCGGCGCGTCCTCAGGAAACCAGAGCGCATGTCCCGGTCGCGTCACGTCATCACTGGGGGACAGGCTGATGCATAACGGTGCCGCCCACTGATGACATCAACGGCGCACCTAATAGTGTGTCACCGCCTCCTCCCATCGATGACTGCACACAGCGGCGCATGCGCAATAGCAGCATCACGCTATTGGCCGCCATGTTAGAAGAGGGAATCTGATCAGAGAAGTAATCATTATCTCTGTAGCCAGCTGCCTTCTTCGTTCTACAAAATCAGTTACTGTGGTTAAATACCACTATATCGCAGGTTGGATGAGTAACCATCTTTTCCATTACGCCCCATGACAGCACCTGTGAGAGATCCTCCCCCTTCCGGACAGGAAACAGGAACTTCCCAGATCTTTAAATTGGTCCCATGCCTTCCACCGTTCAGTTCTTTCCTGTTTCCTGTCCAGGGACAGGAGGATTTCTTTCCAGGTCTATTTTTCGGCTGCAGGACCTCTAGGGTTAAAGAGAAACCTAGTGGAGGTACCTGTCAGCGTAAGTCTCCACTAGGAGCCGCTGAGAAGCCCGGCGTCTATTTTTTTTCCCCTTCTTCGGGAGCCATGGGGGGATGCCTGAGGCTGCCTTGTGTCCCTGCCTGCCGGCGAAGTCGCGGCATGAGGGGGGAGGTGCGTCTTCTCTCATTGAGGCTGGCTGTGCTGGACGTGCGCGTCGCACCGGAAGTGACGCGTGCGTTCCACCGGCCGGAAGGGGGAGGAGCTTAACATGGCGGGCGCTGCGCAGCCCATTTGAAAAAGGGAACGCCGGCCAGCCAGCGTGGAGGGAGTAGCAGCAGGCAGACATTGACCGGACGCCAAGAAGAAGGGGAAGTACAACAGCGCACCAACAGACAGGAGCAGCTTTCGGAATCCAGCATGGTACTCCTGGGGGTAAGAGGGGTTAACCCCCACCATCTCCCTTTGGGGAGTTATTATTATGGTCTGGTTAGACTGATTAGGCTGTTTTATTAAATGCAGGTTAAAGAAGCCCCAAGAAAAGCTTCCCACAAAAGAGCTAAGGAGTGTGGAATTTGCAAGCGGAAGTTGGATCAGTCTTACTCCAAAACATGTTGTCAACCATGTCTGGATAAGTTAGTGGCAGAGTCGTCGCCATCTTTATTGCAAAGTATCCAAAATTTAGTAAAAAATGAAGTCCGTTCATCTGTAGAGGAGCTTAAAAAATCCCTGTCTAGCTTCTCCAGACATAAGAGGGCCCAGGTGATAGTGGAGGATACTATGGACTCTGGGTCTGAGGAGGGCGCTATTGCAGACTCAGATTCCTCTTCTGAGGATTTGACAGGGAAGCCGTTGTTTAGAGCGGAAGATACGGACCTATTATTGAAGGCGGTTAGATCCACGATGGAGCTTGAGGAGGAAAAGGAGTCCAGGTCTAGACCAGAGCTAATGTTTGAGAGCCTAAAGCCTAAAAAGTCTAGGGTTTTCCCCATTCAGGACTGTATCAAGGACCTGATTAAACGTGAATGGGAGAAGCCCGATAAAAAATTCTTTATCCCTAGAGCTCTCAAGAGAAAGTACCCCTTTGACGATCAAGAAGTATCAGCTTGGCAGGAGGTACCGAGGGTAGACGCTCCCGTAGCTAAGATAAATAAGAAGTCAGCTCTCCCGTTTGAGGATTTAGGGTCCCTTAAAGATCCCATGGACAAAAGGGCTGATGCATACTTAAGGAAGAATTGGGAAGTTTCCACTTCTGCCTTTAAACCAAATATAGCGACTACCTCGGTGGTAAGGTCATTAAAGCTCTGGTTGGAGGAATTAGAGTCTCATATAGAGAACAAGACTCCTAGGGATCAGCTGCTGGAGGCTATACCAACTATGTCCAGTGCAGTGGACTTTATCTCTGATGCCTCCGCTGACGCATTGAGGCTTTCCGCTAGGGCGGCTGCACTGTACAATTCAGCCAGAAGGTTGTTATGGTTGAAGGGGTGGAAGGGCGATGTAGCTTCAAAATCAAAGCTTTGTGCCCTCTCTTGCCAAGGAGATTTTTTGTTTGGATCAGCCTTAGATGATATTTTAGATAAGGCATCTGATAAGAAAAAAGGATTTCCAGCACCGTCCTTTCCTAAACAGGGGAAGCCATTTCGGAGTAATGAAAGAAGGAAAGCTTTTGGGGATCAAAAGAAAAGGAGGGAGTGGAGATCTGATAAATCAAAGTGTGCTGTTTAAATCCAGACCTCAAACATCAAGTTCCACTCAACAATGACTCCAGACCCCAAGTGGGCGGTCGTCTTTCTTTATTTTTTCCAGCCTGGCGAAATATTACCGCAAGCGCCTGGGTAAAGGATATTATAAAGGAAGGCTATCGCCTAGACTTCAAGAGACTACCACCCAGGACATTCAAAATTGCTTCATTAAGCCAAAATTCTCCAAAACAGGTGGCACTTTCGGAGGAAATAAACAACCTCCTGGAAAAGGCAGTCCTTGTTCCAGTCCCAAAAGACTAACAAGGAGAGGGTTTTTATTCAACCCAATTTCTGGTCCCCAAGCCCAATCAGGCTGATTATAAATCTGAAGGGTCTCAACCAGTATCTGTCCTACCAGAAATTCAGGATGGAATCAATCTCCTCCACGGTCCTCCATCTGTTCCCCAACTGCGTGATGGCCTCAATAGACATAAAAGATGCCTACTATCACGTGCCCATTCATCCTTTGTCCCAAAGATACCTGAGGGTAGCAGTGAGGATGGGGGAATCAATCGTCCATTTGCAGTTCAGAGCACTTCCTTTTGGGATATCACAGGCGCCGAGGCTCTTCACAAAGCTGATGGCGGAAGTAATGGCAGAAGTAAGAAGGTCGGACATTATTATAGTCTCATACCTGGACGATCTTCTCTTGGTAGGGCAGTCCCCAGAGCAGTTGAAATCTCAGATACAGAAGGTCCTGATGAGCCTGGGCTGGTTAATAAATTGGGACAAATCATCCCTGATTCCAACATCCAAATGCGTTTTTCTAGGCATCCTATTGGACTCTCAGACTCAGAAATCTTATCTTCCGGCAGACAAGGAGGGTATTCAGCAGAAGATCAGGTCTTTCAGCAAAACCAAGGAAGTCTCCTTAAGGAAAGCTATGTCTATTCTGGGTCTGGTGACAGCTTGTATTCCGGCTGTGAGGTGGGCCCAATTCAGGTCCAGAATACTGCAGTGGCTCATTTTGTCCAAATGGGACGGGAGGTCGCTATCCCTGGATCACAAGATTGTGGTCCCGGGGTCAGTAACCCGGTCCCTAGCTTGGTGACTAAAAGCTTCAAACCTCGGTCAGGGGGTAGAGTGGGTGAGACACGACCCCTTGATGATAACCACCGACGCAAGCCCTTGGGGATGGGGGGCCCATTCAGTTTTGGGTTTTTTCCAAGGTCTTGTTAATACAGGGGAAAGCTCTTTCTCTCTCTCAGCGGTTCACTTGAAAGCCTCAGAGAATCACCAGGCGGACTATCTCAGCAGACACAGATTTGGTGAGGCGAATTGGTGTCTGAATCAGGAAGTGTTTCACCAAATACAGGCCCTATGGGGATCCCCTACGATAGATCTATTCGCCTCGGTGGAAAACAAAGTGCGAAAAGTTCTTTTCTCTCAGCAGGGAGGATCAGTCGATAGGCACGGATGCGCTCTCACAGACATGGGGGAAGGGCCTAGTCTATGCTTTCCCTCCCATCAGCCTATTGCCCAGAGTGATACAGAAGATCAGGGGGGAACAGGCAACAGTGATACTAATAGCACCATTCTGGCCAAGAAGAGTCTGGTTTGCTTGGTTGAGGAGACTATCAATAGCCGATCCCTGGGTGCTTCCAGAAAGACAGGACCTATTATATCAGGGCCCTCTACATCATCCGGAAGTCAAGAACCTCCACCTGACAGCTTGGATTTTGAGATGACATTCTTCAGGTCTAGAGGCCTATCAGAACAAGTCATCGGGACTCTCCTAGCTAGTAGGAAAAAAGTCACCTCTGAAGGTATGGAAAACCTTCCTTCGGTTTGCAGGTCCAGGCTTAGACTTGAACTCGCCCAACATCCCGTTAATTTTGAACTTTTTACAGGAAGGCCTTAACAAAAAGCTTAAACCCAGCACTCTCAAAGTACAGGTCTCGGCACTGAGTGTCCTGTTTGACTTTCGATTGGCTACTCATCCTTGGGTCAAAAGGTTCATTAAGGGATCCTCTAGACTATGTCCTATAGTTAAATCTAAGTCAGCCCCATGGGACCTTTAACCTGGTTCTTTCTGCTCTAACCAAGGCTCCGTTTGAGCCTCTGGGGGACATCCCCTTAAAGATGTTGTCCTATAAGACTGTATTTTTAGTGGCCATTACATCTGCCAGACGAGTAGGAGAGCTGTCCGCTTTGTCCTCTTCCCCACCATATACTCAGATTCTGGAGGATAGGATTGTTTTCAAATCGGATCCTGCATTCCTGCCCAAAGTAGTGTCGGTATTCCATAAGTCTCAGGAAATAGTTCTCCCTTCCTTTTGTCAGGACCCAAAGAATGGAGAAAGATCCTTTCATACTTTAGATGTTAGAAGGTGTGTCTGTGCATATTTAGAGTCTACGAAGGGCTTTAGAAAAACCCGGCAGCTCTTTGTTCAGTTTCAGGGTCAGAACAGGGGCTCAAAAGTTACAAGCCGTACCTTAGCCAGATGGATCAAGAGAGCAATGGGTTTGGCATATTCACTATCAGATTGTCAGGTCCCTTCAGATTTTTCAGCCCATTCCACTAGGGCAGTAGCCTCATCCTGGGCAGAAAAAGGGTGCGCTACCATCGAACAAATCTGTAGGGCTGCAGCGTGGAGTTCCCCCTCTACGTTTTACAAGCACTACAGGTTGGACCTTTCATCTGTGCACGATATGTCTTTTGGGAGAAAGGTGCTGCAGGCTGTAGTCCCTCCCTAATAGTTATCTACTCTAGTCTCTCTCACAGGTGCTGTCATGGGGCGTAATGGAAATACTTCAATTACTCTTACCGGTAATATGTTTTCCATGAGCCCATGACAGCACCTACATAATTCCCTCCCTAAATAAAAATCAATATAATACTCATAATTTTATGTTTACATTTTTTTTTGTCTTTTTTAACCAATAAATCTGTCATCTGCAGGAAGGCATATGGAACGCACATCAATGGAACACGGGGGGGGGGGGGGGGGGCAAACTAGCCTCCTCACATACCTCCACCATATCTATAATCAATATTTAAACCTCTAGGGTGCAGACTTTGTAACGTCTGGATCCAATGCATTTCTCTTTTTTTAAGTAGAGATACCCGATCTCCACCTCTCCGTGGCATTGGAACTTGATCTATGATCCAACATCTAAGGTCTTTTTCCTTTGTGCTTTAATGACCCAAAATGTCTCGGGACTGGCAGATCTTTGCGTCCCTTTCTGATAGTGTGGCGATGGTTATTAAGCCTAGTCTTCAAGTCCGTGCAAGTTTCGCCTACATATAGCAATTGGCATGGACAGGATAGGACATAGACTACAAATGAGGAGTCACATGTTAAATGAAACTTAATGGGATATATTTGTCCGGTACCAGAATGTGTAAATGTCCTAGACCTACGGATCAGGCTGCAGTTAACACAATGCAGACACTGGAAACAACCAGTGCCCGATGGTGCCAACGTTGTTTGTCTGGCAATGGATTTAGGTCCCACATCCGCTCTCACTAGTTGGTCTCTGATATTTTTACATCTACGGTAGGCACATAGGGGAGATGTTCTAAATTCTGGTACCGTTTTCAGGCAACTTTGTTTAAGTCGAAGAGGACAGGTTGTTACCCATGTCTGCGGTGTGTGAATTGCAAGTATCTGCAGAAGGGCAGGGAATTCACACATCCGCAGACTGGGGAACGTTTTGAGATTAAATAATATTTGACTTGTGATTCGTCGTGGGTAGTATTCGTTTTATGGTGCCCATGTCACTTACTCTATGTAGGGGAGACTACGTGTGATATCAAGGCGAATAAATAACCATCGACAGTCTATTAGAGATAAAAGGAAAGATCTGCCTGTGGCTAAACATTTTTCGGATAAACAGCATAAGGAAAAAGATCTGAAATTTTCAATCCTAGAAAGAATTAATGTGTTAAAAAGAGGGGGGGATAGAACTACTCTTTTTTTGAAAAAATGTCAATTAAAATGGATACATCGCCTTGGTACATTGAAACCGCACGGTTTAAATATAGATTATCGTGTTACAGTGGGTATGAGATAGGGGGTATTGGCTCCCGATTGCAGGATTTCCGGACACATTATTACATTGAATGTATAGACCAGTTATGAATTTTTGGCAAAAAAATGATATTTTTTTTTCTGTATTACAGATATGGAGTTTCATGGGATGAGAGAGGCATCCTGCAGGATGATGAATATGGGCAAAAAAATTTTTTATGCGACACTTGATTTAGACGGGATGTATATACAATGCCAGCATGCGGGTATTGACTGTAATTCACACCGACTCTCAAGCATGCGTTTGTTTGTGGGGAAGTGTTGTCTATGTGATGTCGATGAGTGACTGCACATGTATTAGTGCGTTGAGGTGTAGTGCAATAGAAAGATATAATTTATTAGAATATGAGAATAGAAGATGATTCCATATAACAATTTTTTTCCTGGGGGGAAATGGTCATTTAATGCGCCACGACTGATCCGCACCTCAAGAGATAACCTCGGCATGAGCGTTGATATAAAAAAAATAAAGATTATTTTTTTTTTTTTTTTTTTTTTTTGTACCCTGCAGTTGGGTGGTGTTTTTCAAAAAAACAAGTTGGATGAATTGCATTCAATTGCAGCACGCGTCTCTCTATCCTGATGAATTGATGAATTTATTATAGCCAAGGTGATTTTATTGTGATTTTAATGTGAGGCTACACCTTATTGGCAAAAGCACTTTAGGCTACTTTCACACCTGCGTTCAGGTGTCCGCTCGTGAGCTCCGTTTGAAGGGGCTCACAAGCAGCCCTGAACGCAGCCGTCCGGCCCTAATGCATTCTCAGTGGAGGCGGATCCACTCAGAATGCATCCGCCTGCCAGCGCTCAGCCTCCGCTCCGCTCAGTGAGCGGACACCTGAACGCTGCTTGCAGCGTTCGGGTGTCCGCCTGGCCGTGCGGAGGCGAGCGGATCCGTCCAGACTTACAATGTAAGTCAATGGGGACGGATCCGTTTGTAGATGACACTATATGGCTCAATCTTCAAACGGATCCGTCCCCCATTGACTTTCAATGTAAAGTCTGGACGGATCCGCTCAGGCTACTTTCACACTTAGAGATTTTTCTAAGTTATAATGGAGACGGATCCGTTCTGAACGGATGCAAACGTCTGCATTATAGGAGCGGATCCGTCTGATGAAACATCAGACGGACCCGCTCCGAACACTAGTGTGAAAGTAGCCATAGATAGATGTATGAGAATATATACCAAGATCACAATACAAGACGACACTGGAAATAGTGGAATGGATCGATTTTAAAAAATAAAATCAATTTTTAAAAATAAAATTTTTTATCAGCTGTCACTAATTGTAATCACTTGATTAAATGATGTTGTACACATGTATTGAAAAGCTGGATATGTATTTAGATGCCAGCATGTTGTTGGTCTGTGCACTTGGCTTGAGAAGGATCCCGGAAGGGGATTGAAACGTTGCCTATTTTGTGTCACATGTGTGAATAAAGACACTGCGTTTTTTACAAGAAGAGTGCTGCGTAGAGATAGATAGATAGATAAAATTATATATATATATATATATATATATATATATATATATATATATATATATATATATAATATAATTTTATCTTTTTATTTTCAAAAGTTCTGACACCTCGAACAGCGTTGCTAGGTGTCCTCCGTCTCCTATCTTCTATATACAGAAGACGGAGGACATAGTAGTGGGCAGTACCGAATGCTACGTGCATGCACCCGTCGGACCGGGATGGTGCCGATATTCGCGATTTAAAAATTCTAGATTAGAATATTCTCAATAAAATTTGCGATTACTCAGGAGGAAGAGGGCATGTTTAAGTTTGAGAGAGCCGATTGGTTGGGCTGAGGCTGCGTGTTCCCGAGATGAGCCGAATGAATTCTGGGTAGTTAGGTAGGGAGATCTTGGCCTCAGGTTAAGGGCATTGGCAGCCATCTTGAGAAAATGAAAGGTTCTCTTTAAACACGTGGTATGTGAACACAATAACTAGTGATTATGGATGATCACCACAGCAGCAACAACATATATGAAAATAGGATTTTGAGTGAAAATATGACAGTTATCCTTTAAAGGGGTTGTCTGGGTTCAGAGCTGAACCCAGACATATGCCCATTTTCACCCAGGCAATCCCCCTGACTTGAGCATCGGAGCAGTTCATGCTCCGATGCTCTCCTTTGCCCTGCACTAAATCGCGCAGGGCAAAGGCATTTTCTGGAGTTTCGGTGACTTAACGGGCTCTCCATTGGGGCTGCCAGGCGGAGGCTTCCACACAGCAGTGAGCCCAGTGACGTCACCGGCACTAATGGGCGGGCTTTAGCGGTACCCTAGCCTGTAAAACTGCTAGGGCAGAGCTAAAGCCTGCCCATCAGAGCCGGGGGCTGCCTTCGTGAAATTATGGGTGTGTCTGCATTCAGCTCTGAACCCGGACAACCCCTTTAACCAACAAACTATAGCATTAAGCTAACACATGTTACTGGTGTGTGTCTGTGTAATCATACATTGTCCCTGTGAATAAAGCAGTAATATGTAGATACATTTTTTACTGGGTAGATCTCTGGGTGGAAAAGCTATAGTTCAGTATATATGTAGATGCTAGGACACAGGTCTTGGACAGGGCTCTGCCCTCAGCCTAATGTCTAGCCAATCAATGGGAGGGGGGGGGGGCGGCGGGTGCACAGCACAGGGGGTGTTACAAAGCAGTACTCAGCAGATTCAGCCTCACCTCCGAGTGCTCGAAATCCTTAGATTTCGCTACAGACAAAAGAAAGAGGAGCTCTACCAGCCAGTATGTCTGGTTTTAATAGGGTTGATCCTAGTGACAGAGCCTCTTTAACCACCTCCGGACCGCCTAACGCAGATTCGCGTTCCGGAGGTGGCAGCGCTGCGCACAGTCACGCATATACGCGTCATCTCGCGAGACGCGAGATTTCGCTCCAAGCCGGCCCGCGCATGCGCATCGCGGGCCGGCAAAAGTTAAAGAACAAGTTAGTCACCAGCCTGCCAGCAACGATCATTGGCTGGCAGGCTGGCGATTTTTAAAAAATCCAATCACAAGCCATATAACAGATCATATTAGTAAATATGATCTGTTATATGACTTGTCTGCTCCTCTGCTGGTCCTTTTCATCGGTTGGATCCAGCAGAGGAGCAGACTGAACTGTGAGTAGAACCAACACTACACTGTAGCCCCAGATCACCCCCTGCACCCCAATTAACCCTTTGATCACCCCTTTGATCGCCCCTGTCAATCACCAGTGAAAGGAAAAAAAGTGATCAGTGTAAACTGTCACTTTTTTTTTTTCACTAGTATTGGCTGTTAGGTTTTAGGGATAGTTTAGGCCCCTTGGTTAGGTAGTTAGCGTCAGTTAGCGCCCACCCCACCGCACCGCAGTCACTTTTATTCGCTGAATAGCGTATCGCTAATCAGCATTTGTACTTTTATAGTATCTGTAAGTGATCAAAACTGATCACGGTCAGATCTATAATAGTATTAGTGTCACTTTAGTTCGCCCTCCACCCAAAACGCAGTGTTTGCCCGATCAGGCCTGATCGGTCGCCCACACGTGCGTTCACCCACGCCCGCCCCACCGCAGTGACAAAAAATATATATTTTTTGATCACTGCACATTCATTTTACACGCACTGCGGCGATAAAAAAATCAGTTTTGATATTTTTTATCAACCGCAGCGGCCTCCGGTACTTCGCTAGCCTCCCCTTTGTAAGACAGGTTTGCTTTTTTTCTTGGGTAGTCTCAGGGAATACCCCTAAATTTAGTAGTCCAAAATGTCAAACAGGGGGTATTCTTCTGAAGAGGCCTACAGGATTCTGACCCAGTCGGATGAGGAGTGGGAACCCTCATCTGATGAATCTAGCGGGTCAGAATATGAACCTGTGGAAAGCAGTGGCTCTCTGACCCAAAGTTCGGACGAGGAGGTGGAGGTCCCTGGCAGCACCAGGCGTACCCGGCCCCATGTCGCTAGACCACAGGTTATGCAGGATCCGCTTCAAGAGCAGCAGAGTGGGGCTGTCGCTGCCGGATCACGTGGTGAGGCATACACCAGCAGCGCAGCCCTCCCTGGACCTAGTACCAGCACTGCCGTACAACATGGTGACGTGGCGAGCACCAGAAGGGCAGTTGAAGCTGGTACGGTGGCACGTGCACTAGTTACCCCGTCGCAGCCACCGCAAAGACAGGCCCGTAGAGCCCCTAGAATCCCTGAGGTGCTGGCAAACCCTGATTGGCAGTCACCAACTTCAGCCGCACCTGTAGTTCCCCCTTTCACCGCCCAGTCTGGAGTTCGGGTTGAGACGGCTCAAATCGTTTCGGCCCTGGGATTTTTTGAGCTGTTCTTGACTGCGGAGCTCTTGGACTTAGTCGTGGCAGAGACCAACCAGTATGCCACACAATTTATATCCGCCAACCCGGGAAGCTTTTATGCCCAGCCTTTCCGGTGGAAACCAGTCCAAGTTTCCGAAATTAAAATTTTTTTGGGCCTTCTCCTCAACATGGGCCTGACAAAAAAGCATGAATTGCGGTCATATTGGTCAACGCACCCGATTCATCACATGCCCATGTTCTCTGCTGCTATGTCCAGGGCACGATTTGAGGCCATCCTCCGTTTCCTGCATTTTAGCGACAACACCACCTCCCGTCCCAGAGGCCACCCAGCTTTTGACCGGCTCCACAAAATTCGGCCCCTCATAGACCATTTCAACCAGAAATTTGCAGATTTGTATACCCCCGAGCAAAACATCTGCGTAGACGAGTCCCTAATACATTTTACCGGGCGCCTTGGCTTCAAACAGTACATCCCAAGCAAGCGTGCCCGGTATGGGGTCAAATTGTATAAGCTCTGTGAAAGGGCCACAGGCTATACCCACAAATTTCGTGTCTATGAGGGAAAAGATCAGACCCTGGAGCCGGTCGGTTGCCCTGACTACCTGGGGAGCAGTGGGAAGACAGTCTGGGACTTGGTGTCACCCTTATTCGGCAAGGGGTACCATCTTTATGTGGACAATTTTTACACAAGTGTGGCCCTCTTTAGGCATTTGTTTCTAGAACGGATTTGCGCCTGTGGCACCGCGCGAACTAGTCGCGTGGGCTTCCCCCAACGGCTTGTAACCACCCGTCTTGCAAGGGGGCAGAGGGCTGCCTTGTGTAACGAAGAACTGCTCGCGGTGAAATGGAGAGACAAGCGTGACGTTTACATGCTCTCCTCCATTCACGCAGACACGACAATCCAAATTGAGCGAGCAACCCGTGTCATTGAAAAGCCCCTCTGTGTCCACGACTATAATGCGCTCATGGGAGGGGTGGACTTCAATGACCAGATGTTGTCTCCGTATTTAGTTTCCCGCAGAACCAGACGCTGGTATAAGAAGGTGTCTGTATATTTAATTCAATTGGCGCTGTACAATAGTTTTGTTCTCTACAGTAAGGCTGGGAGAACACGATCTTTCCTCAAATTCCAGGAAGAGATCATCGAGAACCTCCTTTACCCAGGAGGTTCCGTGGCCCCATCCCCCAGTGTAGTTAGCCGTCTACACGAGCGACATTTCCCCAGTGTCGTTTCTGGTACCTCAACCCAACCGTCACCCCGAAAAAGATGTCGTGTCTGTAGCAGGAGTGGAATAAGGCGTGACACCCGCTATTTCTGTCCTGACTGTGCTGACCACCCTGCCCTATGCTATGGAGAGTGTTTCCGGAAGTACCACACACAGGTACACCTAGCATAGGGATTGCATCTCACAGGACAGGCACACAGGGCTATTAGGGCCCTTTTACTCTCAGCTGCTGCAAACCTCTCCTTTCACCTGGGATAAAGTGCATAACGTACTTCGCCACATCTTTGGGCGATTTGCGCTTTGCACATTGTCCCATGGGGAAGGAGAGGTTTGTTCTATAAAGGTAAAAAAAACTAAACAAAAAAAAAATTACCGGTAAGTAAAAAAGTTTAAAAAGTTTAAAAAAGTTAATATGTTCTGTTCTAAAGTTAATAAAGTTATTGCTTTGCGGCCTGGTTTTTTCTTTTTTGTTTTGTTTTTTTTACCTTCCAGGTGGACCAACCGATCGACCAGCTGCAGCACTGATGTGCATTCGGACAGAAGCATTGCGCTGCTGTCAGATTACACGCAAGTCGGTGTATGCGGCGCTGCAAGACGAGATTTCTCCTCTGCAGTAAAAGATATGTTTGCCGAGGCATATGAGCTGAGGAGGTGGCGGTGTTCATATACTTTGGCAAACACTTTGTATATATAAAAAAAAAAATCCCGGCAATGATTTATTCATCCACATCGATTGATGTGAATGGAGAAATCTGGTTTGCCAGGGCATACGAGCTAAGTGGGTATGGATGTTGGGCGGAGCTCCTATGTCCTGGCAGACGCCTTTCCCCTCCTTTTTCTTTTTTTGGCAGAGATTTTTTCATCCACATTGATCGATGCGAATGAAGAAATCTGTGCCGTTCATTTTTTTCTTTCAGCCCAGAGGCTGAACGGAAAAAAAAAATCTCATTACCCGTATGCTCAATATAAGGAGAATAGCAGAAACTCCTAATGCTGGGCATACATGTAATGATTGCGGAGACCCTCAAATGCCAGGGCAGTACAAACACCCCACAAATAACACCATTTTGGAAAGAAGACACCCCAAGGTATTTGCTGAGGGGCATATTGAGTCCATGAAAGATTGAAATTTTTGTCCCAAGTTAGCGGAAAGGGAGACTTTGTGAGAACAAAATCCAAAAAATCAATTTCCGCTAACTTGTGCCAAAATTTTTTTTTTTCAATGAACTCGCCATGCCCCTCATTGAATACCTTGGGGTGTCTTCTTTCCAAAATGGGGTCACATGTGGGGTATTTATACTGCCCTGGCATTTTAGGGGCCCCAAAGCGTGAGAAGAAGTCTGGTATCCAAATGTCTAAAAATGCCCTCCTAAAAGGAATTTGGGCCCCTTTGCCCACCTAGGCTGCAAAAGTGTCACACATGTGGTATCTCCGTATTCAGCAGAAGTTGGGGAATATGTTTTGGGGTGTCATTTTACATATACCCATGCTGGGTGAGATAAATATCTTGGTCAAATGCCAACTTTGTATAAAAAAAATGGGAAAAGTTGTCTTTTGCCAAGATATTTCTCTCACCCAGCATGGGTATATGTAAAATGACACCCCAAAACACATTCCTTACCTTCTTCTGAGTACGGAGATACCAGATGTGTGACACTTTTTTGCAGCCTAGCTGGGCAAAGGGGCCCACATTCCAAAGAGCACCTTTCAGATTTCACAGGTCATTTACCTACTTACCAGACATTAGGGCCCCTGGAAAATGCCAGGGCAGTATAACTGCCCCACAAGTGACCCCATTTTGGAAAGAAGACACCCCAAGGTATTCCGTGAGGGGCATGGCAAGTTCCTAGAATTTTTTATTTTTTGTCACAAGTTAGTGGAAAATGATGATTTTTTTTTTTTTTTTTTTTTTTTCATACAAAGTCTCCTATTCCACTAACTTGTGACAAAAAAAAAAAATTTCCATGAACTCACTATGCCCATCAGCGAATACCTTGGGGTCTCTTCTTTCCAAAATGGGGTCACTTGTGGGGTAGTTATACTGCCCTGGCATTCTAGGGGCCCAAATGTGTGGTAAGGAGTTTGAAATCAAATTCAGTAAAAAATGACCTGTGAAATCCAAAAGGTGCTCTTTGGAATATGGGCCCCTTTGCCCACCTAGGCTGCAAAAAAGTGTCACACATCTGGTATCTCCGTACTCAGGAGAAGGTGGGGAATGTGTTTTGGGGTGTCATTTTACATATACCCATGCTGGGTGAGAGAAATATCTTGGCAAAAGACAACTTTTCCCATTTTTTTATACAAAGTTGTCATTTGACCAAGATATTTATCTCACCCAGCATGGGTATATGTAAAAAGACACCCCAAAACACATTCCTCAACTTCTCCTGAGTACGGGGATACCAGATGTGTGACACTTTTTTGCAGCCTAGGTGGGCAAAGGGGCCCATATTCCAAAGAGCACCTTTCGGATTTCACTCGTCATTTTTTACAGAATTTGATTTCAAACTCCTTACCACACATTTGGGCCCCTAGAATGCCAGGGCAGTATAACTACCCCACAAGTGACCCCATTTTGGAAAGAAGAGACCCCAAGGTATTCGCTGATGGGCATAGTGAGTTCATGGAAGTTTTTATTTTTTGTCACAAGTTAGTGGAATATGAGACTTTTGTATGAAAAAAAAAAAAAATCATCATTTTCCACTAACTTGTGACAAAAAATAAAAAATTCTAGGAACTCGCCATGCCCCTCACGGAATAGCTTGGGGTGTCTTCTTTCCAAAATGGGGTCACTTGTGGGGTAGTTATACTGCCCTGGCATTCTAGGGGCCCAAATGTGTGGTAAGGAGTTAGAAATCAAATTCTGTAAAAAATGATGAGTGAAATCCGAAAGGTGCTCTTTGGAATATGGGCCCCTTTGCCCACCTAGGCTGCAAAAAAGTGTCACACATCTGGTATCTCCGTACTCAGGAGAAGGTGGGGAATGTGTTTTGGGGTGTCATTTTATATATACCCATGCTGGGTGAGAGAAATATCTTGGCAAAAGACAACTTTTCCCATTTTTTTATACAAAGTTGTCATTTGACCAAGATATTTATCTCACCCAGCATGGGTATATGTAAAAAGACACCCCAAAACACATTCCTCAACTTCTCCTGAGTACGGGGATACCAGATGTGTGACACTTTTTTGCAGCCTAGGTGGGCAAAGGGGCCCATATTCCAAAGAGCACCTTTCGGATTTCACTCGTCATTTTTTACTGAATTTGATTTCAAACTCCTTACCACACATTTGGGCCCCTAGAATGCCAGGGCAGTATAACTACCCCACAAGTGACCCCATTTTGGAAAGAAGAGACCCCAAGGTATTCGCTGATGGGCATAGTGAGTTCATAGAACTTTTTATTTTTTGTCACAAGTTAGTGGAATATGAGACTTTGTAAGAAAAAAAAAAAAAAAAAAAAAAATCATCATTTTCCGCTAACTTGTGACAAAAAATAAAAAGTTCTATGAACTCACTATGCCCATCAGCGAATACCTTAGGGTGTGTACTTTCAGAAATGGGGTCATTTGTGGGGTGTTTGTACTGTCTGGGCATTGTAGAACCTCAGGAAACATGACAGGTGCTCAGAAAGTCAGAGCTGCTTCAAAAAGCGGAAATTCACATTTTTGTACCATAGTTTGTAAACGCTATAACTTTTACCCAAACCATTTTTTTTTTACCCAAACATTTTTTTTTTATCAAAGACATGTAGAACTATAAACTTAGAGCAAAATTTCTATATGGATGTCGTTTTTTTTGCAAAATTTTACAACTGAAAGTGAAAAATGTCATTTTTTTGCAAAAAAATCGTTAAATTTCGATTAATAAAAAAAAAAGTAAAAATGTCAGCAGCAATGAAATACCACCAAATGAAAGCTTTATTAGTGAGAAGAAAAGGAGGTAAAATTCATTCGGGTGGTAAGTTGCATGACCGAGCAATAAATGGTGAAAGTAGTGTAGGTCAGAAGTGTAAAAAGTGGCCTGGTCTTTCAGGGTGTTTAAGCACTGGGGGCTGAGGTGGTTAATGGGAAAGAAAATGTTGCCTTCAGTAGAGACACAACCATTCTGATTGTCTTTATCTTGTTTTAGGATTGAGGCTGCACGATGTCCTGATGTAGTCATTGCTCAGATTGATCCTAAAAAACTGAGAAAGAAGCAAACAGTCGGTATTGCTGTAAGTAAAATGTTTTTTGTTTTTGAGAGCCCATTTGCGGACAGGAAATGGGAACCAGCAATATCTTTAAAAGGATGTGTGAATGGACCCTTACCCGCGGGGGATATCTCGGGAGTCCCCTTATAATTTATGTTGCAGCTGGGCGGTGTTCTCCTGGAAGAGTAGGTTTTCTCTTCCTTCTTGCAAAAACATGGCAGAGTGTCTGCAGCGTGAGGAAGCAGAGGTTCTGGGACGCAGCATCAAGGCCTGGTGGTGATGCACCGGAAGTGATTGTGTGCGTTCCACCGGATATGGGAAGGAGTGCGCGCCTTACAAAGAGAGGACACTGGCCACCCACCATGGGAAGTGGTGTTTTTCCTTGCCTAAACTTTTATCTCCTCAGCGAATCATGCAGGAAGAGGGTGAGAAGGGTCAGCACACTGAATGACAAACATGGCTCTAAATCCAGCACGGTATTCCTGGTGGGGTAAGAGGAGGTTATACACCAGTATCTCTCTTATGGGAGAGTTTTCCTTTTTAAAACAAATTCTGATGTATTGGGGATTATGTGTGTTTTAGGTAACTAGGGATATCCTCAGAAAAGCCACGCACAAGACAAAGGGCAGAGGATGGGGCATTCTATATAATAAAATCTATGTGTGCCGATTTTAAGTGTGCTGGCCAATCGGCACACATGCACTGACACCGCCTGCAGCGCCCATACAGTTGCGCCCGGCGGCAGTCTCTGTGAGTGGAGGTGAGAGGCCACAGCCATCCTCTGTCATCCCGAGCTTCAGGCAGCTGACGTGGGGAAACTTCCCCGCCCCCTTCCTCCCCCTATTACTCTGACTACATCTGCACACTCCGGCCATGACATTAGAGAGAGCTAGGGAGGGGGCTACAGGGGCTATATTATAGAGATGGAGGGGGATACAGGAGGAAATACATTGTACTGTATACATATTACACTCCAACCTCCATCATATTATCATTGTACACGTATTACACTCCAACCCCCATCGTTACACTACAGCCCTCATTGGAGTGTAATATCTCTATAATGATGGGGGTTGAAGTGTATAGTGATGGGGGTATAATGATGCTGATGGGTCCCTGCACCACGCATGCCCAGTATAACAAACGGCACACGGACGCAGGGCACTCGCACAGGGATTTTATGTGATGGGGGCTGAAGTGTAATCCTACATAATAAAATCTGTGTGAGTGCCCTGTGTCCGTGTGTGTATGCCGTTTGTTATACTGGGCATGCGTGGCGCGGGGACCCATCAACACACAGCGCTCCACACGCCCGCTTGCACCTGCACGCCGGCCCACTGCTGTGCCCAGCTCCACCATGCCTCCCTCTCCCCCTCCAGCATCCTCTGCAGCCTCCTCACACTCCAGGATCCCCATCATTATACACATATTACACTCCAATGAGGGCTGTAGTGTAATGATGGGGGTTGGAGTGTAATACATGTGTAATGCTCTCTGCCTGTGATAGCTTCCCTCACTTGCTACTGTGCGGCCATTTCCTGACTTTGGTGGGCGAAATAAGAGCGAGGAGGATGCGGACGCTGCAGGGACTAACATATGCCCTCTGTGCTGACAGATACCCGGATCGGAGGTCCCCAGTGCTCCCAGCTTTGTCCTCCCAGGCTCTTTTGGAGTTCTATGAACTCCAGGATGCGATGCTGCAGCAGGTACAGGGCCACTTTCTGCCCGGTGCGCAGGTGTGGGATGTGCGTAAGGGTGTCTGGTGAAGGATACGTTGTGGCAGGCAGCGGTTGCAGTGCCTGCATCCCGTGGTGTCAGTTGGCTATAGAGGAAGCTGGAGGGGGAGGCACGGTGGAGCTGGGCACAGCAGCGGGCCAATGCGCAGGGGTGGGTGGTGAGTGCGGAGCGCCGTGTGTTGATTGGCCGCCGTGCATGCGCACTTAACTAATTGGCAGACACACACGGACGCACACTGGGATTTTATTATTATATAGGATATATATCTACTATAATAAAAGCCCTGTGTGCGCGTGCTCAGGGCTGCGTGTCCGTGCTTGTGTGGCAATAATTGAACTGCGCATGTGCGGCGCTCCCTCCAGTCAACACACGATGCCCAATTCAGCGCTACACTCAATCAACACCGCCCCACACGCAACCGCGCCGCCCACACCAACGCGCACGGCGCCCCGACCAATCGTCACACAAAGCTCTGCACGCCAGCCAATCGCAGGTTATGGTGTGTTCTCCACATTGGAGCGCCGCCATTACTGTTCGTGCATCACACAGCCGCACAGTTCCAGCACACTCAGCCACAAACGACAGCCGCTGCCGGCAGTCCCAGTCACCAGTTGCTGCCAGCAGTCTCAGCCAGCAGTAATGGTGACACCAACCACAGCCACCGGCCACAGTGCCAGCAGTCTCTGCCACCAGCCACAGTGCCATTTAATATGGACTGTTCCTACTAATGTTATGCACTAATGTTCTAGCGCCTGTTATTGTAACAGGCTTAATGTCTAGTATGTGTGAATTTTTTTTATAAAATTGAGCCCATTATAACCTAAAGTGTGTTGTTAGACGTGTCTGGATAAAGTGGTTGTGAAGGAGTCCCCTTTATTCCAGAATAGACAGTATTTGATTAAATTCGAGGTTCGGTCACCTATGGAGCAGTTTAACCACCTCCGGACCGCTGTACGCAGATTCGCGTTCCGGAGGTGGCAGCCCTGCGCTCAGCGACGCATATACGCGTCATCTCGCGTGAGCCGGGATTTCCTGTGAACGCGCGCACACAGGCGCGCGCGCTCACAGGAACGGAAGGTAAGAGAGTTGATCTCCAGCCTGCCAGCGGCGATCGTTCGCTGGCAGGCTGGAGATGTGTTTTTTTTAACCCCTAACAGGTATATTAGACGCTGTTTTGATAACAGCGTCTAATATACCTGGTCCTCTGGTGGTCCCCTTTGTTTGGATCGACCACCAGAGGACACAGGTAGCTCAGTAAAGTCCCACCAAGCACCACTACACTACACTACACCCCCCCCCCGTCACTTATTAACCCCTTATTAGCCCCTGATCACCCCTGATCACCCCATATAGACTCCCTGATCACCCCCCTGTCATTGATTACACCCCTGTCATTGATCAACCCCCTGTAAAGCTCCATTCAGATGTCCGCATGATTTTTACGGATCCACTGATAGATGGATCGGATCCGCAAAACGCATCCGGACGTCTGAATGAAGCCTTACAGGGGCGTGATCAATGACTGTGGTTATCACCCCATATAGACTCCCTGATCACACCCCTGTCATTGATTACCCCCCTGTCATTGATCAACCCCCTGTAAAGCTCCATTCAGATGTCCGCATGATTTTTACGGATCCACTGATAGATGGATCGGATCCGCAAAACGCATCCGGACGTCTGAATGAAGCCTTACAGGGGCGTGATCAATGACTGTGGTGATCACCCCATATAGACTCCCTGATCACCCCCCTGTCATTGATTACCCCCCCTGTCATTGATTACCCCCCTGTAAAGCTCCATTCAGATGTCCGCATGATTTTTACGGATCCACTGATAGATGGATCGGATCCGCAAAACGCATCCGGACGTCTGAATGAAGCCTTACAGGGGCGTGATCAATGACTGTGGTTATCACCCCATATAGACTCCCTGATCACACCCCTGTCATTGATCAACCCCCTGTAAAGCTCCATTCAGATGTCCGCATGATTTTTACGGATCCACTGATAGATGGATCGGATCCGCAAAACGCATCCGGACGTCTGAATGAAGCCTTACAGGGGCATGATCAATGACTGTGGTTATCACCCCATATAGACTCCCTGATCACCCCCCTGTCATTGATTACACCCCTGTCATTGATTACCCCCCTGTAAAGCTCCATTCAGATGTCCGCATGATTTTTACGGATGCACTGATAGATGGATCGGATCCACAAAACGCATCCGGACGTCTGAATGAAGCCTTACAGGGGCGTGATCAATGACTGTGGTGATCACCCCATATAGACTCCCTGATCACCCCCCTGTCATTGATCAACCCCCCTGTCATTGATCACCCCCCCTGTCATTGATCACCCCCCCTGTCATTGATCACCCCCCCTGTCATTGATCACCCCCCCTGTCATTGATCACCCCCCCTGTCATTGATCACCCCCCCTGTCATTGATCACCCCCCCTGTCATTGATCACCCCCCCTGTCATTGATCACCCCCCCTGTCATTGATCACCCCCCCCTGTCATTGATCACCCCCCCCTGTCATTGATCACCCCCCCCCTGTCATTGATCACCCCCCCCTGTCATTGATCACCCCCCCCTGTCATTGATCACCCCCCCCTGTCATTGATCACCCCCCCTGTCATTGATCACCCCCCCTGTCATTGATCACCCCCCCTGTCATTGATCACCCCCCCTGTCATTGATCACCCCCCTGTCATTGATCACCCCCCTGTCATTGATCACCCCCCTGTCATTGATCACCCCCCCTGTCATTGATCACCCCCCTGTAAGGCTCCATTCAGACATTTTTTTGGCCCAAGTTAGCGGAATTTTTTTTTTTTTTTTCTTACAAAGTCTCATATTCCACTAACTTGTGTCAAAAAATAAAATCTCACATGAACTCACCATACCCCTCACGGAATCCAAATGCGTAAAATTTTTTAGACATTTATATTCCAGACTTCTTCTCACGCTTTAGGGCCCCTAGAATGCCAGGGCAGTATAAATACCCCACATGTGACCCCATTTCGGAAAGAAGACACCCCAAGGTATTCCGTGAGGGGCATATTGAGTCCATGAAAGATTGAAATTTTTGTCCAAAGTTAGCGGAACAGGAGACTTTGTGAGAAAAAAAATAAAAAATATCAATTTCCGCTAACTTGTGCCCAAAAAAAAAAATTTCTATGAACTCGCCATGCCCCTCATTGAATACCTTGGGGTGTCTTCTTTCCAAAATGGGGTCACATGTGGGGTATTTATACTGCCCTGGCATTCTAGGGGCCCCAAAGCGTGAGAAGAAGTCTGGTATCCAAATGTCTAAAAATGCCCTCCTAAAATGAATTTGGGCCCCTTTGCGCATCTAGGCTGCAAAAAAGTGTCACACATGTGGTATCGCCGTACTCAGGAGAAGTTGGGGAATGTGTTTTGGGGTGTCATTTTACATATACCCATGCTGGGTGAGATAAATATCTTGGTCAAATGCCAACTTTGTATAAAAAAATGGGAAAAGTTGTCTTTTGCCAAGATATTTCTCTCACCCAGCATGGGTATATGTAAAATGACACCCCAAAACACATTCCCCACCTTCTCCTGAGTACGGAGATACCAGATGTGTGACACTTTTTTGCAGCCTAGGTGGGCAAAGGGGCCCACATTCCAAAGAGCACCTTTAGGATTTCACAGGTCATTTACCTACTTACCACACATTAGGGCCCCTGGAAAATGCCAGGGCAGTATAACTACCCCACAAGTGACCCTATTTTGGAAAGAAGACACCCCAAGGTATTCCGTGAGGGGCATGGCGAGTTCCTAGAATTTTTTATTTTTTGTCACAAGTTAGTGGAAAATGATGATGATTTTTTTTTTTTTTTTTTCATACAAAGTCTCATATTCCACTAACTTGTGACAAAAAATAAAAACTTCCATGAACTCACTATGCCCATCAGCGAATACCTTGGGGTCTCTTCTTTCCAAAATGGGGTCACTTATGGGGTAGTTATACTGCCCTGGCATTCTAGGGGCCCAAATGTGTGGTAAGGAGTTTGAAATCAAATTCTGTAAAAATTGACCTGTGAAATCCGAAAGGTGCTCTTTGGAATATGGGCCCCTTTGCCCACCTAGGCTGCAAAAAAGTGTCACACATCTGGTATCTCCGTACTCAGGAGAAGGTGGGGAATGTGTTTTGGGGTGTCTTTTTACATATACCCATGCTGGGTGAGATAAATATCTTGGTCAAATGCCAACTTTGTATAAAAAAAATGGGAAAAGTTGTCTTTTGCCAAGATATTTCTCTCACCCAGCATGGGTATATGTAAAATGACACCCCAAAACACATTCCCCACCTTCTCCTGAGTACGGCAATACCAGATGTGTGACACTTTTTTGCAGCCTAGGTGGGCAAAGGGGCCCATATTCCAAAGAGCACCTTTCGGATTTCACAGGTCATTTTTTTACAGAATTTGATTTCAAACTCCTTACCACACATTTGGGCCCCTAGAATGCCAGGGCAGTATAACTACCCCACAAGTGACCCCATTTTGGAAAGAAGAGACCCCAAGGTATTCGCTGATGGGCATAGTGAGTTCATAGAACTTTTTATTTTTTGTCACAAGTTAGTGGAATATGAGACTTTGTAAGAAAAAAAAAAAAAAAAAAATCATCATTTTCCGCTAACTTGTGACAAAAAATAAAAAGTTCTATGAACTCACTATGCCCATCAGCGAATACCTTAGGGTGTGTACTTTCCGAAATGGGGTCATTTGTGGGGTGTTTGTACTGTCTGGCCATTGTAGAACCTCAGGAAACATGACAGGTGCTCAGAAAGTCAGAGCTGCTTCAAAAAGCGGAAATTCACATTTTTGTACCATAGTTTGTAAACGCTATAACTTTTACCCAAACCATTTTTTTTTTACCCAAACATTTTTTTTTTTTATCAAAGACATGTAGAACAATAAATTTAGAGCAAAATTTATATATGGATGTCGTTTTTTTTGCAAAATTTTACAACTGAAAGTGAAAAATGTCATTTTTTTGCAAAAAAAATCGTTAAATTTCGATTAATAACAAAAAAAGTAAAAATGTCAGCAGCAATGAAATACCACCAAATGAAAGCTCTATTAGTGAGAAGAAAAGGAGGTAAAATTCATTTGGGTGGTAAGTTGCATGACCGAGCAATAAACGGTGAAAGTAGTGTAGGTCAGAAGTGTAAAAAGTGGCCTGGTCTTTCAGGGTGTTTAAGCACTGGGGGCTGAGGTGGTTAAAAAAGAATTACCCTGTTCGTCTAAGCAGAAAATGTCCAGTTCATGGAAATGAGCTCCAGTGACTCCGACCCAAAGGAGAAAAGGCAAGTGGAGGACTCTGATTCATCCTCAGGTGACCAAACAGGGAGAACATTGTTTTGTGTGGACATTTGTACATGTGGGCTAGAGAGAATGCAAATCAAGAATGCAGCCATTTGCATAGGAAATATCTTACTAAGCCCTTCAGGACCTTGAAGTTTTTTCATTTCTGTTTTATTCCCTGCCTTCCCAGAGCCATAACTTTTAACTGTTTGTAGTTTTAATACCATTTTGGAGTTTGGCTTTTGGTTCGCTTTTTATAAAATTTTTGGAATTTGACTAGAATGGGGCTGAGCTGCAGCTAAGCCATGTGACCGATGTACAATGGTGTCACATGACCTAGGAAGAGGCTGCAGCACTTAGAGTGCCCAGCCTCTTCTAATAGCTGATTGGTGGGGGTCCTGGGTGTCTGACCCACGCCGATCCAATATTAAGGACCTCTCCCGAGGGTAGGTGTGAGAAATGGACAACCTTTGTCGTAACTTTTATCTGTGTGTGTTTTTATATCTGTCGTGTTACTCTGTTTTCATGCTATTTTGTATGATGCCGTTTAGTCAGAATTGGTAGGAGCTAAAACACATTCACCTTTGATGGGATTTAATTTAGCATCCTCCTGCTAACAAAGGTAGTGGTAACAAAGTTTCCTGGACCGGACACTAGAGCCTCATGGTAATGCCTGAGACATCAGACATATTGGCACCGGTGCACAGCAGACATCCAGAAGCTTTCAAATAGAGTACCAGAAGATGAAGAAAATATCTCATAAGCGATAACTAATCTCTGGTACAACTCGCATAATATTGTAATCATTTCATTCTGTATAATGTGGGTATTGTAGGGAGTCCAAACATCTCACCCCTGACAGCCAGCATTACTACATAACCAGTATCTCACCTTCTGGCACCCCTACACCGGTCATCGGCCTAATGTTTTAATAAAACATGTCGCGGCCGAATATTCATTAGTGTGGATGGGAAGCCATGTTTTATTTAATATTTCATGTCTGTCAGCGGAGTAAGAGGTCGAGCCTGCACAGCTAATGAGGAGCTTCCCAGAAGGCTGGGACTAGAATAGGAGGGAGACCCTCTGCCAAAAGGGGATAAAAATGAGATGATTGAGAGCATTTCATTGACACAATTTGGGGATCCGATCAACATTTGGTTGTGTTCCTCGTCCTCCTGTCTCCGGAACCAGAACGGACTCTGATCATGCAATCCGTTGAGTAGTAAGAACCTTTTTGTTTTTATCCTTTTTTATTTTTCTAACAGTTTTGTGAACGTTTATGTATGTCTCTTATTTGTTTTAATTTTTATAACTAAGTACTGTACATTTTTTAGTACAATAAAGCACAACTTTAATGGTTTTGCCTTGTGCCCAGAATGAGCCCAGTAACCTTCATTTTTAACTGTATAAGTGTGGTTTGCATTACCGTGTATTTTGCTATAGTGTGGCCAGTGATCCTGTGAGCCTGCTTGCTCTCTGTGGGCCCCTAATTAATTGGTGTATTAATTTTAAATGTCATAGATGGTGGTAGCGTGTTGAGGTGCATTAAAGGCTGTGTCGAGGTGTGATCTAGGTTCAATCTGAGGCCTGTGTGTAGGAGTGAGATTGAGCACATGAAATAGATCGACCTTTGGCAGTCTTCTCCAGGTCACGTGACAGGGCGGTTCCCGTACGTGACAATACGTCATCAGTATTTATTCCCAGATAACCACGTTAAATATATTCCAATGCAGTGCTGCTACCTGCAGGCCATCAATATACTGAAATCCTTGTACAGGCTCAAGCCCATAACTAGTGCAGACTGCCTTCCCCGATTTCAGCCAGGGAAAAGCGTCACAGGCCGGCAAGCTTTTGGTTATGGTGCTCTCAGATGTCATGGTCACATTTTACCACAGCATCTGAGGGGTTAAATGTCTTTGGCATGATCACTGATTGAAGACCTTAGCCATTGTTCTCTGCTTTGTATACAGCAGAAACTCAGAGGTTATGGCGTTGGCTGCACTCACGAACAGGTGCTGTCTTTAATGACCAGATTTTCCGACCTACGTGTATGGCAAAGGTACAGGAAAAATCTAAGAAACAACTGATTCAACTCTCATATAAAATAAGTTTTTTACTGAACAGACTGTTCTGGATCGTGTTTTTTTTTTTTTTTTTTGTTTTTGTGTGATGAGGCCTACTTTTCCGTGCGCCCTTCTTCTTCTTTTTTTTTTTTTATTTTTTTTTTTTTAGCTCACTTTGTTCCATTTTATCACGCCGTAGTAGTTTTTGTCACTGTTTTTTTCTTTATTTTATTCATTCGTTCATTTTCAGAACAGAAGCAGACATCTTTATTTTTTATTTTTTATTTTTTTTTATACAGTCCTTTACACCCTCCCTATGACAGAACCTAATAGGCCATTGTATCCCTTCTCCTGTCACTGATGTCATATGTGCAGTGACTGCACTCTCAAAATCGCCATGGTGAAAATGTATATCACTGTGTGAAAGTAGTCCTCAACTGCATCACACATTTTTTTTGTCATAAATTGGGAAGGGGTTAAATACTGGTGCAAAGTAGAACTGGCTTAGTTGCCCATAACAACCAGTCACATTCCTCCTTTCATTTTCCAAAAGGAGCTGTCCAAAAAGAAAGGTAGAATCTGGATGCCATGAGCAACAAAGCCACTTCTACTATACACCAACTTCAATAACCCCCATTGTAACTGCTGTAAACAGCCTCTTTAGTCAACAGCCTGTTTTGAGCCTTAATAACCAAGCGTTTTTCCCCCCTCTCCTATGACCGCACCCATGGAGAGACCGCGTCCTACTCCTCAGGACAGGAAACGGGAACCAGAAGCCGCTTTAAAAGAGAGACCACCCTCTCCACCTCCAGTTCTGTTTCCTGTCCTAAGGGGACAGGAGGGAATTTGGAAACCATCAGGATACAAAGAGCTGCGGGCACCCCAGCTGTTTTAATGTGTGTATGGAGGGCTTACCCGTGCGGCGTAAGTCTCTGTTAGGAGCGGCTGCTAAGTCTGGGCCTATTTCTCCCTCCTTCCCAGTCGAGGTTTGTGTGTGTTGGATGGGCGGCTGTTGGCACCTCGCCTGTTACCAGGGGGAGGGGCGTCTCAGCACGCAGAAGCCACTGAAACCACCAATGATACGCCGGTACCGCAGTGGGGTAAGAGGGGTTATCCCCCCCCTATGTGCAATATTGCTGATTTACTCATGGGGGTCATCTTCTGTTTCGAGTCTAGAAAGCTCTCCAGATCCAAAGACAAGGGTTGTGCAAGTTGCCAAGCAAGTTAATGGAGGATGAAGCTCCGTCCCTAATGGGCAGCATCAAGCAGATGATCCGGGAGGAGGCGGTCTGCTAAAGAACCGCCCTAGTACCTCTGCAGCTGCATCAAATCCCCCCTCTAGCGACAGTGATGTGCTTTCTGGATTGGAGGAAGAGGGAGAATGTATGGGCCCTAAATCATTGTGGTATTGTCACAACCAGACAGTTGAGAAGCTCTGACAGGAGCTTTCCAGATCCTCCTCCTTGAGTTTCTTTGTTTTGGTTAAGTTCCTCATCTCGTTAGTCTATCTCAGCTGTCATGCAGTTGGACTGATTGCTGCCCTTTAAGTTCTTCCCCAGAATGCAGTAGTGTGCGGCTTATACAACTTCCTGGAGTGTGTGTGCATGCTGTTCCTAGTTCTCAGTCCACAGTCCCCAGTCGTCTGCAAGATAAGTTCTGTTTATGTATTTATGATTTTCTGGATCCAGGTGACCCTGACTCCCTCCGTGTCTGTGTAGGGAGCCGGTGGTCGTGTCCCCTCACTATTGTAGGGTCATCAGGTGTAAGATAGTCGAGGTACGTGGATATGCGCCCATCCACCTTTGGGGTGGTCGCATAGGCTGAGCAATAAGGGAGAGCGGCAGGTCTCTTGCAGGGGTCTCCCTTTTGTTCCTTAGTTGTGGATCCAGTGAGTCATTGTTCATATTGTATTGTCTTGTTTCCTGTACACCATCCGTGACAGGTATACAAGAAGGGAACACATGGTGGCTTGGTTCCGTTCATTGTATTATGTGTTAATAAAGTTCTTACCTGGTAATAGGTGTCATCCATGAAGATTAACAGCAACTTCTTGTCGGTTAACTTGATATTCACAATCATTGGATGGCAGCCTAACGGTAAAGGCAGGTGGACACCTATAAAAGAAGAGAAATAACATTAAGTGCACGTTCTCTGCGCTGAAAATAAGCGGAAGTAGGTTAAGTTATTAATAGTATGAGTAAATAATGGAACATCGCGGCCTGTATAATACACTAATCTTATTTCATGAAGCAAAATAAAAGTTTTCAAATATTTTAATTCTTAATTAGTTAATTCTTAGTCTCAAGTTATTTTAAAGAAAAACTGGAACATATTCCACTATGTATTTCATCAAATGACTCCTCTGACGAGGGTGGGAAGCAGCTTTTTCATACAGAGGACATTAATTCCCTAGTAAAAGTAGTAAGAGCTACAATTGATTTAGATGACCAAAAGCCACCACAGTCTGTTCCGGACTCTGAAGGGCTGGGCCCTAAGAGAAGAAAAGTATTTGTGCATAAAAATATTCAGGCTGTTATTGATAAAGAATGGAAAAAGCCTGATAGGAAGTTTTTTTTTATACCCTCCTCTGTTAAGTGAAAATACCACTTTGAGGAAGTATCTACCTCTTAAGATAGAGCCCCAAAGCTAGATGCCCCGGTGGCCAAAATGGCTAAAAAAACAAAAACAAAGCTCCCCTTTTGAGGATATGGGTTCTCTAAAGAACCCAATGGATAGAAGGGCGGGCAGACATTTATTTAAAGACAAATTGGGAAGCCTCGGCGGCGGCCTATAAGCCGGCTATTGCCGCTACTTCAGTAGCTAGATCCCTTAAGGCATGGATGAAGGAGTTGGAGGATCACATTAAAGGTGGTACCCCTAGGAAGCAATTGTTATCTTCTTTCCCTACTTTTTATAATGCCCTAGATTTTATGGCTATGCTTCGGCGGACTCCCTAACATTATCGGCCAGGGCTTCTGCCTTATCCAACTCTGCTCGTAGAGCTATCTGGTTAAAAAACTGGAACGGGGATGCTAGCTCTAAAGCTAAGCTTTGTGGCATTCTTATTTGGCCCGGTCCTCGACTATCTTCTTGAGAAGGCCTCTGATAAGAAAAGGGTCTTTCTTTCCACCAGTCAGCAGCCCCCTAAAAAAAAATCTTACCACCCCAGGTTTAACAGAGATGTTTTTAGGGGAAGAGAAAGGTCTAGACAATATACAGGAGATAAACATAGAAAAGTCCAGTTTGCACCCAAGTCAAAAGTGCAGTTTTTTTGGGGGGATGATCCTAGATTCAAGATCCCAGAGGTGTCTGTTGCACTTACACAAGGCTCTGCTGATCTCTTCAAGGATTCAGAACCTTCTTTCTCGGCAGGTAGTTTCCCTGAGGGAGGCTATGTTGGTGCTGGGGCTCATGACTGCCGCAATTCCCGGAGTGGGCCCAGTACAACTCAAGGCCCCTACAGCTCAGTCTCTCTCTTTTCAGCTATCATCCCAGACGTTTTCTTCTCTGGAGTGGTGGATGAATCTACAGAGGTGTGTTCCCTGGCACAGAGATGCTGTCCTCTTTGACCATGGATGCCAGCCTCTTCCGTTGGGGAGCCCATGTAGAGTCTTTGCAGGGGACCCGGGACTTCGATTCCCGTGCCCAGTCTCAAAATTCCAGAGACCTGAATGCTATCAGATTTAGCTTTGACTCTTCTGATGATCAGGAGCAGAAATGTCAGGATCTATTCAGACAACATGACAGCAGTTCCCCATATCAACAAACAGGGTGGTACCAGAGCTCAGAGTCTGATGGCCCTGAGCCACCAGATTTTCAGACTAGCGGAAGATTCTCTTATCTTTCTGCTGTGCATCTAAAAGGGGTAAACAACGTAGAAGCAGATTTCCTCAGCCGTCATCTATGCCAGGGCGAATGGTCCCTAGATCAGGGGGTTTTCAACAAAATTTCGGCCTCGTGGGGCGTCCCGAAAATAGACCTCTTTGCCACCAGGTCAAACAGAAAGAGAAAAGAACCCGCCACCTTTCTCCAAAGGAACAGCCGAGGGCTGTAGACGCGTTAGCTCAGTCCTGGGAAGGGGTCTTCTTGATGCCTTCCCCCTTCTGAAGCGGTTGCCAAGAGTCCTCAAAAAGATCAGGGAGCATTGTTTTACGGTTATAGTGATAGCCCCCTTTTGGCCAAAAACGGTGTGGTTTTCAGAGCTCTGCAGAATATCAATTACCACTCCCTTGGTTCTTCCAGTGTTCTGGGGACTTCTAGCTCAGGGACCAATCTTTCACCCAGAAATGGAGTCTTCATATGACTGCCTGGCTATTGACAGGGAAATTTAAAAAAGGGGTCTCTCTGAGGAGGTTATCACTACTTTGTTGGCGAGTCGTAAGAAGGTCACTTGAGATTTTATTAGAGAATTTGGAGAGCTTTCTGCAGATTTGCCAATAGATCAGTGGATGTTTGAGGCTCCAGATATTCCTCTTGTGTTAGATTTCTTGCAGGAAGGTTGGAGGAAGAAACTTGGGCCTGGCACTTTAAAGGTGCAGATATCAGCCTTAAGTGGCTTATTTGAATTTAAATTGGTGGGGAATCCCTGGGTGAAGAGATTCATCACTGCAGTTTCTAAGTTCTCCCCAGTTTGCAGAAATGGGTTCCCTCCTTGGGACTTAAACTTTTGGTTCTTTCAGCCCCGACGTCAGATCCTTTTCAGCCGATAGCCAGCATTTCCTCTAAGATGCTGGCTTTTCTCCTAGTGATTACCTCTGCTATAAGAGTTAGTGAGATTGCTGCTCTTTCCATTGACCAACCGTACGTAACAATCTTAGAGGATAGGGTGGTCCTGATCCTTCTTTTTTTTTTTTTCCCCTAAGGAGTCTTCCTCTTTTCACCGTTCCCAGGAGAGAGTTCTTCCTTCCTTCTGTGCTTCTCCAAAAAAAATAGAGAATTGGAGTTCCATTGTTTAGATGTGAGGAGATGTTTAATTCAGTATCTGCAGGTCACACAGCCCTGGAGGTCGTCCTCCCGTTTGTTGATTTCCTTTCAGGGTGCTAAGAAGGGCTCTGCTGCATCTTCCCAGACTATTGCTAGATGAATAAGGCAAGCTATTTACTTAGCATACTCATCCAAGGGAGCTATTCCACAATCTGGGTTCAGGGCTCACTCTACCAGATCAGTCTCTAATTCCTGGGCAGAGAGGGCCTTCACTTCTATAGAGCAGATTCCTAGGGCTTCCACCTGGAGTTCCCCCACATACATACTTCTTTCCCCTCAAGCACTATAGGCTTCAGCTACCTTCTAATGAAGGCCTGAGTTTTGGCTGTAAGATACTTCAGGCTATTGTTCCACTTTAAATAAATCTCGTCTAAATCTCCATGGGTGCTGTCATGGGCAAGGGGGAAAAATGAGATTACACTTATCGGTAATCTGTTTTCTTTGAGCCTATGACAGCACCTGGCTAATTCCCTTCCCCCAAAAGAGGATTATGATATATAAAAAAAAAAAGTTATCTATCTTATGTGTCTCCACTGGAAGTGGAGAGGGTGGGTCATCTTAAGCGGTTTCTGAGTCTCAGTCTCTTTCCAAGAGCTATAACTTTATTTTTCCATCTGTGTAGCAGTTTTTTTTTTTTTATTCTTTTGTGGGAAAAGCTGTCGTTTTTAATGGTGCCATTTTGGGGTACACATATCAACTCTTTATGGGAGAGAGATGGGGGGGGGGGGGGGGGGGAACAAAAGTACCGCCACTGAGTTTTTATGTTATAACTTTTGCAGCCTTCGTTTTTTGGCATAAATAACATGATTATCCTATTCTCTGGGTCAATATGTTCACAGCAATACTTAATACACATAGGGAGTCATTTATTAAGACCGAGGTCTAAAAACCTTTTTATAGCTGGCAGTGTAGCCGGCCTCTGCATATCCAGCACCAGTCTAAATGTAAGACTGCTTCCTTGCGGTCTTCTATTTAGACTGTTTTCCACGCTTAAAACAGGCGTAGAAAATGACAGACAGGCCTACCGGGCCTTCCCCGCCTATGCCACACTCTGTTTTTTTTTTTTTTTTTTTTTCCATGTAGCAGGATTACAATGGGGCGCAAACTGGGTGGATTTAATTTAAATCAATGTAAAAACACCAAGTTGGAGCTAACCTCACCATACACCACCGAGGAGCACGGACACAGAACCGGAACCAAGGATGAGAAGTAGCAAAAAAATATTGTCCAGCTTCACCTCGCAGTGCGTGTTTTATTAGGAAACGTGCTTAAAAACCAAACATCAGGCTCATATCATCAACATGTTTCGGATCAACATATATTACAGATCCTTCCTCATGATACAGAGAATAAGACTGACAAATCTTATATACAGAGTAAAAGCAGTGATTCAGCTGTGAATTATTGATTGGCAATTGGACTGCTTTCACCCCACCCACAGCATATACCACTGAGACACAGGAACAGAACTGCATGAGAAGAAGGGGAAAAAAAAAAAAAAAAATTTTTATTTTCACCCCTCTCTTCCTCCCACGCAAGAACCGCCCCTAAAGGACAAGAGAAGAAGATACATCTAATAATGCAATATTAAATCTTGTCTTTGATTAAGGCCCAAAGGCATACAGGACTGAAATCTAAAAATCCAATAGGCTTCTCTATTGAGAAGAGCTTTCCTATGGTCTCCGCCCCGTTTAGGAAAATTAACTCGTTCAATGCCCTGAACTTTCATGCCAGCAATATTGCCCTGGTGGCAGGAGGCAAAATGCTGGCTGACTGCTGACACATTTTTTACAAAAGCATGAGATATATCTGAGATATGTCTGCATATCCGAACTTTGAGGGCATTGGACGTGCATCCCACATATTGCAATTGACATGTAGAACAAGACACACAATACACCACATGTGTGGTATTGCAGTTAATGTATTGTTGTATCTCAAATAACTGCTGGGCTGCAACAGAGGCCACATTCCGTCCTGTTTGTACGACACTGCAACACGTACAAATGCGGTGCCCGCATTTGAACATCCCTTTAGACCTAAGCCAACATTGTTATGGTACCGTACCATCTGAAAACCGACTCGGACTGAGTTTTTGAGAAAGTGTTGGCGCCTTGCGGGCAACACATTTTATTCCCTTGTCCACAATCGGCTTCCAGGCGGCATCTGTGCGCAAAACTGTCAGATTCTTTCTGACAATCTTGCAGACATCCAGATATTCAAGACTATAGTTAGTTATAAAGAATGGCATTGCAGTCTGGCCTCCTTGTTTTAAACCTTTGTTTTTTTTATATTTAGGAAAAACCAGGTCTCGCCTGGGTAATGCAAGAGCTGTTTTTTTAGCTGTGTCTATTAAAGACTGGCCGTAACCTCTGGTCTGCAGCCGAGCAGTCAACTTTTCTGCCTCTCTGAGGAAGCACGTTTCCTAATAAAACACGCACTGCGAGGTGAAGCTGGACAATATTTTTTTGCTAATTTAAATCAATAGTCAGTAAGGCTTGATTTAAATCCTAGTTTTCTACATAAAGACTAATTCTTGCTGGAATAACTTATAATATGCAAGTAGATGAAGATTTTTTAGAATAACAACTTTTCATATTAGTTTGATTTAGGTTGATTCTGCATTCATAGGTTTGTAGAAGTTAGGATTAAGGTATTTTTCTCTACTCTGTTCATGTTATAACATTTTTGCTGTGAAGAAGAGGCATGTGATCTCTGCTGAGTCAAATTCAGTTTTGAGAACTGCAAAAGTAAACCAAGCATCTGTGATAATATCTTGTAGGCAGAGAAACTGCCCAATAATCTTACGAAAACCTCTGGAAGAGCATGACATTGTGAATGGATTAATGGAATTTATTTACCAAAAAAATTACACAATTAGAAACATAGAATGTGTGATAAGAACCATTTGGCCCATCTAGTCTGCCCAATATACAGAATACTATGGATAGCCCCTGGCCCTATCTTATATGAAGGATGGTCTTATTCCTATCCCATGCATGCTTAAACTCCTCCACTGTATTTGCAGCTACCACTTCTGCAGGAAGGCTATTCCATGCATCCACTACTCTCTCAGTAAAGTAATACTTCCTGATATTACTTTTAAACCTTTGCCCCTCTAATTTAAAACTGTCCTCTTGTAGCAGTTTTTCTTCTTTTAAATATTCTCTCCTCTTTTACCTTGTTGATTCCCTTTATGTATTTAAAAGTTTCTATCATATCCCCTCTGTCTCGTCTTTCTTCCAAGCTATACATGTTAAGGTCCTTTAATCTTTCCTGGTAAGTTTTATCCTGCAATCCATGTACCAGTTTAGTAGCTCTTCTCTGAACTCTCTCCAAAGTATCAATATCCTTCTGGAGATATGGTCTCCAGTACTGCGCACAATACTCCAAATGAGGTCTCACTAGTGCTCTGTAGAGCGGCATGAGCACCTCCCTCTTTCTACTGGTAATGCCTCTCCCTATACACCCAAGCATTCTGCTAGCATTTCCTGCTGCTCTATGACATTGTCTGCCTACCTTTAAGTCTTCTGAAATAATGATCCCTAAATCCCTTTCCTCAGATACAGAGGTTAGGACTGTATCACTGATTTTTATATTCTGCTCTTGGGTTTTTACGCCCCAGGTGCATGATCTTGCACTTGCTTATCAACATTAAATTTTAGTTGCCAGATTTTTGACCATTCCTCTAGTTTTCCTAAATCCTTTTCCATTTTGGTGTATCCCTCCAGGAACATCAACCCTGTTACAAATCTGTGTCATCAGCAAAAAGACACACCTTACCATCAAGGCCTTCTGCAATTTCGCTGATAAAGATATTAAACAATATGGGTCCCAGAACAGATCCCTGAGGTACCTCACTGGTAACAAGACCATGGTCTGAATATACTCCATTGACTACAACCCTCTGTCCTGCAGCCACTGCCTAATCCATTCAACAATATGGGAGTCCACGTACAGCCTTAGGGCTCTTTCACACCTGCGTTGTCCGGATACGTTGCCGGAATTACACGCCGGATCCGGAAAAATGCAAGTGAACTGAAAGCATTTGAAGACGGATCCGTCTTCAAAATGCGTTCAGTGTTACTATGGCACCCAGGACGCTATTAAAGTCCTGGTTGCCATAGTAGAAGTGGGGAGCGGGGGAGCAGTATACTTACCGTCCGTGCGCCTCCCGGGGCGCTCCAGAATGACGTCAGAGCGCCCCATGCGCATGGATGACGTGTCCATGCGACACGTCATCCATGAGCGTGGGGCGCCCTGACGTCACTCTGGAGCGCCCGGGGAGCCGCACGGACGGTAAGTATACTGCTCCCCCGCTCTCCACTACACTTTACCATGGCTGCCAGGACTTTAGCGTCCTGGAAGCCATGCTAACCATTCAGAAAAAGCTAAACGTCGGATCCGTCAATGCGCCGAAACGACGTTTAGCTTGAGGCCGGATCCGGATTAATGCCTTTCAATGGGCATTAATTCCGGATCCGGCCTTGCGGCAAGTGTTCCGGATTTTTGGCCGGAGCAAAAAGCGCAGCATGCTGCGGTATTTTCTCCGGCCAAAAAACGTTCCGTTCCGGAACTGAAGGCATCCTGATGCATCCTGAACGGATTTCTCTCCATTCAGAATGCATGGGGATAATCCTGATCAGGATTCTTCCGGCATAGAGCCCCGGCGACGGAACTCTATGCCGGAAGAAAAGAACGCAAGTGTGAAAGAGCCCTTATTCTACATAACTAAAAAACTAATCTTTATTTCATGATGGATTAACCTTTGGATGGTAATATATTTTCCTCAAAAAGCATTTTATATAAAAAAATCCCCATTTATTTTATTTATTTTTAAATAAAAATCTTATTATTATTATTTATTTATTTTATTTATATATATATATATTTTTTTATCATTGGTTTTTATCCACCCTGGGCACAAACACCAACCAAGACACTTGTATAGATAAATGGATTCTACTTAATTTTAGGTGTTGGTGTTCATCAGATAAAACAACGTGTTTTGGGGACTCGGGCCCCCTTCATCAGGTTAGCAGTTTGATGTTAAAATGAGAGAGGTTCTGGATATTTCTACATAATAAAATAATCATATTTAAGACACCTGGGTCAGCCGCAGGGGAGTGGCAACATCCCCCAGATTCCAAATATGCATATTGGGGTTCAACCATGTAGTGTGTTAAAACCATAGTTATAATAAAATAGTGGCTAGATACATATTCAATCTCCCCATGGTTGTTTAATAGATAATGAAATAAAATAAGCTTTGAGAATAAAAAGATAAGAGCTCGTAAAGATTTGGGCTGTGTGGATCACGTGATTGCAACCTCAGCGATCACGTGACCTGTTGCTAGGAGACGGACATGTTCAGTGTCTTTCACTACTGAGGAAGGGCCGGCCGGTGTTTGCTGGGCTGTCACGTGACTGTCGCGTCACATGACCCATAATGGGAGGGGTAGTGTTTGCTGTTGTATTTTAGACCGGGAATAGCAAAGGCCACCAATTGGAATTGATAGGGAAAATTTAGATGAATAGAGTGGTGTGTGTGTGTGTGGTGAACTGTGTGTGACCAATCCGCTCAGTGCTTGAAATCACAATCCACATAGCATATGTGAACGAGCAGAGTATACAATCAGTGCGCATGAAACGGCACACTTAGCGGTGAATACCGCAGTAGCATTATACTGTGAGTCTCTCACCCCCATAGCACAACGTGTCAAACATTGCAAGTCTAAACAGGCTGCAAATGACAATACATTTAAAAGGCTGTATGTGCGGGTGTTGATATCACATAATAGTAACACATTGTTCATCCCTTGAAAACAGTGTTTATTAAAATGGTTCTATAAAATAAAGCACTGAACGGACTACTGTTATACTATCATAGTAGTGGATTACAAATGTGTAGCTGATAGTACATTAAACGATCAATATCGCAGGTGAATTACACTACTAATAACCACCCCCATAATAACCACCCCCAGAACGGTTATATATGGAGGTGTTGATATTTTAATATAAAAAAACTACACACCACTCAATTTTCAACAAGCAGCCTTTATTATCAAACAGTGTTACAACAAAAAGCACATATCTTAGTACTGCCATATACTGGTGTTTAAAACTGATACCCTCTGCTTAGTCCTGATAGTTTTAATCATACACATTTTTTCTTTTCTATAATAGCAGTTTTAAGTGAATATAATAAAAGATGTAGTTTTAGATACATATTAAGCTAGGACCCCTAATAGGATTTTTTTTGGTCAGAGGACTGTTTTGTTTGTGGTCATGACACATGATGGCTGCGTCATGGAGAGATGCTGGACTGGAATTGGGTAATGTCATGTGATCGCAAGTGGCGCGGTCACATGACTGGTTGCCTAGGAGAGAGAAAACATGTGTTCTGTGATCGTTGGCAGTGCGACCAGATGACCAAGTGTCCTCAGCGGACCATGTATTGCAGATGCAGGAACCCGATTGGGAGACGAGATCTTTTAAACAAAGGCAGAATGTGATTTTATATAAAGGGGTTTACGTTATATGGACTATATAGAATTAATAAGCCTACAACAATTAAAGAAAGGCAGGATAAAAATGGAATCACTCCGATCATAAAATTATAAATTATACATAGGTTATTGCAAAGTGAATGACAAACACATATGGCTTCATGACTTCAAGAATACACATGGGTTATTAAAAGGTAGAAAACTTTAGTATACTTATGTTATTGTGGAATTAGTGACATACCATATATAGTTTTAAAAAGAGGGGGGGGAGTAATATTAAAATATATATATATATATATATATATATATATATATATATATATATATATATATATATATATATATATTATATTTTATCTCTATCTATATATCCCTTAATTATGTCCTAAAAAGTCTTCAGAGTGTTTTAGAGAGTAATTTAAAATTCCTTGTTTAGACCATATGGATTAAGAGTATTTAGTTTGTACTCAATACCCACTGATAAAGTTGATGCATAAGATATGGTGGAAAACTAGGGAAAAAATGAATGTTACAGGATATAGCACTCACACATCTATATGGCCTAATTGCTTATATCCGGAAGTGAATAAGGTCAATGGTGTGCAGCAGTGGGAGCAATATGGGTTGGGGAGGATGGCTCAACTATTTTCGGATGGGTCCTTGAAGAGCTTTGAGGTATTAAGACAAGAATTTAATATTCCACATAAATATTTCTATGTGTATTTGCAATTAAGACATGCTATCCATACTCAAGAGAAGAAGGGGAAGATTCAACAGGCAGCTAGTTACATTATCATTGACTACACAGCAAGGTCAGGGATCACTAGTGGGGTGATATCCATTTATTACAACACACTTAGAGAGGAAATTGAGAAAGCCAACCCACTGAAATTATATGAGAAATGGAGTAAGGATATTGAGGATCTGACTGAGGAGAAGTGGAAGGAAATTCTCACTGATGTACCGAAGCTGTCAATGAGTGAGTCGTATAGGCTCTCACAGATATATCTCTTACACAAGGTTTACAGGACACCTACATTACTGTTTAAAATGGGTTACAGGGAGAATGATGTATGCCCACGTTGTAACATGAGTAGCGCAGATTTGATCCATCTGATGTGGAACTGCCCAAGGTTACGAAGGTATTGGGTTGAAATAGTGGAACTTATAAGTAAGATCTTTAAAATCAATCTGGAAATTAAACCGTTGACATGTTTGCTGGGTTATGTGACAGTGCCTAGAAACATGCTTAAAAAAAAGGTTGCTGTCATGAGGGTATTGTACCAAGCAAGAAAGTGTATAGCATTCCACTGGATTGATGAAACAGCTCCTACGATTCAGGAAGTGGTAGGGAGGGTGCATACATTGGTTAAATTAGAAGAATATGTTTACTTGAAAAGAAATTCGGGGAAAAATTTGAGGAAATATGGTCTTCGTGGATTATGCATTACAATCTGTCAGAAGATTTGTCAATAGGGTGTGCGAGAAATGGTAGGGGTGGATGAGGTGTGAATGGTCAGATATGTGTAAGTGAACTGTGATAGGATGTCGGTACTGATATAATACATGGCGGCTTATTTGGCAGTGCAGAAGCTCTGTGAAGCAACGGATTCGTTTAGAAGAGAACGGAATAAGACGTATCCAGATGGACTTTTCAATTGCAATTAGAGACTGGATACTGTTGCCTGCTGCTGGTCGTGCACTTGGGGGGGGGGGGGGGGTTGGGTGGGAATGGAGGGTTATATTGTAATTGTATTACAATTTTTCTTGAAAAATCAATAAAAATTATCTGAAATAAAAAAAAAAGCGTATTTAGTTTGTAGATCCAGTACATTTCACAGCGTCTTATTTAGGGTTCTTGCGTTGGTGGACTGGTATTTGTTCAATGGGGGTGATTTTAAACCCTGTAAACTCACCCCCCTGCTAGTTCGCAGTGTGCCTTGACAGTGTTTCTGAAATTCTATTTTTTATATTTGACCAATGTTTATTTAATCTATTTCACAGAGTTTGTATAGTGCGATCCACATATTGTAGGCCGCAGGGACATTCTAAAACATACATTACATGTGTGGAATTAGTCCAGTGTGCCAAGTATTTGGAATGATTCTCCGTCCCTTTATGTTTTCAGAAAGTTTTTTTTGGCAAATGGTCCCACAGCATAGACATCTCGGTTGGCCGGATTTTTTGCTGCCTTGTTTTTGAGAGATGGCATTATGTTTATATTGCGATATAATTTGAACTATGTGCGATAATGATAGATCGCAATATATTATTTTCTTCTGTATGTATACTTGCAATCATCCATGTCCCCCAGCCAGCGCCATCAGCCCCATGCCATAGCCATCCTCCAACCCAACCGCCCCCCTTCCTTTGGGTAGATTCGGGCCCCTGCTAATATACTTACCTTTCTTGCAGGGTGCACGGCTGGCTGATGGAGTCCGCAGGAGACGGACTGCGTCTTCCCAGCATGCACTGGGAGGGTTCTGACATGACACACAGCGTCAGCCAGTGCAGTGTGGTGCTGAGTCGGGAGGCCACAGAGCGGTGAGTCAGAAGCTTCTTCAATTCACTACCGCTCCGTGGTCCTCTATCACGATAGGGCGATTATAGACTAAATGTATATTGTTCTACAAATTTATATTGTTTATATCGCCTACTCCTATTTGTAATGGTGGGATTTTTTTTTTAGGTTGCTCGGGGCTAGAATCTTTTTTTTTTTTTTAAAGTACGAGCTCTTCTGTAAGTAAGAATAATTTGGCTTAAAACAGGGTCTTTTTTATTTTTTTTTTTTAGAAGGTGCCAATGTTCAAAGTTCAAAGAGTAGTTCCTTTCCCTGGTAGAAGTTCTTGATTTTAGGCAACAAGCATTCTGATTGCGAGTTCTGACGCTCGTTTTTTTGTTTCGGGCACGATTTGATTAGGGTATCCTTTTTCGCTGAACCGTGATGATAGGATCTTTGTCGTTCAAAGTCTTTCGCTAGGGTACAATTTCGTCTCACTGTACGGGATATTACATTTCCATTTTTTTGTAGTGGCTACTTCTAAAGTCAAGATAGCTGTTGCTATCTACTTAAAGAGTCTGTCAGGATTTAATTCCCCTGGGTAAATATTTCTAGATCAAGGTATTCTGTTCTAGTTTTATGGTAGGACCCTGTAAACGATACCCCCCCCCCCCCCCACTTGTTTTAGATGTGCGATGAAGTCTTCTATGCTAGTGCTTTCCCCTTTCCAGATAATGATCAAATCATTAAAATCATTAATATACCTTTTGAAAAAGATAATGTTGTTTGTCCAGAAAGTGGTGTGATAAATGTGAGCTTCTTCAAACATACCCATAAAAAGGTTGGCAAAACGAGTGCCCCGTACCTGTCTGTAAATCAGATTTTGAAATTGGAATGTGTTAGGCCTCTTTCACACAAGCGTGACCGATTTAGGTACGGATGCATTCAGGGTGCATTCAGTGAAACTCGCACCGTTTTGAAAGCAAGTTCAGTCAGTTTTGTCTGCGATTGCGTTCAGTTTTTTCTGCACGGGTGCAATGCGTTTTGATGCGTTTTTCACGCACGTTATAAAAAAAGGAAGGTTTACAAACAACATTTCTTAGCAACCATCAGTGAAAAATGCATTGCATCCGCACTTCCGGATGCAATGCGTTTTTCACTGAAGCTCAATTCACTTCTATGGGGCCAGGGCTGCGTGAAAAAACGCAGAATATAGAACATGCTGCGTTTTGCACGCAACGCAAAACTGTACACAGACCCATTGAAATGAATTGGTCAGGATTCAGTGCGGGTGCTATGTGTTCACATCACGCATTGCACCCGCGCGGAAAACTCGCTTGTGTGAAAGGGGCCTTAGTATGAATTTGATGCTTTTGATAATGAACTTTTTCTGTTGTGTTGGCATTTGCGAATCTTTGGTCAAAAAATCGGATACGCATTTTATCCCTAGTTAATGTGAAATATTGGAGTATAGAGCTGATACACCTAGAGTCAGCCAATAGTACGAGTCTTCCCATTTCATACCTTTTAGTTACATTATAAGGGAGTCTTTGATGTATAATTTCAAGTTAATTACGTATTTTTGTTAAAAAAAAAAAAATCAATAGAAGGGTCCATTCACACGTTCGTTTTTTCTTTCCTGATCTGTTCCGTTTTTTGCGGAACAGATCTGGACCCATTCATTTTCAATGGCTCCTGAAAAAAATCGGACAGCTCAATGTCTGATTTTTCTTTTTTCTTTTCAGGACCCATTGAAAATGAATGGGTCCAGATCTGTTCCGCAAAAAACGGAACAGATCAGGAAAGAAACAACGGACGTGTGAATGGACCCTAATGGGAAAGATTTCTAGTAAGTGATAATACCGTGGAAATGATTTATCTACCCGGGGGATTATCAAGACTCTTGAGTATTTTGAGAAGATGATAAAAGCTGGCAAGGAAGGATTCTGTAACCATAATGTATTCCTTTTTTGGTCTGCTGATTCGATTCTAATAGTAGTTGGAAATCCTCACTGTCCTGTTGGGAAGGATCATCTATGAGAGCAATGTAATATTCGGTATCGGAAAGTATCTTTAAAGGGACACTGACAGGCCAAATCAGCATATATAGTTAGATATATGACATTGCAGGTCTTATACAGTCTTTTAAAAGCATATAACTATCCCCCCTGTCCACCTTATAAAGAGCGAAATATAAAGTTTTATAACCTGCTTGTCCGGTCACTAATCTGCCCAAGGGGCGGCGTTTCATGTGAAAATGCGCCCAGCCAGCCTTCCCAACTGCCGTTCTGAAGCCCCCCCCAGCTCATCAATATTCACTTCGCTGGGCGGCGGCTAGAACTCTCCCCAGTCCCGATCCTGCGCATGGGCAATTCAATTGTCCGGGCATCGTTCATGCCCAATCTTCTGCGCCCCGCCGTGGTTAGATCGCGCCTGCGTACACACACAGCCTGCCTGCGTCTTCGAGGCAGCTGCAGCCTCAGCCTCAGCCATGCACTGTTCAGAGCAGTGCTTCAGAGCGCTGCTCACTCACATCGTCAAAGGGGTTAATTATAGACAATTGAATTGCCCATGCGCAGGATCGGGACTGGGGAGAGTTCTAGCCGCCGCCCAGCGAAGTAAATATTGATGAGCTAGGCGGGGCTTCAGAACGGCAGTTGGGAAGGCTGGCTGGGCGCATTTTCACATGAAACGCCGCCCCTTGGGCAGATTGGTGACCGGACAAGCAGGTTATAAAACTTTATATTTCGCTCTTTATAAGGTGGACAGGGGGGATACTTATATGCTTTTAAAAGACTGTATAAGACCTGTAATGTCATATATCTAACTATATATGCTGATTTGGCCTGTCAGTGTCCCTTTAATGCTTCTTTAATGTAGTCTTCTTGTTCTATATAACAATGCCTCCCCCCTTGTCCGCATTCTGAATAATTATAATTCTGTTAGTTTGAAGTTTCTTTAAAGCTGATTTTTCATGTGGTCCAAGATTGTTTTGACGCAGAATTTATATTTATTCGCTGGAATTCGTCTGATACGACTGCATAAAAAATTGGAAGTTGGCTTTAGACCAGATGGCAGACCAGTGGGGGAGATCTGGTTCTTTGTCATTTGACTGTAGCTTGTGTTTCCCTTATTGAGTGTTCCTGGATTTTAAGGTGTCTTTATTGTTTAGTTTTCTAATAAATTTACTTGGGCCCAAAAATAGATCAAATTAAGTTTATTTTGGATGTAGGGCAAAAAGATGATAAACTTCTTTCCTTGTAAGTTTTTATACGTGGATAAATTAAAGTGTAACTGCTGGTTCATTTTTTATTCTCTAATGGTATAGTACACCCTGCTGTATAAGGGTACTTTCACACTTGAGGCAGAGTGATCCGGCAAGCAGTTCCTTTGCCGGAACTGCCTGCCGGATCTGTCAAAATGTATGCCAACCGATGGCATTTGTAAGACTGATCAGGATCCTGATCGGTCTTACAAATGCATTGAAATCCCGGATCAGTTTTTCCGGTGTCATCCGGAAAAACGGATCCGGCACTTTTTTCCCCCACATTTTTTTTCGGTCTGTGCATGCTCGGGGCGGATCCGGTATTTTGAGTGCTAATACATTTCTATGGGAAAAAAATTCAGGTAAGGCCTCTTTCACACTTGCGTTGTCCGGATCCGGCGTGTACTCCACTTGCCGGAATTACACGCCGGATCCGGAAAAACGCAAGTGTACTGAAAGCATTTGAAGACGGAACCGTCTTCCAAATGCGTTCAGTGTTACTATGGCACCCAGGACGCTATTAAAGTCCTGGTTGCCATAGTAGGAGCGGGGAGCGGGGGAGCGGTATACTTACAGTCCGTGCGGCTCCCGGGGCGCTCCAGAATGACGTCAGAGCGCCCCATGCGCATGGATGATGTGATCACATGATCCATGCGCTTGGGGCGCCCTGACGTCACTCTGGAGCGCCCGGGGAGCCGCACGGACGGTAAGTACACTGCTCCCCCGCTCCCCGCTACACTTTACCATGGCTGCCAGGACTTTAGCGTCCCGGCAGCCATGGTAACCACTCTGAAAAAGCTAAATGTCGGCTCCAGCAATGCGCCGAAACGACGTTTAGCTTAAGGCCGGATCCGGATCAATGCCTTTCAATGGGCATTAATTCCGGATCCGGCCTTGCGGCAAGTGTTCCGGATTTTTAGCCGGAGCAAAAAGCGCAGCATGCTGCGGTATTTTCTCCGGCCAAAAAACGTTCCGTTCCGGAACTGAAGACATCCTGATGCATCCTGAACGGATTTCTCTCCATTCAGAATGCATTAGGATAATCCTGATCAGGATTCTTCCGGCATAGAGCCCCGACGACGGAACTCTATGCCGGAAGACAAGAACGCAAGTGTGAAAGAGCCCTAAGTGTTCAGTTTTTTTGGCCAGAGATAAAACCGTAGCATGCTGCGGTTTTATCGCTGTCCTGATCAGTCAAAAAGACTGAACTGAAGACATCCTGATGTATCCTGAACAGATTGGTCTCAATTCAGAATGCATGAGGATAAACCCGATCAGTTCTTTTCCGGTATAGAGCCCCTAGGACGGAACTCTATGCCAGAAAAGAAAAACGCTAGTGTGAAAGTACCCCAAGTGCTTTAAAATTTGATCATTTTCAGTTTTACCTGCTAATAACTCCCACAGATGCATGCTACTTTCCTATTCAGCAGCTCTTATCTCAGAGCGTTGCTATGTGCAGCCCGTCTTCTCAGTATTATAACAAGAGATGGAGTTGCTCAGCCCTGACAGCCTGGAGCTGTGCTGAGGCAGAAAGTGGAGAGGGTGGGCTGCTTTAGATGGTGATATCTTCTCAATGGTAGCTACAAAATATGCACTTGGTCTGGTTTGAAAGCTAAGCCCAGCTCTAGTCCAAGCAACGGAGGAGAAATCATTGTTAACCACCTCAGCCCCTATAGCTTAAACACCCTTAATGACCAGGCCACTGCTTACACTTCTGACCTACAGTACTTTCACCGTTTATTGCTCGGTCATACACCCAAATGAATTTTACCTCCTTTTCTTCTCACTAATAGAGCTTTCATTTGGTGGTATTTCATTGCTGCTGACATTTTTACTTTTTTTGTTATTAATCGAAATTTAACGATTTTCTTTGCAAAAAAATGACATTTTTCACTTTCAGTTGTAAAATTTAGCAAAAAAACGACATCCATATATAAATTTTTCTCTAAATTTATTGTTCTACATGTCTTTGATAAAAAAAAAATGTTTGGGTAAAAGTTATAGCGTTTACAAACTATGGTACAAAAATGTGAATTTCTGCTTTTTGAAGCAGCTCTGACTTTCTGAGCACCTGTCATGTTTCCTGAGGTTCTACAATGCCCAGACAGTACAAACACCCCACAAATGACCCCATTTCGGAAAGTAGACACCTTAAGGTATTCGCTGATGGGCGTAGTGAGTTCATAGAACTTTTTATTTTTTGTCACAAGTTAGTGAAAAATGATGATTGTAAGAAAAAACAAAAATAATTCATCATTTTCCACTAACTTGTGACAAAAAATAAAAAGTTCTATGAACTCACTATGCCCATCAGCGAATACCTTGGGGTGTCTTCTTTCCAAAATGGGGTCACTTGTGGGGTAGTTATACTTCCCTGGCATTCTAGGGGCCCAAATGTGTGGTAAGTAGTTTGAAATCAAAATCTGTAAAAAATGGCCGGTGAAATCCGAAAGGTGCTCTTTGGAATGTGGGCCCCTTTGCCCACCTAGGCTGCAAAAAAGTGTCACACATGTGGTATCTCCATACTCAGGAGAAGTTGGGCAATGTGTTTTGAGGTGTCATTTTACATATACCCATGCTGGGTGAGAGAAATATCTTGGCAAAGGACAACTTTTCCCCTTTGTATATAAAAAAAAAAAAAAAAAAAAAAAGGGGAAAAGTTGTCCTTTGCCAAGATATTTCTCTCACCCAGCATGGGTATATGTAAAATGACACCCCAAAACACATTGCCCAACTTCTCCTGAGTACGGAGATACCACATGTGTGACACTTTTTTGCAGCCTAGATGCGCAAAGGGGCCCACATTCCTTTTAGGAGGGCATTTTTAGACATTTGGATACCAGACTTCTTCTCACGCTTTGGGGCCCCTAAAATACCAAGGCAGTATAAATACCTCACATGTGACCCCATTTTGGAAAGAAGACACCCCAAGGTATTCAATGAGGGGCATGGCGAGTTCATAGAATTTTTTTAATTTTTTTTGGCACAAGTTAGCGGAAATTTATATTTTTTTGTTTTTTCTCACAAAGTCTCCCTTTCCGCTAACTTGGGACAAAAATTTCAATCTTTCATGGACTCAATATGCCCCTCAGTGAATACCTTGGGGTGTCTTCTTTCCAAAATGGGGTCATTTGTGGGGTGTTTGTACTGCCCTGGCATTTGAGGGTCTCCGCAATCATTACATGTATGGCCAGCATTAGGAGTTTCTGCTATTCTCCTTATATTGAGCATACAAGTAATGAGATTTTTTTTTTTCGTTCAGCCTCTGGGCTGAAAGAAAAAATGAACGGCACAGATTTCTTCATTCGCATCGATCAATGTGGATGAAAAAATCTCTGCCCAAAAAAAGAGGGGAAAGGCGTCTGCCAGGACATAGGAGCTCCGCCCAACATCCATACCCACTTAGCTCGTATGCCCTGGCAAACCAGATTTATCCATTCACATCAATCGATGTGGATGAATAAATCATTGCCGGGATTTATTTTTATTTTTTTTATATACAAAGTGTTTGCCAAAGCATATGAACACCGCCACCACCTCAGCTCATATGCCTCGGCAAACGTATCTTTTACTGCAGAGGAGAAATCTCGTCTTGCAGCGCCGCATACACCGACTTTTGTGTGATCTGACAGCAGCGCAATGCTTCTGTCAGAATGCACATCAGTGCTGCAGCTAGTCGATCGGTTGGTCCACCTGGAAGGTAAAAAAACAAACAAAAAAAAAACAGGCCGCAACGCAATAAATTTATTAACTTTATAATAAAATTTGAACGGAACATATAAACTTTAACTTTTTCAACTGAACGTTAACTTTTTACTTACCGGTAATTTTTTTTTTTTTTTTTTAACCTTTTTATAGAACAAACCTCTCCTTCCCCATGGGACAATGTGCAAAGCGCAAATCGCCCAAAGATGTGGCGAAGTACATTATGCACTTTATCCCAGGTGAAAGGAGAGGTTTGCAGCAGCTGTGAGAGAAAGGGCCCTAATAGCACTGTGTGCCTGTCCTGTGAGATGTGATCCCTATGCTAGGTGTACCTGTGTGTGGTACTTCCGGAAACACTCCCCTAAGCATAGGGCAGGGTGGTCAGGGCAGTCAGGACAGAAATAGCGGGTGTCACGCCTTATTCCACTCGTGCTACAGACACAACATTTTTTTCGGGGTGGCGGTTGGTTTGAGGTACCAGGAACGACACTGGGGAAATGTCGTTCGTGTAGACGGCTAACTACACTGGTGGTTGGGGCCGCGGAACCTCCTGGATACAGAAGGTTCTCGATCTCTTCCTGAAATTTGAGGAAGGATCGTGTTCTCCCAGCCTTACTGTAGAGAACAAAACTATTATAGGCAGCCAATTGAATTAAATATACAGACACCTTCTTATACCAGCGTCTGGAAACTAAATGGGGAGCCAACATCTGGTCATTGAAGTCCACCCCTCCCATGAGCGCATTATAGTCGTGGACACACAGGGGCTTTTCAATGACACGGGTTGCCCTTTCAATTTGGATTGTCGTGTCTGCGTGAATGGAGGAGAGCATGTAAACGTCACGCTTGTCTCTCCATTTCACCGCGAGCAGTTCTTCTTTACACAAGGCAGCCCTCTCCCCCCTTTCAAGACGGGTGGTAACGAGCCGTTGGGGGAAAGCCCCGGCGACTAGGTCACACGGTGCCACAGCAGCCAATCTGTTCTAGGAACAAATGCCTGAAGAGGGGCACACTTGTGTAGAAATTGTCCACAAAAAGATGGTACCCCTTGCCAAATAAGGGTGACACCAAGTCCCAGACTGTCTTCCCACTGCTCCCCAGGTAGTCAGGGCAACCGACCGGCTCCAGGGTCTGATCTTTTCCCTCATAGATCCGAAATTTGTGGGTATAGCCTGTGGCCCTTTCACAGAGCTTATACAATTTGACCCCATACCGGGCACGCTTGCTTGGGATGTATTGTTTGAAGCCAAGGCGCCCGGTAAAATGTATTAGGGACTCGTCTATGCAGATGTTTTGCTCGGGGGTATACAAATCTGCAAATTTCTGGTTGAAGTGGTCTATGAGGGGCCGAATTTTGTGGAGCCGGTCAAAAGCTGGGTGGCCTCTGGGACGAGAGGTGCTGTTGTCGCTAAAGTGCAGGAAACGCAGGATGGTCTCAAAACGTGTCCTGGACTTAGCAGCAGAGAACATGGGCATGTGATGAATCTGGTTCGTGGACCAATATGACCGCAATTCATGCTTTTTTTGTCAGGCCCATGTTGAGGAGAAGGCCCAGAAAAATTTTAATTTCGGAAACTTGGACTGGTTTCCACCGGAAAGGCTGGGCATAAAAGCTTCCCGGGTTGGCGGATATAAATTGAGTAGCATGTGTGAAAGATGAGGGGGCACACACACACGGGAAACACTGGATGGTTAGGTGAATATGATTTCATATTCTAAAAACAAACCCCTAAAATATACATAAAACATATACTGTAACAACCTATATATTTACATATATGTCAATACTGATGGCAAAATCATATAAGCGCTGGCGTGAACACTGCTGTGGGTATTGTGAAATCACAAACAGTCCATACAGGCAATATCCCAATTCAAATGGTAGTGCGTACACCCTCCAGTATGTAGATTCGTATATGCGCAGGCGTGCAAACTACTGTAGGTGTGGTAAAGTCACATATAGTCCATACACGCAATAGGGAAATAACCGCACAGTGTGTTCCAATAGCTATGGTGGTGTTGGATATCCAGAGAACACACCAGTGGTTCTATGGACTATGTCCAATTAACACACTGACGTCCAATGTTCATAGGTCAGTGGAGCGCAGTTGGATAAACTTCCCAGTTACTTACAGTATCCAGCCGCTTGCGCTCACCCGGTCTCTCCCCTCCTTGCTGCCTGGCCGCAGCGCTGATTTCCCAGGTGGCCGTACCTGGCCGACTGTGGCGTCCCACGTGACCTGGTGATCTGGGGTTCCGGGCGGACGCTTCGATGACGTCACTGCTATGCGGCGGCAATTTCAAATTCGGAAGTGAATCTCATGCGCTTACAGCTTGGTATCCAGTTTCTTTAATCTTTAGCTTGAATCCACGCTCACTCTGTAATGCCAGACGCGTTTCAGGGTCTTACACCCCTTCCTCAGTGGCCACCGAGTGAGTGGATTCTCACTCCTTTTAAATGGTATTGACCCTCCCACAATTGTGCTTTTTTTCAGCTTGTTTCAATATGTGGAGTGGATTTGGTTGCTATTTGCATCACTTTTGCAATTTATACTTAAAACATAAAACATAATTAAAAAGACATGGTAATAAATATTGTTCCCCACATAGTAACTACAATGTTAAAACATTAAAACAATGTGCTCAGAGTGGAGCTGCAAGGTCAGGGATACATTTCGTGGAAAAAACGCATCAAAACCGCAGCCATGTGAACTGCGTTTTACATGCGGTTTTTGTAATCCAATGTTCTATAGGGCAAAGTGATCCCTCCCAAGGGACTTGGACCAAAACCGCATCAATATATTTCAATCTTATCTGTGGCTACATGATTTGTTGATTTGTTCCTCAAAATTCATGTGTTGATGGGGTAATTGATAGTTGTGTAAGAGGAGCCGTCCCGTGGGGAGGGGAATCACGGTGTCAAATTATTGATCAAACTGTGATATCTCATCCCCACCGGACAGCCCCCCGCAATCACAGGAAACCGAAAACCTCCATCTCAGCATTTAGACCCTTCGGTATAATAGTATCATACTCGAAGATTCTGCGGGATTCCTGTCGTGACATGTGTGCAATATGGTTGCCTCCTCTCCACATTTTTTTGACCCTCTCTATGGCAGTGAATTTTAAGCCAGTTGGGTCACAATTGTGTTGAATTTTAAAATGTTTCGATAGGGAGTGTGTTTCTAAACCTTTCTTGATGTTTGCCACATGTTCAGCTACCCTTTTTTTGAGTGTCCTTTTGGACCTGCCTATATATTGTTTCCTACACCCACATTCCAACAGATATATAACATCGGTAGAATCACAGGTGAGGCATTCCTGTATCTCTACACTGAAGGAATTTGTTGTGGACTTTACGCAAGTTGTTTTTTTAGGGAAACTTGTAATCTTGCAATTTGTGCATCTGCCACATTTAAAAAATCCATTGGTCGTTAGCCAGTTGTTCTTTTGTTGCTGTTGCCTATCCTTTTTGCCTTTCACAGTTGGGGCTATCTTACCTGCCAAATTGATTGCCCTTGTGTACGTTATTTTTGGTACATCGCTCAAAAGTGGGCCAATTAGTTTATCATTTAGCAGATGTCCCCAATGTTTGCGAATGCTTCTTTCCATCACTCTATATTGTGAGCTAAATGGAAGAATAATTCTTAGTGTTTCGTCTCGTGGTTGTGATGCCCCTATCTCAAAGAACCCCTCTCGTTCCATCTTCTTGACTTTTTCCAATGATTTATCTATCAACTGGACTGGGTAGTCCCTTTCTAGCAATTGTTTCTTCAAGCTAGCAGCCTCTTCATCAAACTTGCTATCAACTGTACAGTTCCGCTTGAGTCTGCGGAACTGACTAGTTGGTATGTTGGTCAGCCACCGCGGAAGGTGGCAGCTAGCAAATCTGATGAAGCTGTTTTTGGCTACGGGCTTGAAAAACGTACTGCATTGCAGTCTGCAATCCCTAATCCATATCTCTAAGTCCAAGAACTCTACTTTTTCTTGACTGATAGTCGGACTAAATACAAGATTCTTGTCATTTTTGTTGATGTCACTAAGGAATACATCAAGAGATTCCACAGTGTTACACCAAATGAACAAGATATCATCAATGTACCGCCGCCACAGCACCAGATCCGTCCCCAGCCTGGGTAGGATGATCTCTCTCTCCCATTGAGCCAAAAAGAGGTTGGCATAGCTGGGGGCGAATCTGGTGCCCATGGCGGTACCGGTACACTGCAGATAAAACTCCTGCTCAAAGGAGAAATAATTATGGGCTAAAATGTATCTCACTCCATCTAATAGGAATTCTAACTGTTCCACAGGGAGCCCAGCATCTCCTGACAATTGCTCATATAGTGCCTGTGTCCCCCTGGTATGTTCAATGACTGTGTAGAGGGATCCAACATCCAATGTCCCCAAGATCCACCCATCTACCCAATTGACTTCTTCCAATGTTTTAATGTCAGTGGTGTCACGGATGTATGATGGCACCCGCTTGACATAAGGTTGAAGCCATTGATCAATGTACTTGGATAGATTACATGATATCGATTGAATCCCCGACACTATCGGGCGACCTGGAGGTGCTTCCAGGTTCTTGTGGATCTTGGGGACACAGTAGAACATTGGGATTCTCCTCTCAGTGTCCAGGATGAATTTGGCTTCCTGGTCAGAAAGAAACTCAGCTTTTACCCCCTTTGCACAGTACTCTTTCAAAATATTATAATATTCCTGTGTGGGGTCCCCCTTCAGTTTTTTGTAGGTATTTTCTGATCTTAGCTGTCTATAGCATTCCTCTACATAATCTGTCGTATTGAGAATGACTACGGCCCCACCTTTATCAGCTGGTCTGATTACAATATTGTTTTCTTCCTGTAAGGATTTGATAGCCCTAATCTCTTCTCTGCTTAAATTTGTGTTGATCTTGCGGCTTTTTATTCTTCTCAGGTCACGTTTAACATTGTTCCTGAAGGTGGCCATTTCACTGCTGATCTCCTGCCTCGGGAATTTTTTAGATCTAACTTTAAGATCTGTATGTGCGTATCTGTGTGTATTCCCTCCCATATCAATCTCCCTATTAATGGGGTTTTTGAGGAAGTATTTTTTGAGACATAGGCGTCTGATAAATTTCTCCACTCCTATGTATGTGGCGAATTTATCCATAGCATTAGTGGGAGCAAACTTGAGGCCCTTATTAAGAAGTTGCACCTGGATTTCTGTAAGTGCAACATCACTGATATTTATCACATTGGTGGTTGGTGTTTTTAATTCTTGTGTTTTCTCCTTTTGTGCATGTCGTCCTCTCCGAATTCTTCGTTGTGATCGTGCCTTTGTGATCTGCTGGTTGTTGGTGTGTGATGGTGTGCTGTGTTGTGATAGTGTCTGTGTTCCTGTCTGTGTGTCTGGTAGTGCCCCCTGCCCTGTGCATATTCCCTCGGACGTTCCCTCAAATTGTAATCGTGGACATACCCTTGTGCTTTGTGACTGTGTATTCTGGTCTCTTGACGTGGTGGAGTGGGAGTGCGTGTGTTCCTTATTCGTGCTTTGTGGTGTGGCGGTGTAAAATCGAAAAAATGTGGTGTTGCCAATGTTTCGTATCTGTTTGAGATTTTGACATTCTCAAACTGTGTATTTATGTGTTCAACCTCCCTTTGTCCATATGTCTCAGTGATCTCTTTTCTTTCCATGTGTTGTAATTTTCTGGATTTTTTGCCTATTATTTCCCTTTCTAATGTGTCTAGGTTTTTGCAGATTCTCTCATGCCATTTGTGGACTACATCGGTATTTGGGAAAGTTTCCATTTCCCTTTTCAGGGTATCAATTTGCCCTGTCATTTCCTCTGTCATTTGTATCCTCCTTTTAATAATCATTTGGACAAGGGCCTCCGACTGTGTTTTCAGAAAGCCATCCCATTCCTTTTTAAATTTGTCACTCACCAAATCAGACGCAGGTGTCTTGGCGAGTGTCAAACCTTTAGGGATGAAGCCCTTGTCCAAATATTGCGTAAGTGATCTTATCTCCCATTTATTACGCAATTGACGTTGCAGAGTCCTCTCTAGAGCTTTAAAAACATCATCCACTGATCTTGTACTTTCTGTTGATGCTTCTCCTTCCATATTGAAGGTAAAAGCCTCAATTTTTTTATATTATCTAAGTGTTCCCAGATGTCCATCTCGAGATGGGGGGAGCTCAGCTGTTGAGGGTAATTGGTAAAAAATCGTATATGAAATACAGCGGCTCACCCCTATCACGTATGGATAGGTGCTCACCCTCTGGTCCTACCCTCAAGACCTGAGAGAAAAGAAAAGTAAAATCAATTACCCCATCAACACATGAATTTTGAGGAACAAATCAACAAATCATATAGCCACAGATAAGATTGAAATATATTGATGCGGTTTTGGTCCAAGTCCCTTGGGAGGGATCACTTTGCCCTATAGAACATTGGATTACAAAAACCGCATGTAAAACGCAGTTCACATGGCTGCGGTTTTGATGCGTTTTTTCCACGAAATGTATCCCTGACCTTGCAGCTCCACTCTGAGCACATTGTTTTAATGTTTTAACATTGTAGTTACTATGTGGGGAACAATATTTATTACCATGTCTTTTTAATTATGTTTTATGTTTTAAGTATAAATTGCAAAAGTGATGCAAATAGCAACCAAATCCACTCCACATATTGAAACAAGCTGAAAAAAAGCACAATTGTGGGAGGGTCAATACCATTTAAAAGGAGTGAGAATCCACTCACTCGGTGGCCACTGAGGAAGGGGTGTAAGACCCTGAAACGCGTCTGGCATTACAGAGTGAGCGTGGATTCAAGCTAAAGATTAAAGAAACTGGATACCAAGCTGTAAGCGCATGAGATTCACTTCCGAATTTGAAATTGCCGCCGCATAGCAGTGACGTCATCGAAGCGTCCGCCCGGAACCCCAGATCACCAGGTCACGTGGGACGCCACAGTCGGCCAGGTACGGCCACCTGGGAAATCAGCGCTGCGGCCAGGCAGCAAGGAGGGGAGAGACCGGGTGAGCGCAAGCGGCTGGATACTGTAAGTAACTGGGAAGTTTATCCAACTGCGCTCCACTGACCTATGAACATTGGACGTCAGTGTGTTAATTGGACATAGTCCATAGAACCACTGGTGTGTTCTCTGGATATCCAACACCACCATAGCTATTGGAACACACTGTGCGGTTATTTCCCTATTGCGTGTATGGACTATATGTGACTTTACCACACCTACAGTAGTTTGCACGCCTGCGCATATACGAATCTACATACTGGAGGGTGTACGCACTACCATTTGAATTGGGATATTGCCTGTATGGACTGTTTGTGATTTCACAATACCCACAGCAGTGTTCACGCCAGCGCTTATATGATTTTGCCATCAGTATTGACATATATGTAAATATATAGGTTGTTACAGTATATGTTTTATGTATATTTTAGGGGTTTGTTTTTAGAATATTAAATCATATTCACCTAACCATCCAGTGTTTCCCGTGTGTGCCCCCTCATCTTTCACACATTTTATTTTTCTCTCAGGTCCTGAGGGTAGGACCAGAGGGTGAGCACCTATCCATACGTGATAGGGGTGAGCCGCTGTATTTCATATACGAAATTGAGTAGCATACCAATTTGTTTCTGCTACGACTAAGTCCAAGAGCTCCGCAGTCAAGAACAGCTCAAAAAATCCCAGGGCCGAACCGATCTGAGCTGTCTCAACCCGAACTCCAGACTGGGCGGTGAAAGGGGGAACTACAGGTGCGGCTGAAGTTGGTGACTGCCAATCAGGGTTTGCCAGCACCTCAGGGACTCTAGGGGCTCTACGGGCCTGTCTTTGCAATGGCTGCGACGGGGTAACTATTGCACGTGCCACCGTACCAGCTTCAACTGCCCTTCTGGTGCTCGCCACTTCACCATGTTGTACGGCAGTGCTGGTACTAGGTCCAGGATGGGCTGCGCTGCTGGTGTATGCCTCACCACGTAATCAGACAGCGCCAGCCCCACTCTGCTGCTCTTGAAACTGATCCTGCACAACCTGTGGTCTAGCGACACGGGGCCTGGTACGCCTGGTGCTATCAGGGACCTCAACCTCCTCGTCCGAACTTTGGGTCAGAGAGCCACTGCTTTCTACAGGTTCATATTCTGACCCGTTAGATTCGTCAGATGAGGGTTCCCATTCCTCATCCGACTGGGTCAGAATCCTGTAGGCCTCTTCAGAAGAATACCCCCTGTTTGCCATTTGGACTACAAAATTTAGGGGTATTCCCTGAGACTACCCAAGAAAAGGTAGGCCGCTGCGGTTGATAAAAAATATCAAAACTGATTTTTTTTTATCGCCGGAGTGCTTGTAAAGTGATTGTGCAGTGATTAAAAAATAATAATTTTTTTGTCACTGCGGTGGGGCGGGCGTGGGTGAACGTACGCGTGGGTGACTGATCGGGCAAACACTGCGTTTTGGGTGGAGGGCGAGCTAAGGTGACACTAATACAATTATAGATCTGACTGTGATCAGTTTTGATCACTTACAGATACTATAAAAGTACAAATGCTGATTAGCGATACGCTAATCAGCGAATAAGTGAGTGCGGTGGGCTGGGCGCTAACTGACGCTAACTACCTAACCAAGGGACCTAAACTATCCTAAAACTATAAGTCAATACCAGTGAAAAAAAGTGACAGTTTACACATCACTTTTTTCCCTTTCACTAGTTGATTGACAGGGGGCGATCAAGGGGTTAATTCGGGTGATGGAGGGTGATCTGGGGCTAAGTGTAGTGTTTGGTGGGTACTCACAGTTTTGTCTGCTCCTCTGCTGGAACCAACCGACGAAAAGGACCAGCAGAGGAGCAGACAAGCCATTTAACACCTTATATTTATAAATATAAGGTGTTAGATGGCTTCTCATTCGATTTTTATTTTTTTATTTTTTATTTTTTTTAAATCAGCAACCTGCCAGCAACGATCATTGGCTGGCAGGTTGCTGATGAAATACTCCTCCAACTTTTGCCGGCCCGCGATGCGCGGGCCGGCTGTGACCGAAATCTCGCGTCTCGCGAGAGGACGCATATATGCGTCCAGGTGGAAACAATCAACCACCTCCAGGACGCGCCGCTGCGTTCGGCGGTCCGGAAGGTGGTTAAAGGGCTTCTGTCAGCCCACTAAACCGTTTTGTTTATTTTTTATTTACTAATAATCCCTATACTGCGAGCTCTGCATACATAAGTTAAATAATCATTTTGGTTCAGTAGAATTTGATAAAAAGCTATTTTTAAAATATGCAAATTAAATGCTAACAGGCAGGGCCAGCATAGAACGATTCTGTTTCCTGGCCCTGTCGATCACAATGCGGAGGGGCCGTCATTGAGGGAAATACAGGATGGCCTCAAGGAAGGGCAAAGATCATCACAGTAGGAGCAGCAGAGGAAGTTGGTGAAATAGAGGCACAGAAATATGGTTGCTAAGGGCTAAATACAGACATCAGAAAGGTTAAATTAGCTGAAAAATGCAGCTTCATGAATATCTTCCCTTCAGCATCACATATATGTTAGGATTTTCATTTTTGGTAGTGAAATGGCAGTTACACTTTAAAGATACCTAGGGTTTGAAGAATTGAAAAATCTATTTCACAGAAAGTATTTACGTTTTTCTTTTTGTTCCTCCCCTCTTCTGTATTTTTCTCTTTTCATTTGTTTGTGTTCTAATGGTTGGAAGTAGTTGGTGATGGTTGTCGTGTTGGGGCTTTTCTTAATTGGGTATATTGCAGTTGGAGTGATCAAAGGAGGTAGGGGTAAAAAAGATAGGGATGTTGATGAACCCACTGTTGGAAACTGTTCTGAATTATAATTGGCTGTTTTATAATCTTCCAGATTAGTGATACCCGATCGATACTTTTCTCCCAGTATAGGCTCAGTATCGGGGTTTGCCTTTTTATCGATACTAGGCTACATTACTGCCAAAAAAAACTAAATATTAAGTATAAATCACCCCTTTTCCCAATTTTACATACAAAATATATAAACAATAAATAAACATATCACATATTGCCACTTCCGAAAAGTCCAAACTATTAAAATTTTTAAAAAAAACTTTTATGTGGTGAACGCTGTAACAGGAAAAAAAATAGGATGGGACTGTTCTATTATGTGCTGGACATTCCATAAAATGCGTAATGCACGCAGCTTTTTTTTTTTCACATGGTATCGAGTATCGGAATACTTTTTTTTTTTTTTATGGTATTGAAACCGAATCAAAATTTTAGCATCGCAACAAACCTATTCCAGATATGGATTCTTTGCTAGAGTGTACGTGTTCAGCTTGAAGTTGCTCAGAAACTGTTGGTCTGGCTTTCAGGACATGATGCGGGTACGAAAGGAGAGTATGGTTGTGTGTTATCACAAGTGAATCTGCTTCAAGATCTGATGATCTAGATGGAACTGGAAAGGTCAGTGTGGACTCTGATGGAGAGTTCAGGTAGATGGAGAACTGTGTCGGTGGTAGATTTAGTGGTGCACAGCCTGCCATAATATCTTCACCATAATATCTTCACTTTCTAAAGAGAGTAGAGGGAGTATTGGTTGAATGAATCTGTTGTGCAGTAGTACTGGTAGCGTTGGTGTTGTCAGGAGAAAATAGTGGAGTGTGACGTTCTAAGTTAGATGCTTCTGTTATGTTTTCTTTGGAATTTAGAGGTGTACGTGTTTTGTTGTTGAGTAATATTTTTATGAGCTTGTATTGGTGTCTGGTTGATATTGTCATTTGTACGCTGGGTACGAGAGTGTGTAGATGTGCTGTGTTTATATTTCTGGTAGTGTTGTTTTTGTTTTGTTTTTGTGGTCTTTGTGACCGTTGTTCTTGTGGGTTCCTTGATCTGTTGCCATTGATGTACACACAACCCCCTTTTCTGTGTTTGTAAAGTTCATTGTTGGTATTGGTGTTTGATTTGAATGGATGATGAGGTAATGAAATTGTAATGGTTTGTCCAGAGGTCTTCATTACCATTTGGTTGTTCAGTTTTGAGCCAATATTTGATATAATTTGGTCAGATTTTGCTACTATCTCTTGCTAGTTTGGCTTCTACTCCTGATGTTTTGGAACACTACGGCTGCACACCTGGTGACGGACTACTTATTTTCTACAAACCTACAATAGCGTTGTGCCTATCTCTAGCACAACCATCCAAGGTGAGCCTCCACTTCTTGTTCTATCAACTAGGTTTGAAATTTAGAACATACTACCCTATGGTGCGCTTTTCTTTTGTATGATTTCTCAGCTACTGAATGCCCAACTATACATACGCTCACTTTTTTAGACCTGGCGTGAGCGAGAAAAAGTCGCAGAGTGCGGCGCATATAAGGCTACTTTTACACTGCTGTTTCTGCGTCCGCTTGTGAGATCCGTTTCAGGGCTCTCACAAGCGGCCCAAAACGGATCAGTTTAGCCCCAATGCATTCTGAATGGATAAGGATCCGTTCAGAATGCACCAGTTTGGCTCCGTTCCGCCTCCATTCCGCTCTGGAGGCGATCACCAAATCACTGCTTGCAGAGTTTTGGTGTCCGCCTGACGATGCGGAGCCAAACTGATCCGTCTTGGCTTACAATGTAAATCAATTAGGACAGATCCATTTTTACTGACACCATATGGTGCAATAAAAAAACTGATACGTCCCCCATTGACTTTCAGTGGGGTATAGGACGGATCCGTTTTGACTTTGTTCATGCTAATGCACACGGATCTGTTCTTAACGGATACAAGCATTTGCATTATCGGTGCAGATCCGTCTGTGCAGATACAAGACGAATCCGCACCAAACGCATATGTGAAAGTAGCCTATCTATACCAGAAATATGCCTACTATAGGCATATTTCTGGATAGTAAATGACCCCCATATATATTTTTTTTCCTTTGGATTTTGCTCATAAAAAGGTTTTAAAGGTTTATGAGCAAAATTTGTAAAATCTTTTTCATCACTGCATCCCAAGACCCATAACTTTTTTTTATTTTACGGAGCAAAATGTGGGTGTATTTTTCATTGGTATAATTTTGTGGTACAACACTTTTTGATTGCTTTTTATTGGTTTCTTTTGGTGGCGGCTATGCAAAAAACATTTCTTAGTGTTCACTGTATGGAATAATTTACATGATATTTTGTACTTCGGATTGGTATTGACACAGCAATACCAAACGTGTGGAGAACATTTTATTTTTGCAATGGAAAATGTGTATTTTTATTGGAATCTGGTTTTTAATTATTTTTTAACCATTTAATAGTCCCACAAGGGATTATAACAGTTTATCTTTTGATCACTTCTAAAATACAATATGCTGTTCCTATAGTGCATTTTATTTTTAATTTCAGTGCTATACTGACAGTGACCAGCAGGCTGTGCCAAAGAGATGCAACAAGCTGCAAAATTCTAGATTTAGGCCTCAGGCCTGAACTATGTGTCAGCCTGCCTTTGCTGACATCAGCACCCCACAATCTCATTTGCGGGGTGCTGATGGGACACAGAGAGTCTGCTCCCTCTGTAACTGCTTACATGCGGCAGGCCCCATTACCTGCAGCATGTAAGAGGTTAAACAGTCGGGATTGGCGCTCCTGCGGGTTTGGGCTGTTAGAGCAGGAGCACTGTTCTCCACTGTACAGGAGACCGCGGTGAAAAGGCGGCAACCCAAGGCACCTTTGTGACTGCCGTAAAAAGGCATTTGGGTGTTTACCAAAAGGTTAACCCAGGTCCACATTTACCGTCGTGGCTGCATCTGAATTCTGGCATAACATACACACAAAAATTTGCACCTGATTTTCACATATTTACAGAGAATGTGAGCCAAAAAGAAAAATCCACTGTGCCTCGCCCACCAAGGGAGTGTGGCTTCATGGAAAAGGGTACATGGCTTAAAAAACACAATTATGAACTAATGTTTTGGCACGAAATTCTGTGGCGGAGTAAGTCAACTAATAGGTGATATAAACAGTCTAACGGAGCACCAGATTTATCATCAAGCTTCAATCACTATGATAAATCTGATTGTTATAAATTTATATTGTCTACATAAATCTGCCCCATAGTTTATACAAAGTTTTACTGCACAAAACAGTTTGTGTTGGCCCGATAGAAGGTTCAGACTATATTCGCCTTTTTTCTAAATGTACACTTTTGCTTTTGTCTCAGCTGTCTGGATGCCAGCCTGCTCCTGAAGGATATTCACCAAGTCTCCTATGGCAGCAACAGCAGGTAGCTCAATTTTCAGCTGTACGTCAGGTAAGCAAATGCCAAAGGCAATATGGAAGAAGTACTTTGTATCCCTGTGAAGGTTCTTATTTTTTCAGGTCATGGTACAGTCCTGATCAAAAGTTTAAGACCACTTGAAAAGTGGCAAAAAATCATATTTAGCATGGCTGGATCTTAACAAGGTTCCAAGTAGAGCTTCAACATGCAACAAGAAGAAATCAGAGTGAGACAAAACATTTTTTGAGAATTCAATTTAATGAAAACAACGAATAAACTGAAACCAGCAGTTTAGGACCACATGCCTTTAAAAGGCCAAATCTGTGCAAAGATGTGGATTCATTGTCATTTTCTGTCAGGTAGTCACGCGTTGTGATGGCAAAAGCAAAAAAACTCTCCCTTTTTGAACGTGGTCGGGTTGTTGAACTGCATAAGCAGGGTCTCTCACAGCGCGTCATCGCTGCTGAGGTGGGAAGCAGTAAGTCATTTGGAATTTCTTAAATGATCCTGAGGGTTATGGAACAAAAAAGTCAAGTGGAAGACCGAAAGAAATTTCATCAGCACTGAACCGGAGGATCCAATTTGCTGTCCATCAAGACACTGGACGATCCTCGACCCAAATTAAGGCCCTTACTGGTGTTGACTGCAGCCCCATAACCATCAGACGGCATCTGAGACTGAAAGGCTTCAAAAACAAAAAACGTCTTCAAAGACCTCGTCTCCTTGAACGCCAAAGAACTGCTCGTTTGGACTTGGCAAGAGAGCACCAAACATGGGACATTCAAAGGTGGAAGAAAGTTTTATTCTCTGATGAGAAAAAATGTAACCTTGATGGTTTCCAACGTTACTAGCATGACAAGCAGATCCCACCTGAGATGTTTTCTACGCGCCACAGTGGAGGGGGCGCCGTAATGGTCTGGGGTGCTTTTTCCTTCAGTGGAACAATGGAGCTTCAGGAAGTGCAGGGGCCAGATGTTGCAGAGAGCATTCCTCATGACTGAAGGCCCTCATCTGTGTGATAACGACTGGGATTTTCAAGAGGACAATGCTACAGTACACAATGCCCGCAGGATAAAGGACTTCTTCCAGGAGAATAACATCACTCTTTTGGCCCATCCTGCGTGTTCCCCTGATCTAAATCCAATTGAGAACCTTTGAATATGAATGGCAAGGGAAGTTTACAAAAATGGACAACAGTTCCAGTAGATGGCCTTCGTGCGGCAGTCTTCACCACTTGGAGAAATGTTCCCACTCACCTCATGGAAACGTTTGCATCAAGCATGCCGAAACTAATTTTGGATGTGATTTAAACAATAACGGTGGAGCTACTCATTACGGAACGGAGTTCATGTTCGGAAGCTGGATTTCTGTTTTGTGGGGGGGGGGGGGGGGGTGTTAGTTTTTTTTTTTTTTTTTTTTTTTGGAGGTGCGGTCCTAAACTTTTGTCTCGCTCCCATTTCTTCTTGTTGCATGTTGAAGCTCTACTTGGAACCTTTTGTTAAGATCCAGCCATGCTCAATATGATTTTCTTTGCCATTTTTCAAGTGGTTTTAAACTTTTGATCAGGACTGTATATCAGTAGCAATAAGTCGGTGTAGCTGGACTTGTATTTTTCTCTTTCTAGTTTCTTAATTACATTAACTTGTAGAAGAAATCTCTGGCATTAAATACTGGTTACTCATTCTAAGATCAGCATAATTTGTTAATCATAACCCCATACCTTACACTTTTTGCACTCCTCAAGACACTACATTGGGGAAACAAAACAGCAGCTAAACCAGTGTTTGGGCCAACACAGAAGCCTGCTAGTGGGCGCTGGTGTAGCTCTTATATTTTACAGGATTAATTGTAAATGGAGAGCATGTTGGTGTTCTAGATTCAGTGTGAGGGGTCCGGGCATATTGGGGGGGGGGGGGGGGTTACTCTCGGATAACCATTTTTAAGGAATAAGTTATGAACTTGAAATTTAAATGAGGCAACAGAATCTGATCACAAAAATTTTCACAGGAACCAGATTTCTTTGTTAAAGAAAAACAGATCACTATAGAAAGATTCCAATGCTGTTTGAAAGTTTGTACATTCATGACTAAATGTTTGAGATTAACTGCCTGAACAATAAATGTTTAAAAATACCTTTAGTTCTATTAAAAAAAACTTGTGGCTCCCCACATGTAATCAAATATCATGCTGGGCAGAGGACACTAAGGTTCTGTGGTAGCAAACATTTCAGATCCTAAGTATTGCTCTGCCCACAGATTGCAGATATCCTGCTTAATTTGTAATGTGTGTGAATTTATATGCAACTGTTTTGTACCAGAGCATTAGATTATACAGTCGTGGCCAAAAGTTTTGAGAATTACATAAATATTGGAAATTGGAGAAGTTGCTGCTTAAGTTTTTATAATAGCAATTTGCATATACTCCAGAATGTTATGAAGAGTGATCAGATGAATTGCATAGTCCTTCTTTGCCATGAAAATTAACTTAATCCCAAAAAAACCTTTCCACTGCATTTCATTGCGGTCATTAAAGGACCTGCTGAGATCATTTCAGTAATCGTCTTGTTAACTCAGGTAAGAATGTTGACGAGCACAAGGCTGGAGATCATTATGTCAGGCTGATTGTGTTAAAATGGCAGACTTGACATGTTAAAAGGAGGGTGATGCTTGAAATCATTGTTCTTGTGCCAGGATCGTCTCCTAAAGAGGATTCAGCTGCGGGATCGGAGTGCCACTAGTGCAGAGCTTGCTCAGGAATGGCAGCAGGCAGGTGTGAGCGTATCTGCACGCACAGTGAGGCGAAGACTTTTGGAAGATGACCTGGTGTCAAGAAGGGCAGCAAAGAAGCCACTTCTCTCCAAAAAAAACATCAGGGACAGATTGATCTTCTGCAGAAAGTATGGTGAATGGACTGCTGAGGACTGGGGCAAAGTCATATTCTCTGATGAAGCCTCTTTCCGATTGTTTGGGGCATCTGGAAAAAGGCTTGTCCGGAGAAGAAAAGGTGAACGCTACCATCAGTCCTGTGTCATGCCAACAGTAAAGCATCCTGAGACCATTCATGTGTGGGGTCGCTTCTCATCCAAGGGAGTGGGCTCACTCACAATTTTGCCCAAAAACACAGCCATGAATAAAGAATGGTACCAAAACACCCTCCAACAGCAACTTCTTCCAACAATCCAACAACAGGTTGGTGAAGAACAATGCATTTTCCAGCATAATGGAGCACCGTGCCATAAGGCAAAAGTGATAACTAAGTGGCTCGGGGACCAAAACGTTGACATTTTGGGTCCATGGCCTGGAGACTCCCCAGATCTTAATCCCATTGAGAACTTGTGGTCAATCCTCAAGAGGCGGGTGGACAAACAAAAACCCACAAATCCTGACAAACTCCAAGAAGTGATTATGAAAGAATGGGTTGCTATCAGTCAGGAATTGGCCCAGAAGTTGATTGAGAGCATGCCCAGTCGAATTGCAGAGGTCCTGAAAAAGAAGGGCCAACACTGCAAATACTGACTCTTTGCATAGATGTCATGTAATTGTCGATAAAAGCCTTTGAAACGTATGAAGTGCGTGTAATTATATTTCACTACATCACAGAAACAACTGAAACAAAGATCTAAAAGCAGTTTAGCAGCAAACTTTGTGAAAACTAATATTTGTGTCATCCTCAAAACTTTTGGCCACGACTGTATACTCCTAGAGGTTTGGTAGCACTTGCAAATCCCCCTTGTGCATACGTGGTAAGTACTGTCTTAACATACAGTTTACTAATATGCTGTGCCTGGGGTACATTCGGTACTAGAGTGTTTTCCATTACTAGGCTACGCAGTATCTTTTAGAGAACATGGCACGCCCTGCTCTCGGCGTGCACCATGCTCTCGTCAGCTGGCACAGTGGAGGAGGAAGTCCCCCCCACTGTGGCGCAGCTGCCACTGCCACCATTGAAAAGATTAAAGGGAGGGGCTTTGAATATGGAACTGGGCACCACTAAATATAATACTGGGGGGGCTGCTGTTGGCCACTGCGCCACCAATGAATATAATTAACCCCTAAATACAAATTTCTGCGGCGAGTGCCGGCTGTATCAAGCAGCCATTACCTGGCCTCAATGATGGGGAATGGCGATCCTGCCAAACTCCGTCGATTGTGGGATTCCGCAGCTTCGCAGTTTACGGTCCTTGAGGCCGGGTGACGTCTGTGTGATGCAGTCGGCATCCGCCACAGACATTTGTATTCAGGGGTTAATTATACTTATTGGTGGCGCAATGGTCAACAGGCTCCCCCTCCCAGTATTATATTCATTGGTGCTTCAGTGGCCACAGGCCCCCCCCCCTAAAGTATTTTTATTGGTGGCAGTGGCAGCTTTTGATCGGAGCCCCAGCAGTGAAATTGCGGGGCTCTGATCAGTTACCATAGCAGCCAGGACGCTACGAAAGCCATCCATGGCTGCCATAGTATTTCATTTAATGTTTGTGCGAGGTTAAAATATATCCACAGTGTTGCCCATAACTGTGATCTCTACAGCATCCCTTCCACTTAACTTTGACCTCTACAGCAGCCTGCCAATTTAACAGTGACCTGCACAGTGCCCCACCCTGTTGAGACCTTCACATCCCCCTGCCCACATAAGTGTTCTCCACAGTGGCCTACTCCTTTAACACTGACCCTTCACAGCACTCTTCCCCTTAACATTGACCTCCACAGCAGCCTGCCCCCTTAATGTTGGCCTCCACAGAACCCCGTCCCTTAACTGTTACCTCCACGGTGTTTCAAACCAGCAGTTCAGTATAACAAGATCTTTAGAGGTCTAGTATAAGCAAACGACTTCCAGCAAATTATTTAACCCATTAAAATTAATATATTTTAATAATATTCCTTAAAAATTTATACCGGACGATACTTACTGAGGGTACACTCGGATATATTGCTGCACAAAGCACCTGCAAGATATATAGGGAATGAGGGAAAGCTGTCCCTATCGTCTCACCCTAGTCTTGCTCAGCCCAGGGACAACCCCTGATGGTGGGGACTCCCTGTCCTCGAACCTAGGCTGATCTGCACCTCACGTAACCCTGATACAGTGATCCTGAGAGGGTAGAGAGGTAGGAAATTGTGCTGAAGTGTGGGCAGATACAAAAAGAAAGGACATAAAAAACAATACCACATACAGCTACCCTAATGGTATATAGGGCCTATTAATGGACTGTGTATACAACCCTTATGCTGCTGGTTAATGCAGCCAGCTAGGTACACAGTACATTATAGTTGTACAAAAACAAACATCAATCATACTCCAACGCGTTTCCCCCACTTTGTGGGATCATCAGGGGGTCAGTACATCAGAGATGCCTAGTATCCATCTAGTATTATGGTGTCATATATAATACAATTATTGTGGATGCGCGATATCCTTTAAATATTATGAAATCCTAGGTTTTGGATATCCATCCACCATTACAATATCCTATATTCAGATATAGAAAAAATGATAGGAGGACCACAAATTGATAGTGGAGGGAGAGAAGCTATAAGATATAAACAGATGGACCAGGTAAGGCATACAATAAGGCCATAAGTCAGTTTTGGATTCCCGTGTAGACACCTGTGGAGAAAAAGTATGTATGATGTAGGACAGAATATATATCAATGCCGCAACCTCCACCAAAATCTGCGATAAAGAGATTAAACTCGGTCACAGGACCAGCTCCAAATATCCAACAATCTCTTGAATGGCCCCATAGAAAAACAATTGCCTAGCCTGTAAAGGGTAAAGATTCCTGGTGACCAAATACAAAAAAGATGGTAAAAGCTAGACAGGGAAAGGATATCCTTACTCAGTTGTCAGCCTCCGGATATGGTTGCCCCCTTTCCTCCAAAGGCCCATGCATATCTGTGCCAGGTGCCCCAATATAAATACCCACGCTCATCAAAATTTCCCACCTGAATTATCCAGGTACGGTCGCGTCCGCTTGATTTAGCCACTTCCGGTCTGTGGATACATCCACTTCCGGCCGGTGGAACGCAAGACTGCGCTCCGCCCTGAACGTGCAGTTCCGTTCACGCGCTTCCGGTCCATGAAGCTCAGTGGAGCGCAAATAGCGCGGGATAGAGCCTACGTGCTTCTGATCACGTGCTTCCGGTCCATGAAGCGCAGTGGAACGCAACAGGCCAATAGAGTCAATGAGCTCAGCTCGGTCCCCCTCTGGTCGGCCCTATTGAGTCAGTCCGCTCAGGTCGATCCCCCACATATGGAGATCATTCAAGGGAGTACCGGAGGCAAACCTATGTTAATGAAAATACCTTAACCAAATAATTCAGCACAGTGGGAAAAAATAAGATATATTTATAAAATGAGGTGTTTTTAGTTCATGACACCCAGATACCATATCGCCCATCACATCCTGTAAATTATATACAGGGTGTGTTAAGTAATCCAATGAGAAGAAAATGCTCATTGACTGACTTGATGGTATTAGATTTGGATGCTTCCCGCACCCTGGCCAGTAAGAACCTAAAATTATTATTCCCGGCCCAGCAATTCCAGACAAGGGAAAAAGACAGGCATAACAGCGACAAAGAAAAGATCAGAGGAAAAAGAGGAAGGGGCATAAATTATATTCCTCATAGCAGCTAAAGAAAACAGGAGAATGTCAGTCTCTCGTTTATCCCGAGGGGGGACTGGGACTGGAACCGGTGGATCCATACACATTCCTTCTGAAGGATCTTCCTGTCCCAGTCACCCCCTGGGGCGATGGTGGTATCAATTCGAGAACTGAGAATCTCAGGCACTTAGGGTCCCCCCCATGACATTCATTGATATGTGAAACCACAGGTGTGACATTTTTCTTGACTGTCATTCACGTGTTCGCAGATCCTTCTCCTGAGTTCTCTAACCGTTTTGCTTATATAGTCCATAGGGCAAGGACAGTGGCAAACGTATATAGCCCCTTTGCTTCTACAATTGAAAAAGTCCCTGACCCTAAAGGTCTGCTTGGTTATGGAACACGTAACGGTCTTGGCGGTCGAGAGATATTCACATGCTTTTACAGGAGCCACATCGGAAAACCCCTATCTGTTTACGATCTAACCATGTCCCTTTCTTAGCCGGAGGTGTAAAGTGGCTGTGGACAAGACTGTCTTTAATGCTCCTTCCTCTACGGTATGTAACTGAGGGATGTTCCGTAAGGATGTCAGGTCGGAATCCATCTGTAAAATGGGCCAGTATCTCTTCAGGACAGCCATCACTTCATGATTGGCTACGTCAAAGGTGGAAATAATACGCAGTGGTTGATGTTTGTCTGTGGTCCTAGGTTTGGGGACCAAGAGGTCTGTTCAGTTTTTCTGTTGTGCATTTTTAAACGCCTCTTTTTAAGATAGTCTGTGGATACCCCATCCCCCTGAACCTGTCCTGAAGTTTCCTTGCCTCACTGAAAAAGGCACCACCCTCTGAGTAATTTCTTCTTACTCAGAGATATTGACACCTTGGGATACCCCGTTTAAGGGGGGTCGGGTGGTGGCTCTTCCAGTGAAGCAAGGAATTAGTGGCTGTGGCTTTTCTAAACAGGTCAGTCACGAGTCTATCATCCTCCTTAGTTACCCGTATATCTAAGAAAGTAATCGTATACGGGTCTGATTCATAGGTAAAGCGAAGGCCGATCTCGTTATCATTAAGTACAGCAATGAACCTTTTCAGCTCAACCGGCCCGCCCTTACATACCAAAAAGATGTCGTCAATATATTGTGTCCAAAATTTGACGTTTTCAACCCACCAGACTGGTCGATCGGGGAATACATGAGTATCCTCCCACCAGCCCAGGAGGAGGTTAGCGTATGTGGGGCCACAGGGGCTGCCCATTGCTGTCCCCCTGAGCTGGTGGTAGAAACGTGCATTAAAGAGAAAAAAGTTAATCGTCAGAGTAAATTCTAACAGCTGTAGAATAAACATAAGACGCTACGCCAGGACGCTACGGAAGCCATCCATGGCTGCCATAGTAAAGTCCTGATCAAAAGTTTAAGACCACTTAAAATGGCAAATTATCATATTTTACATTGTTGGATCTTAACAAGGTTCCAAGTAGAGCTTCAACATGCAACAAGAAGAAATGAGAGTGAGACAAAACATTTTTTGAGAATTCAATTTAATGAAAACGAATAAACCTGAAACCAGCAGTTTAGGACCACATGCCTTTAAAAGGCCAAATCTGTGCAAAGATGTGGATTCATTGTCATTTTCTGTCAGGTAGTCACGCGTTGTGATGGCAAAAGCAAAAAAACTCTCCCTTTTTGAACGTGGTCGGGTTGTTGAACTGCATAAGCAGGGTCTCTCACAGCGCGTCATCGCTGCTGAGGTGGGAAGCAGTAAGTCATTTGGAATTTCTTAAATGATCCTGAGGGTTATGGAACAAAAAAGTCAAGTGGAAGACCGAAAGAATTTTCATCAGCACTGAGCCGGAGGATCCAACATTTTTTGAGCATTAAATTAATTGAAAATATCGATTAAACTGAAACGGGCTGTTTTTCAGCTGATCTAAAGTTTAGGACCACATGCCTTTTTAAAAGGCCAAATCTGTGCAAAGATGTGGATTCATTGTCATTTTCTGTCAGGTAGTCGCACGTTGTGATGGCAAAGGCAAAAAAGTCAAGTGGAAGACCCCAAAAAATGTCATCAGCACTAAATCGGAGGATCCATTTGGCAGTCCGTCAAGACACTGGACGATCCTCGACCCAAATTAAGGCCCTTACAGGTGCTGACTGCAGCCTCATAACAATCAGACGGCATCTGAGACTAAAGGGCTTCAAAAACAAAAAAACGTCTTCAAAGACCTCATCTCCTTGAATGCCACAGAACTGCTCGTTTGGACTTTGCAAGAGAGCACCAAACATGGGACATTGAAAGGTGGAAGAAAGTTTTATTCTCTATAACGGATCTTCTTCCGTTAATGGACGCTTCCTTGCGCCGAGGACCACCAGCACCGCACTGGACACAGCAACCACCGCAGACTCCACAACTGCCGTAGCTTAACTGGAGCCGCGCCGTCTTCCTTCCACCCTGAATGAACCTCCAGCATTCAGGACCTTGTGGGATAGATCTCTCCTCCAGGGAATATGCAGAGCATAGCAATCCCCAGCGTGATACAGCAATTCCCTCCAATAACGAGACAAGGCTACGTTTGAGGGATCAAGAAGAACATGAACACTTTATTGAGGGCTACCCGCCCGTATTTATGCAAGTCCCCATCTGGTGTACACGCCCCTAGGGGACCAGAAGGAGGACTGTGACACAGGACAGACACGTAGCACTCAGGATACATAGACACAACACATCCCCACAATGCATCATGGTTTCCTCCTCTCTGCCCTGGAGACACCCGAAGAGCAATTCAATTATCTCAGGACAAAGGGAAATCACCAATACACATGTGGGAACAGGACAGGAATCACCACCCAACACACAATGTCACACAGTCACAGCAAACACAGACATTAAACCTATTCCCAGATAGCTCAAGTCTGAGGGCATATCATTAGGTGAATGCCACTCAGAGTACACAAATACAATAAAATTAGCTATCTGGGTGCCATTTTGTTTAATCCATACGGATGGGTCTGTCACAAATTCCAACCGCGTTCGGTCCTATTAACAGTCCAGACATGCGGCATAGTTCTGTTACACTGTTCGTGAAGGGTAATATGTCTCGGGGCCATAGTCGTAGGGCAGGAGGCTAGCCATAAGTTTTCTACAATGCCCAGTGGCAAATGGCAGTTTGTCACACATCTCCCCTTTGGGGGAAAAGACTAACCAGGCACCTGACCTTCTGTCGGTCAGTGCCTCCTTTAGTCGATCCACCAACCCACGGTAACCAAATGCCCGAGTAGCCCACCCACAACAAACAGGTACAAGGGTGACCCACCCACAAGAAACAGTTACTGCACCTGGGTATTTTGCTGTGGGGACTTGAGGGAGGGCAGAGGCCGACTGCACTCTGCCCAGCTGCCAGCTCTTCTGCTGGGGTGCGGAGACCATAGTCCGGCTCAGTAGCCAGAGGAACATGGGAGTCAGTAGGGGTTAACATCGCCTCTGTTAACCCTGAGGCCACGTTAGGAGTTAACTGGGGAGGGATATTTGTACTTACCCCCTCCTCCTGTTGTCCTGGTGAGGGTAGTGGGGGATCTGGACAGGCTGTCCAGCATCCCGGTAGGTCAGGCGCAGAGACCAGGTCCCATCTGCTCCGTCTGGGCGATTGGTGTCTCCCCTTGTTATGGTAAGCTGCAGCTGGGGAGAGAGGGTGCTGCGCTCCTCTCCCTGAAACACAGGCTGCCGCTGGGGAGGAAGAACGACACCTTCAGCTCCCTGGGGTACACACTGCCGCTGGGGGGGGAAGGAGGGCACCTTCAGCTCCCTGGGGTACACACTGCCGCTGGGGGGGGAAGGAGGGCACCTTCAGCTCCCTGTAACACACACTGCCGCTGGGGAGGAAGGACGACACCTTCTGCTCCCTGGGGTACACACTGCCGCTGGGAAGGAAGGAGGGCACCTTCAGCTCCCTGGGGTTCACACTGCCGCTGGGGGGGGGGAAGGACGACACCTTCGGCCCCCTGGGGTACACACTGCCGCTGGGGGGGGGGAAGGACGACACCTTCGGCCCCCTGGGGTACACACTGCCGCTGGGGGGGGGGAAGGACGACACCTTCGGCCCCCTGGGGTACACACTGCCGCTGGGGGGGGGGGAAGGACGACACCTTCGGCCCCCTGGGGTACACACTGCCGCTGGGGGGGGGGAAGGACGACACCTTCGGCCCCCTGGGGTACACACTGCCGCTGGGGGGGAAGGACGACACCTTCGGCCCCCTGGGGTACACACTGCCGCTGGGGGGGGAAGGACGACACCTTCGGCCCCCTGTAACTCACGCTTTTGCTGGGGCGCAGGGACGGAATACTTCGCTATCTCTGCCCGATATTCTGCTTCCTTCTGCAAATACTCCGCCAGTTCTCTCCTCACTTTCGGTACAAGTTCCTCTGTTAGGTGGGGCCCGTAGATAGCCAACCGCCTCTTCAGTATAACGTCAAACCGTACGTGACTATACCAATATTCCAGTTTTGCTTGGTGTTCCCAGGATGCTGCTCCTCGCACTAGGGAAGCCATCCCACCGCTTGCCACCAATGTAACGGATCTTCTTCCGTTAATGGACGCTTCCTTGCTTGCGCCGAGGACCACCAGCACCGCACTGGACACCGCAACCACCGCAGACTCAACAACCGCCGTAGCTTAACTGGAGCCGCGCCGTCTTCCTTCCACCCTGAATGAACCTCCAGCATTCAGGACCGTGTGGGAAAGATCTCTCCTCCAGGGAATATGCAGAGCATAGCAATCCCCAGCGTGATACAGCAATTTCCTCCAATAACGAGACAAGGCTACGTTTGAGGGCTCAAGAAGAACATGAACACTTTATTGAGTGCTACCCGCCCGTATTTATGCAGGTCCCCATCTGGTGTACACGCCCCTAGGGGACCAGAAGGACTTTGACACAGGACAGACACGTAGCACTCAGGATACATAGACACAACACATCCCCACAATGCAGCATGGTTTCCTCCTCTCTGCCCTGGAGACACCCGAAGAGCAATTCAATTATCTCTCAGGACAAAGGGAAATCACCAATACACATTTGGGAACAACAGGACAGGAATCGCCACCCAACACACAATGTCACACCCTCACACCAAACACAGACATTTAACCTATTCCCGGATAGCTCAAGTCTGAGGACATATGATTAGGTGAATGCCGCTCAGAGTACACAAATACAATAAAATTAGCTATCTGGGTGCCATTTTGTTTAATCCATACGGATGGGTCTGTCACAAATTCCAACCGCGTTCGGTCCTATTAACAGTCCAGACATGCGGCATAGTTCTGTTACACTGTTCGTGAAGGGTAATGTCCCGGGGCCGTAGTCGTAGGGCAGGAGGCTAGCCATAAGTTTTCTACAATGCCCAGTGGCAAATGGCAGTTTGTCACATTCTCTGATGAGAAAAAATGTAACCTTGATGGTTTTCAACGTTACTGGCATGACAGCAGATCCCACCTGAGTGTTTTTTAAGCGCCACAGTGGAGGGGGCGCCATAATGGTCTGGGGTGCTTTTTCCTTTAGTGGAACAATGGAGCTTCAGGAAGTGCAGGGGCGTCAAACGGCCGCTGGCTATGGCCAGATGTTGCAGAGAGCATTCCTCATGACTGAAGGCCCTCATCTGTGTGATAACGACTGGGATTTTCAAGAGGACAATGCTACAGTACACAATGCCCGCAGGATAAAGGACTTCTTCCAGGAGACTAACATCACTCTTTTGGCCCATCCTGCGTGTTCCCCTGATTTTAAATCCAATTGAGAACCTTTTGGGGATGGATGGCAAGGGAAGTTTACAAAAATGGACAACAGTTCCAGACAGTAGATGGCCTTCGTGCGGCCGTCTTCACCACTTGGAGAAATGTTCCCACTCACATCATGGAAACGCTTGCATCAAGCATGCCGAAACAAATTTTTGAAGTGATAAACAATAACTGCAGAGCTACTCATTACGGAGTTCATGTTTGGAAGTTGGATTTCTGTTTTGGGGGGGGGGGGGGGGGGGGGTTTGGGAGGTGTGGTTCTAAACTTTTGATCAGCTGAAAAACAGCCTGTTTCAGTTTGATTGTTTTTCATTAAATTGAATGCTCAAAAAAATGTTTTGTCTCACTCCCATTTCTTCTTGTTGCATGTTGAAGCTCTACTTGGAACCTTGTTGAGACCCAGCCATGATAAATATGATTTTTTTGCCATTTTTCAAGTGGTCTTAAACTTTTGATCAGGACTGTATTTCATTTAATGTTTGTGTGTGAGGTTAAAATATATATCCAGTGTTGCCCATAACGGTGATCTCTACAGCATCCCTTCCACTTAACTTTGACCTTCACAGCAGCCTGCCAATTTAACCGTGACCTGCACAGTGCCCCACCCTGTTAACTGAGACCTTCACATCCCCCTGCCCACATAAGTGTTCTCCACAGTGGCCTACTCCTTTAACACTCACCCTTCACAGCACTCTTCCCCTTAACATTGACCTCCACAGCAGCCTGCCCCCTTAATGGTGACCTCCACAGAACCCTGTCCCTTAACTGTGACCTCCACGGTGCCCTGCCCCTTTACACTGACAGTGGTCCACCCCTTAACAATCACGCCACATTGCCCTGCCCTCTTAAAAGTAACCTAGAGTGCCTCGCCCCCATTAAAGGGGTTGTCCAAGTTATGAAAAAAATTATATATACCACTGTAAATCTGATGGGCAGCAATATATAACTGAGCTAAGCAAGTTTTAGGTAAAATAAATTCTATTTCCTCATTTCCCTTGTTCTCTTCTGGCCCTTTGTTTACATGCAATAACAACAATCTCTACCCCTCCCTCTGCTCTGCAAAGGGAGTGAATAAGTCTGCCCTGAGTGACATGTCTGACTGCTGGGATACTCAGCAGCATGTTGTATGTGTAGGACTACAAGTCCCAGCTGTACAATGACACTGCTGATACACACAGGATCTTCTCCCTACCTGTTCTTGTGTAATGCTCTGCAGAACTTTTTTGTCAGCTTCTATGCCCAGCATTTGTCTCCCTATTGCCTGCAGCTACTCAGTAAAGGCTTCAGCCCTGAGTCTGTGCTCCTGAAGTATCCAGTGGGAGGGAGACACAGGGCAGACAGCAGCAGCTCAGCCACTGCAGGGGGCGTGGCCACCACTGTGACGTTTTGTGTACAGACTTATATCTGCTCTCAGGCTTGTGCACGAAACATTTTCAGAGCAGGAAGAGAAGCTGACATCACAGGTCATGTGACCCTCTGAAATCTGAGAGAGGAGCAACTACAGATGCAGTAAGTGCATGGTAAAGCTGTTACAATTGATTAGTTAGAAACATACAAAGAACAAAAAAATAACTCGGAAAACCCCTTTAACATTGACCTCTACAGTACCCCACCCCCTTAGCACTGACTTCCACAGTGTCCCGCACCCTAACAGTGACCCTCAACAGCGATCATCCCCTTAGTAGTGACCTCCACAGGGCTCCACCTCCTTAACATTGACCACCACAGCAGCCCATCTAGTGTTTGGCAATATACCGGTATGCGATTTAAAAAAAAGAGATATGGCAATATTGCAGATTCTTAATTACCGCAGTACTTTTGACACGCATGAGGCAGGGGTATAGCAGTTTGCTGCAGGGAGTGGGAGCTTCACGCTCCCGTCCCCACCTTCCATCCCTATAGGCCCCAGGCTAGGCCTGAAGCCTATGTGTCAGTAGAATGGTGCAGGCAGTCGCAATGACATCATTGCGACCTCTTGTGCCGGGTCACAAGCTGCATCACGTCTTGTTCATTTGCCTACGTCATTGCGCTGCCTGTGATCTCGCACAGTTAGTTGCGGTGATGTCATCGCGACCACCTGCATCGGGAAGAGGCAAATCAGACCCTGTGGCCTGCATTACAAACGGACACATGTGAGTATAATGTGTTTTTTTGTGTTTTAAATATATCCATGGCACTACCGGGGGAAGTACCAGGGAAGGGGGGGCTGCATTACATATTTGGCATATTATACAATTTTATATGAGGCCATTCTGCAGGAGGAGAGTTTTATATGTGGGGCCATCATTCTACAGGAGGAGAGCATTATATGTGGGGCCATTATTCTGCGTGGGGGGGAGCATTATATTTGGAGGTATTATACTAGGGGTGGAGCACATTATATAAATGGGGACACTAATGCCTTATGGGGGCATTAATAATATTGGGGGTACTGTGTGTGCATTATTATTGGGCACAATATGGAGGTCATTACTATTTTTGGGGGTACTGTAAGGGGCACTATTACTATTGAGGGCAGTCTTAGTCCCCCCCCCCCCCAATAGCTATCTGTGTGGCACTATTATCGCTACACTATAGAGGGTACCAGCAGGATTACAGTGTTGGGGCACCAGGAGGGGTAGGATGATGGGAAAAGTGAAGAATGTAAGATGTCTTTGTCAAACTCTGCAAAGATGATACACGGCTGGAAGAAATCATCATGGTGGTCTGATCTGAATGGATAATATGAGAAAGAACATCTGCATAAGAGGAGACATCATTTGATGTAACAGGTATGTGGCACTGTGTCACCCTGTATGTTTAGCCTATTCATTTATAAATCCCCGTACCCAGGCCTCACTACATGGTGTGGGACAGTCGGGCCACAAGGAGACTTATTGCAATGTATGGGGTCATCACAGAGATATTTTACTGTATGAGCCCCATACATATACTTATAAATTTCTCCTTGTTGTACCCATAAAATATCACCTTGTGGACCCCATACTATAGGGGCAACAAGGAGACATAATGCTGTTTGGGGACTATAAGTTGTAGCCCCCAAACAGTATAATGTCTCCTTGTGGCCAACCCCCCTATAGATTATAATGTCTTCCTGTGGTCCCATGTGGTTTTTCTTCTAAATAGGTATTTATCGCGATATACACTACTCACAAAAAGTTTGGGATATTTGGTTTCTTGGTGAAATTTTAGGATGAACCTAAATGCACTCTAACCTTTACAGATAACTTAATGTGACCTTCTCTAAACTTTTTAATGAGCATGTCCAATGTTTCAGTAATCTTTGCACAACTTGCAACAGGTTCAATTAGAATTGGTATTTAAGCAGTTCTCCTCATGCTGTTCACATTTTGACATCATGAGACCAAGATGACACCTAACAATTGATCAACAGTACTTAGCCATTGCAAGACTTCAAGTAGGATGTTCTCAGACGGAAGTGGCGACTGAGCTTTGCGTCTCAGAATGTCAGTAGGTTGCAACAGAGATGCAGAGACTGGAAGTTTCAGGCATAGAAGTGGACGTCGTTTGGCCACATCCCACACAGATTACCACTTTATTGTAAACAATGCCCTTCACATTTAAGGTAGGTGAGAGGCACCTAAGTGTCACATCAGATCCAAAACTGTTTACATCAGTGTGGTCTGCTTGCTCGACTACCTGCAAGAATACCTGACCAAACCTATGGGATCAGTTAAGTCGCCGTGTAGAGGCTCGTATCTTTGTACCCCAGAATCTCAATGACCTGAGAGCCGTCCTTCAAGAAGAGATGTCATGCCTCAGCAGACAATCAGTCGACTTGTGAACAGCATGAGATGTTGTCAAACTGTAATTGATGCTCAAGGCCATATGACAAGTTATTGAGACACGCTGCCCAAATCCCCTGAAGACGCCAGATTAGCTGTCAGTGTTTGGCACTTATTTTTAACCTTTACATGTACGGAGCTGGGCGGATGTTTAAGGATGGCGCCCACTGCGGGCATCATAGCCACGGGTGGCCGCCTGCTTCTTTGAGCAGACACCTGGGGCTCATGTCCACAACCGACATTTAACCCCTCAGATGCTGTGGTCAATCCTGACCACTGCATCTGAGCGCGCTGAAACCGAAAGTGCGCACCTTCAGTTGCTCTCCGGCTCCCCCGTGTGGCGATCGGAGGAGCCGGAGAGTGTATGCAGCAGCCCCTGTCTTTATGAATGACAGGAGGCTGCTGCATAGTATTTTCTATGGAGCCCTTGCCTGTAATAGGGCTACATAGGAAACTAGTAAAAGAATCATGGATTCCAATGCAAGTGCAAAAAAAATTAAAAAAAAAAAAATACAAAAAAAAAAAATTCTAATCACCCCCCTTTTTCCCCAAATAAAAACTAAAAAAATACACATCGATGTCGCAATGTGGGAAAACGCCCATATAATAAAAATTCCCCATACGGCAAACGGAAAAAAGTGTCCGATCCAAATGGGGATGTTGGGGGGGGAGATCTGTGGATGGCGCTGTTGGGGGAGGGGGGGGAGATCTGTGGATGGCGCTGTTGGGGGGAGGAGGGAGGAGATCTGTGGATGGCGCTGTTGGGGGGAGGAGGGAGGAGATCTGTGGATGGCGCTTTTGGAGGGAGGAGATCTGTGGATGGCGCTGTTGGGGGGAGGAGGGAGGAGATCTGTGGATGGCGCTGTTGGGGGGAGGAGGGATGAGATCTGTGGATGGCGCTGTTGGGGGGGGAGGAGGGAGGAGATCTGTGGATGGCGCTGTTGGGGGGAGGAGGGAGGAGATCTGTGGATGGCGCTGTTGGGGGGAGGAGGGAGGAGATCTGTGGATGGCGCTGTTGGGGGGAGGAGGGAGGAGATCTGTGGATGGCGCTGTTGGGGGGAGGAGGGAGGAGATCTGTGGATGGCGCTGTTGGGGGGGGGGGGAGGAGGGAGGAGATCTGTGGATGGTGCTGTTAGGGGGGGGGGGAATCTGAGGATGGCGCTGTTGGGGGGGGGGATCTGTGGATGGCGCTGTTGGGGGGGGGGGGGGGGAATCTGTGGATGGCACTATATAGCCTCCTTATGCTATACGTGCCATCCACAGATCTCCCCATCCCCATAACAGTGCCATCCACAGATCTCCCCCTCCCCATAACAGTGCCATCCACAGATCTCCCCCTCCCCATAACAGTGCCATCCCCAGATCTCCCAATACACCGGCCACATCAGTATTCAGACTATTCCTTAACTAGCAGTAACTTTTACTTGAACTTTAAATCGGCTCTATGATCTTTATTACCTTACAAATACAATGAAGCTCTGGTAACGGGCAGAGCGGGCAGCGGCGTAACGTCACTCACTCGCGTGACACGCCTGCTCCACCCACTTTATGAATGGAGCAGGCGCATCACGTGAGTGATGTACCTGCTCCACCCACTTTATGAATGGAGCAGGCGCATCACGTGAGTGATGTAAATCCGCCGCCCGCTCTGCCCGTTACGGAGCTTCATTGTAAGTTAAAGGGAACCTGTCATCAGTATTATGGTGTCCTAACTAAGGGCAACCTAAATAAGTGACTGGTTCTCTTAGCACAATGCTGGGTCACTTTCTTTAATTGACCCAGTCAATCTGCCAACATCTTGTATTGAAAAGCTCCAGCTGATAATGATGAGTCATGAATATTTGAGCTCCTGACTCTCCCCGCCCACCTGCTGCTGAGTGACAGTTTGTTTCCATAGGAATCAGCAGCAGGTGGGCAGGGGAGTGGCTATAGCTCTGAATTAAATATACACTGGACTGGTGAATAAAGCCTAATTTTATTTTACGCAGTGGAATTTTTATATATATATATATATATATATATATATATATATATATATATATATATATATATATATATATGTATGTATGTACAGACCAAAAGTTTGGACACACCTTCTCATTCAAAGAGTTTGCTTTATTTTCATGACTATGAAAATTGTAGATTCACACTGAAGGCATCAAAACTATGAATTAACACATGTTGAATTATATACATAACAAACAAGTGTGAAAAAACTTAAAATATGTCATATTCTAGGTTCTTCAAAGTAGCCACCTTTTGCTTTGATTACTGCTTTGCACACTCTTGGCATTCCCTTAATGAGCTTCAAGAGGTAGTCCCCTGAAATGGTCTTCCAACAGTCTTGAAGGAGTTCCCAGAGATGCTTAGCACTTGTTACCCCAAACAATCTCGATTGGGTTCATGTCCGGTGACTGTGGAGGCCAGGTCATCTGGCGCAGCACCCCATCACTCTTTCATGGTCAAATAGCCCTTACTTTCAAAGTTTTCCCAATTTTTCGGCTGACTGATTGACCTTAATTTCTTAAAGTAATGATGGCCACTTGTTTTTCTTTACTTAGCTGCTTTTTTTCTTGCCATAATACAAATTCAAACAGTCTATTCAGTAGGACTATCAGCTGTGTATCCACCTGACTTCTCCTCAACGCCACTGATGGTTTAATCCCACTTATTAAACCTGACAGGGCACACCTGTGAAGTGAAAACCATTTCAGGGGACTACCTCTTGAAGCTCATCAAGAGAATGCCAAGAGTGTGCAAAGCAGTTGTTTCACACTTGTTATGTATATAATTCCACATGTGTTAATTCATAGTTTTGATGCCTTCAGTGTGAATCTACAATTTTCATAGTCATGAAAATAAAGAAAACTCTTTGAATGAGAAGGTGTGTCCAAACTTTTGGTCTGTACTGTGTGTATGTGTGTGTGTGTGTGTATATATGTATGTGTGTGTGTGTATATATATATATATATATATATATATATATATATATATATATATATATATAATTTTAGCAGAAGGACCCTTTGCACGGGTATATTTCATTTTAGTATTTGTGTACTGTATGTCATTAAGATATCGACCGTATCCACCTTAAAGGGAGTCTTTCACCTAAAATCACCATTATAGAACACTAACATCAGGATCTCAATTAAGATTGCTGTCCATCGCCGATTTTCTCAGAAAAACACTTTTATACAATGTTAATTGGCTTCTGAAGGTGCTCATGGGCGGTGTTAATGCGGCCGGTGCCCAGGCCCCTCGGCGCTTTTCATACGAAACCCCTTTTAGGTGAGACTCCTTTTAACAGTGACCTCTACAGCACCCCGCCCCTTAACACTGACCTCCCTAGTAGTGACCTCCACAGTACCCCATCTACTTAACAGTGATTTCCACAACACCCCGTTCCCTTAACAGTGGTCTCTACAGCAATCTGCCCCTTAACCCTGACCTCCACAGCAGCCTGCCCCTAGGGTGGCCAGAGCTCCGGTTTTAGGCCAGACAGTCCGGCTTTCAGACTCACTGTCCTCCATCCGGCGCAGGGCCTGGACGGACACAGGAATGTCCTTTTGAACAGCTCACTCTCAGACAGCAGCACTGTGCTGTCTGAGCGTGAGCTGCAGGGAGAAAGTCACCATCCCTCCCACCCCTGCAGCTGACAGAAGTTGATTTTTACCTTTCATTTTTTTAAATCCCTGTCGGCTGCGGAGTGGGAGGGGGCAAGGCTAACTGGATTGGTGCGTGGACCTGGGTGTGGGGTTTTTAAGTTAGTCTTGTGAGGGTGGCCTGAATGGCCACCCTACCTGCTCCCTGAACTGTCACCTCCACAGCACTCTGCTCCCTTAACAGTGTCATCCACAGCTCTCTGCCCCTTTAAAGCTGCCCTGCAACAGTGAAGAAAAATGGCTGCGTTGTAATGGAAACCTGGTGTAAAACTGTATGTGTAGACAAAGGACCTGCAAGCTGCTATTGGCTGATAAGGGTCATTTGACCGTGTGTATGGCAGTTGGAGTATCTCAGGAACGGTATGTGCTAGAGAGCTGTGACACCCCCCCCCCCCCCCCCCCCCCCACAAGATTTATTTCCAGGTAGCAAGGGATGTGTATACCAAGTTTGAAATCGATGGTTGCGTTTCTTAAAGGGAACCTGTCACCAGTTTTATGGTGTCCTAACTAAGGGCAACATAAATAAGTGACTGATTCTCTTAGCAAAATGCTGGGTCACTTTCTTTAATTGACCAAGTCAATCTGCCAACATCTTGTATTGAAAAGCTCCAGCTGATAATGAGGAGTTATGTATATTCTTGAGCTCCTTACACTCCCCGCCCACCTGCTGCTGAATGACAGTTTTTTTCCATATGAATCAGCAGCAGGTGGGCAGGGGAGTGGCTATAGCTCTGAATTAAATATACGCTGGACTCAATGACATCACGTTGGACTCAAATCAGCTCATTAGCATGCAGCATCTTTGTGTGTATATTATGAGGTAACCATCTGTCACACCAGTAAGTGAATACATCTAAGGTACTTTCCCTTTTAATAGTGACCGTCACAGTGGCCGCACCTTTTATTAGTGACCTCCACAGTGCTGTCTGAACGTGAGCTGCAGGGAGAAAGTCACCCTTCCTCCAACCACTGCCGCTGACAGAAGTTTATTTTTACCTTCATTTTTTCAATCCCCTTTGACTGCGGAGTGGGGAGGAAGGGTGGCATAACCAGGTCATAGGCGTGGCTTACCGGGACCTGGGGGTGGGGGTTTTTAAGTCTATCTTAATGGCCACCCTATCTGAATGGCCACCCTATTTGTCCCCTTAACTGTGACCTCCACAGCACTCTGCTTCCTTAACAGTGTCATCCACAGTGCCCTGCCCCTTTAAAGCTAACCTACAGCAGTGAAGAAAAATGGCTGGGTTGTTATGGAAACCTCATGTAAAACTGTGTATGAAGACTAAGTGTCACGGTGGACAGGATCTCAGATACACGGATAAACCAACCAACAAGTTTCTAGGCGAGAAGCTGGGGATAAGGTCACCTCCTAGCAAATCCCTAACAGCTCTCCCTATACTGCTAAGCCCACATTCAGACCCTAAAGGTGGGAATAATGTGTCCTCGTGCCTGGGCTGCAAATACCATAGAATCCCTGAGATGGTGAAAGGGGAATAGGGGCAGCCTGCTCCCTCAGAACCTGGAGGGGACAGACGTCACACAAACAGCCTAGACAGCAATCCACAAAAAACAGAAACCAAACTTATCTTATCTGAGCCGGAACAGACAATCCTTCTCTCCTTGCTTCCAAGGCCAGACTGATTCTATAACCTGCACGGAAGACTGGGATTGAGTGTAATTTAAACCAATGACCCCACCCAGTGCACCTGAAGGAAGGTTGATCTAGCACGACTCCAAAACAAAAAACTAAACACGTGCTGCTAATCTGGCAGACCTCCGTACATAGTCTGAGCAGGGCATGACAGTACCCCCCCTTCTACGGGTGACCTCCGGACACCCCGGACCAACCTTATCCGGGTGGGATCTGTGAAAAGCCCTCACCAGTCGGCTGGCACTGACATCCAGCACTGGAACCCACATCCTCTCCTCAGGGCTGTATCCCCTCCAGTGTACCAGGTACTGAAAGGAACACCGAAGAACTCTAGAGTCGAGAACCCTGGAGATCTCGAACTCTAAATTTCCATTGACCAGAACAGGAGGAGGGGTCAATGGCGATGGTTCCACCGGTTTCACGTATTTTTCAGTAAAGACCTGTGGAACACATCATGGATCCTCCAAGTCTACGGAAGATCCAGCCGAAACGCTACTGGATTGATCACCGCAGATATTTTGTACGGACCAATAAATCTTGGACCCAGTTTCCAAGATGGCACTCTCGGTTTAATATTTTTAGTGGACAACCACACCAGATCACCCACACACAGGTCCGGACCAGTCACACGTCTCTTGTCAGCCATTCGCTTATACCTCTCACCCATCTTCTCCAAATTCACTTGGATCCTTCGCCAGATAGAAGACAAGGCAGAAGAAAATCTCTCCTCCTCTGGCATCCCAGAGGAACTAGTCCCAGAAAAGGTACCAAACTGAGGATGAAAACCGTATGCGCCAAAAAATGGCAACTTACCCGTGGACTCCTGCCTACGGTTATTCAAAGCAAATTCTGCTAGGGACAAGAATGAGGACCATGATTCTCAGCCACAAAGCACCTCAAGTAGGTCTCCAGGTTTTGATTAGTACGCTCTGTCTGTCCATTCGACTGTGGATGAAAAGCCGAAGAGAACGAAAGTTGAATGCCAAGCCGAGAGCAGAACGCCCTCCAAAACCTGGAGACAAACTGCGTACCCCTATCAGAGACTACATTCGAAGGAATACCATGCAACTTCACAATATTATCAACAAAAATCTGCGCAAGTCTTAGCGTTAGGCAGACTAGCTAATGATATAAAGTGAGCCATTTTACTAAAACGGTCAACTACCACCAAAATTGCTGTTCTCCCGGAGGAACTCTGCAGATCCGTAATAAAGTCCATAGACAAGTGCGTCCGAGGACGAGACGGAATAGACAAAGGAAGAAGTGAACTAGCCGGTCGAGTATAAGCAACCTTTGACCGTGCACAGGTTTCACAAGCTGCCACGTAATCCTCAATGCTCTTACGTAACCCTGGCCACCAGAACCTCCGGGACACCAGGTCACAGGTGGACTTACCACCAGGATGTCCAGTAAGGACAGTATCGTGATGTTCCTTGAATACCTTGTTTCGCCGACCTTCAGGAACAAACAACCTCCCTGGGGGACAAGAACCAGGAGCCCCCTCCTGGGCTCCCAACGCCTCTATCTCCAATTCGGGGTACAGAGCGGAGACCACCACCCCATCAGCCAAAATCGGAGCAGGATCCTCTGAATCACATCCCCCAGGAAAGCTGCGAGACAAGGCATCTGCCTTGACGTTCTTAACCCTCGGGCGAAAGGTGACCACAAAATTGAACCTGGTAAAAAACAGTGACCATCTGGCCTGTCTAGGGTTCAGACGCTTGGCAGATTGCAGGTAAGCCAAATTCTTATGATCTGTATATACTGTAACGGGGTGTGATGCCCCCTCCAACCAGTGACGCCATTCCTCAAAGGCCAACTTGATGGCCTGCAACTCTCTATCGCCTACATCATAATTCTTCTCGGCGACCGAGAGCTTCTTGGAGAAAAAAAGCACACGGGACCCATTTGCCAGGAGATGAACCCTGCGACAGCACCGCTCCAACCCCCACTTCTGATACATCAACCTCCACCACGAATGGCTGAGACACATCGGGCTGCACCAGAATGGGAGCAGACGCAAAACACTCCTTAATAGCCGAAAAGGCCTGCAATCCCTCATCCGACCAGACAGACGTCGGCGCCCTTCTTAGTCATATCAGTGAGGGGTCTTCCAATGGTAGAATAGTTAGAAATAAATTTTCTATAATAATTAGTAAACCCCAAAAACCTCAAAGCTTTCTGATTCTCTGGTCGGTCCCATTCCAGAACCGCCCGGACCTTTTCGGGGTCCATATGAATACCAGAACCAGAAAGCAGATATCCCAAAAACGGAAGCTCCTGCACCGAAAACACACATTTCTCCAATTTGGAATATAATTAATTCTCCCGAAGGATCGTCAAAACCTGTCACACATGATCCTGATGGGTCTTCAGATCAGGAGAGTAAATTAAAATGTCATCCAAGTAAACCACCACGAACCTCCCCATCAAATGATGGAAAATGTCATTGACGAATCGCTGAAATACCGCTGGTGCGTTCGTCAACCCAAAAGGCATAACCAGATTCTCAAAATGACCCTCGTGCGTATTGAAGGCCGTTTTCCACTCATCCCCTTCCTTGATTCTGATCAGATTGTAGGCCCCTCTCAAATCCAACTTGGAGAACACCTTGGCTCCAACAATCTGATCAAAAAGGTCAGAGATCAAAGGTAGGGGATACGGATCCCGGACTGTAATACGGTTCAATTCCTGGAAATCCAAACAAGGTGTCAGCGATCCATCCTTCTTTTTTACAAAGAACAAACCTACTGCCACCGGAGACTTAGATGGCCTAATATGACCTTTTGCCAAACTCTCGGCGATATACTTCCGCATGACCTCTCTTTCGGGTTGAGAAAGATTGTAAAGCCGAGACTTTGGCAACTTGGCCCCTGGGATGAGATTAACTGGACAATCATAGTCATGATGAGGGGGCAATTCCTGAGCCCCACCCTCCGAAAAGACATCCGCAAAATCGGAGAGATACTGAGGTAAAGCTGTAGTGGACACACCAGAGATAGATGTGCCAAGACAATTATCTGAACAAAATTCACTCCAACCAATGATTTGTCTTGCTTGCCAATCTATAATTGGGTTATGTTTAGTCAACCATGGTAACCCCAAAACTATAGGAGCCGGCAAATCCTTCATGACAAAACAAGACATAATCTCAACATGTGAATCACCCACCCTTAAGTGAATACCATGAGCAATATGAGTGAGACTCCTTTTGAGAAAGAGGGGAAGAATCAATTGCAAAAACCGGGATCTCTTTATAAAGTGCAAGTACTTAGACCCAGATTTTGAAGAAAAAGAAAGTCAATAAGGTTTACCCCAGCACCACAGTCAAGGAATACTTCAGCAAAAAATTCTCTCGAGTCTAGCGCCACCATAGCTGGAAGGAGAAAACGGTTATTACAGGGAGCTTGCATACCTGCTTGCTCCACCACACCATTCACGCTATCAAGAGTCAGGAAAGTTATTATTTTTTATTTTTCTCATCAACATTCGGTTTAACAAAAGGACAAGCAAAAACAAAATGACCACTTTTCCCACAGTAGTAACCTAGTTTATGCAATTTCCTAAAGTCTCTACTACCAGAACGGAAAGAAACCTGACCCAGCTGCATGGGTTCCTCCCCTACCCCAGAGTTACCTGTAACATCACCCAGGGAAGCAGTAGAGACGAAACCACTCACAGAAGGGATCCCTTGCGCGGAGGGAGCCTTACACCTCTCTCTAATACGTCTATCTAACCGTACTGCCAAAGACATTGCATTCTCCAAAGAATCAAGGGCATCTTTCAATCTCTCAGATAACCCCTGACAAAACTGACTACGTAACGCGGGGTCATTCCACTTTGACTCGGTAGCCCATCTCCTAAACTCAACACAGTAAGCCTCCTGCAGAATGTTCACCCTGTAATAAATTACGTAATTTCGATTCCGCCATCGAGACCCGATCTGGGTCATCGTAGATTAATCCCAGGGCCTTAAAAAATTCTTCCACCGACAGGACGGCTGGGCGGCAGAGAAAAGGCCCAGGATTGCGCGTCCCCTTTTAAGCAGAGAAATGATTATACCAATCCTCTGACTTTCATCACCTGATGACGATGGACGCAGCAGAAAATACAATTTGCATGACTCTCTAAAACGGACAAAGTCATCCGTACCCCCTGCAAATCTATCAGGAAGAGCGACTTTAGGCTCCCCACAAATTTGACCTGCACCTGATGCCAGAGCATTCTGACACCGTGTGACTGAATTACGCAGATCCGCAACCTCTAGGGATAATCCCTGCATGCGGTCAACTAGCGCATCAATTGACCCAATCACAAAACCGCTGAGCAATGACAGTCAAAGTATTGGCGTGTTATAATGTCACGGCGGACAGGATCTCAGATACACAGATAAACCAACCAACAAGTTTCTAGGCGAGAACCTGGGGATAAGGTCACCTCCTATCAAATCCCTAACAGCTCTCCCTATACTGCTAAGCCCACATTCAGACCCTAAAGGTGGAAATAATGTGTCCTCATGCCTGGGCTGCAAATACCCTAGAATCCTTGAGATGGTGAAAGGGGAATAGGGGCAGCCTGCTCCCTCAGAACCTGGAGGGGACAGATGTCACACAAACAGCCTAGACAGCAAACCACAAAAAACAGAAACCAAACTTATCTTATCTGAGCCGGAACAGACAATCCTTCTCTCCTTGCTTCCAAGGCCAGACTGATTCTATAACCCGCACGGAACACTGGGATTGAGTTTAATTTAAACCAATGACCCCACCCAGTGCACCTGAAGGGAGGCGGATCTAGCACGACTCCAAAACAAAATAAAAAACTAAACACTTGCTGCTAATCTGGCCGACCTCCGCACATAGTCAGAGCAGGGCATGACACTAAGGGCCTGCGAGATTCAATTGGCTGATAATGGTCATGTGACCAGGCTTCTATTGACTAAAGCATTTTTTGGGAATATCTCTGGAACGGTATGTGCTAGAGAGGCGGTCTAAAACCTTCCCGAACACCTCGTACCTGTGTACCAAATTTCGTGATTGTAAATGTAACTTTGCAGATTCCTTTAGTAGACATACACACATATGCTCAGCTTTATATATTAGATAAGAGAGAGAACCCAATTCTATATGTATTACAATTAAACAGTTGTTGGGGGAGGAGCTTTTGTGGGAGTGTGTGTGTATATATAGCCACGTAGTATTAGCTTGCCTAATTATAGCTTGCTTCTTTTTCCAAGTGCTGATTTTTATAAGTGCATTGGAGATACTCAGGGGGTAATCTGGAGGTGGATACAATCTAAACAAGTAAGATTTGTTTGTTTCTAATCTTTCGCCTCTTTAAAATAGCAGACCTGGTTATGTGCAGGAATTGTTGTGCTTTTATTTCAGGTTCCACTCTTCAGAGGTTTGGATGCTGTCTGATCTGTAGACAGCTCTCCATAATGCAGCAGGAAATCGCATTTTTGAAATCTGAGATTTGTAAATTAACCGTTAAACAAACTCTGGCTGAGAACGTTGCATTGCCACTGCCACAGAGGCCCCCTAGAAATGGAAGATGGGTTACTGCAGGTTCTGGTAGACTGAGTTGTTGATAGACATGTCCCACAGTCTGTGGTTCTCCATAATTCATTTGCAGCACTTTCAGAGTGTAAGAGCATCATAGAGGATGGCTCGAGCACAGTGGGTGAGAAACTATCATCTCCCATACCTAAAGTATGCAAGACTGCAGCCAAAGACAAAAAGGAGAAGGTGAGGACTGATGGTAAGCAGCTGTTGGTGGGTGATTCCATTATTAGAGGTGTGAAGTTTGAGGAAAATGGTGTGAGACGTCTCCCTGGTGCTACCGCTAGCAGGGATAGATGACGGATCCTTAATATTGTTAGGCAAGCAAAGCAGGAAAGGGAGATGGGTGTTATTGTCCATCTTGGGACAAATGATCTGGCTTGCAATGAGGTTTCAAAGGTGAAGGAAGCTTTTCACACACTTGGAAATGATATACGGGAGGTTGCATCAACTGTTTCATTCTCTGCAGTTTTGCCTGTGCATAACCTTCAGCATGACAGGAAGATGCACATTAAGGAATTAAATGTATGGCTTGGTGAATGGTGTCTGAACCAAGGGTTTGGCTTTGTGTCTCATGTTAGCTCTCGTTGGAATGGAAAAGAACTGTACAAGAAAGATGGTTTGCATCTTTCTCTCAAGGGAACGAATGTCCTCGGTGAACGGTTGCAAGTATTTGCTAAGGACCATTTAAACTAGGAAAGGGGGGCAAAAGAGTGATAATCCAGCAGTCCGACTGCCCCCCGGAACAATGCCAGAAGATGCCAGTAGCACAAAGGTTAAAAAATGGCAAGATCAGATCCTTGTCTACAAATGCTCGCAGTTTAGGGACTAAGATCAATGAACTTGAGGCTATAATGGCATCTGAGAATATAGATTTAGTGGCTTTTACTGAGACGTGATTCAATGGGAGTATTGACTAGGATATAACAATACCAGGGTTCTCTCTATACAGGAAAGACGGAGAGTTAGCGAGACCAATTTAGAGTCAGTTTGGGTCACCTTGCAGCTTGATAATCATAAGGTAACTTGTGTAGGTGTGATATATAGACCACCTAGCCAAGTCAAACATTTAGAGATCTACTAGTTGAGGAAATAACTTCCCCCTTCAATGTCATTTTAGTTATTATGTGAGACTTTAATCTTCCTGATGTAAACTGAATAACCAAAATAGCTAGTTCTGCCAGGAGTACAGATATTCTAAATTCCCTACTGGGATTACCACTACAGCAAGTAGTTGAGGAGCCACCCCGGTAGGAGGCCATTTTAGATTTGGTATTCACAAATGGGAATTTGGCATCTGATATTACTGTAGCAGAAAGCTTGGCATCTAGTGATCACGAGTCAGTGTGGTTTACTAGAAGTACAGTGACTGAGTCACACCACACAAAAAATAAAGTTTCTAGAGTTTAGAAAAACTGACTTTTCTAAAATTAGATTAGTGGTATAAGAGTCCCTATCAGATTGGAACAGTTTCAGTGGAGTCCAGGAGAAATGGGACTACTTAAAAGTGGCACTATTTAAGGCAACAGAAAATTGCATTAGGCTTGTCAGTAAAAGCAAAAAAAAGGAAGAGACCACTGTGGTACTCAGCAGAAGTTGCCAAAATCATTAAAAACAATAAGATGGCATTTAGTAATTATGAAAAAAAACAAAAAACAAGGATTACAGGCAAATTTATAAGATTAGGCAGAGAGGCCAAACAAGTTTATAAGAGCTTCTAAAGTACAGGCAGAAGAGAAATTAGCTCAGTCAGTGAAAAAAGGCGATAAGACATTCTTCAGATACATAAATGAAAAAAGGAAACTAAAACAATGAATTGCCAAATTAAAAACAAAAGGAAGGTATATGGAAGAAGATAAAGAACTAGCTGACTGCCTCAATGAATACTTCTGTTCAGTTTTTACAAAGGAAAATGAAGGAAAAGGACCTCAGGAAGGAAGACTAATGAATCTTTTGATGCATGTGTCTTTACAGAGGAAGAGGTTCTAAGTCAGCTGTCTAAAATTAATACAAATAAGTCACAGGGGCCTGATGGGATACACCCAAAGCTATTAAGAGCTCAGCGGTGAACTAGCAAAACCATTAACAGATTTATTTAACCGATCGCTGGTAACAGGAGTCGTCCCAGAAGATTGGAAATTAGCAAATGTTGTGCCCATTCACAAGAAAGGTAGTAGGGAGGAAGCGGGCAACTATAGGCCAGTAAGCCTGACATCAATAGTGGGGAAATTAATGGAAACCATACTTAAGGAGAGGATTGTGGAACATCTAAAATCCCATAGATTGAAAGATGAAAAACATCATGGGTTTACTTCAGGGAGATCATGTCAAACTAATCTTATTGATTTTTTTTTTTTGATTGGGTGACTAAAATAATAGATGGCGGAGGTGTAGTAGACATTGCTTATCTGGACCTTAGTAAGGCTTTTGATACTGTCCCACATAGAAGGCTTATCAATAAATTGCAGTCTTTGTGCGTGGACTCCCCATGTTGAATGGATTAGGCAGTGGCTGCGTGACAGACAACAGAGGGTTGTAGTCAATGGAGTATATTCAGACCATGGTCTTGTTACCAGTGGGGTACCTCAGGGATCTGTTCTGGGGCCCATATTGTTTAATATCTTTATCAGCGAAATTGCAGAAGGCCTCGATGGTAAGGTGTGTCTTTTTGCTGATGACACAAAGATTTGTAACAGGGTTGATGTTCCTGGAGGGATACACCAAATGGAAAAGGCTTTAGGAAAACTAAAGGAATGGTCAAAAATCTGGCAACTAAAATTTAATATTGATACGTGCAAGATCATGCACCTGGGTTGTAATAAACCCAAGAGCAGAATATAAAATCAGTGATACAGTCCTAACCTCAGTATCTGAGGAAAGGGATTTAGGGGTCATTTATTTCAGAAGACTTAAAGGTAGGCAGACAATGTCATAGATCAGCAGGAAATGCTAGCAGAATGCTTGGGTGTATAAGGAGAGGCATTACCAGTAGAAAGAGGGAGGTGCTCATGCCGCCCTACAGATCACTAGTGAGACCTCATTTGGAGTATTGTGCTCAGTGCTTGAGACCATATCTCCAGAAGGATATTGATACTTTGGAGAGAATTCAGAGAAGAGCTTCTAAACTAGTACATGGATTGCAGGATAAAACTTACCAGGAAAGATTTAAAGGACCTTAACTTGTATAGCTTGGAAGAAAGACGAGACAGAGGGGACATGATGGAAACCTTTAAATACATAAAGGGAATCGACAAGGTAAAAGAGAGAATATTTAAAAGAAGAGGACATACTTTTAAACCTTTGCCCCTCTCATTTAAAACTAATATCGGGAAGTATTACTTTACTGAGAGAGTAGTGGATGCATGGAATAGCCTTCCTGCAGAAGTGGTAGATGCAAATGCAGTGAAGGAGTTTAAGCATGCAGGGGATAGGCATAAGGCCATCCTTCATATAAGATAGGGCCAAGGGCTATTCATAGTATTCAGTATATTGGGCAGACTAGATGGGCCAAATGGTTCTTATCTGCCGACACATTCTATGTTTCTATATAACTTCAGAATGCAAGCCAGTGATGAAACAAGAATCAAATCAAATCCACCTTTTATTATAGCGATGTCACACTAATATACCCCAGATCATTTGAGGTTCAAAAAACAAACCTACCCCAAAATATCAGGATGTGTGACCATAGTGGTATATGGGCATCACCCCTGCCACCTTATGACAAGAGAATTGTATCATATTTACCACTGTACAGAAAACCAAGCGGGAGTTTAGGAGAAGAATAGGTGAACATCTAGCAGATATAAAGAAAAAATAAGATACTCCGGTCTTGCAGCATGTATGGACACGGCACCAAGAAAATGTGGCATGTATTCAGTTCCAAGGAACCTGCAGAAAGAGGCACAATGGACTTTTACCTTGCAGACGGTGAAGCTGCGAAGTTTGAATGATGTCATGTCATATATACATGCTTTAGTCTACTTTCACACTGGCATTTTGAATTCCGTTTGTGAGATCCGTTTCAGGGATCTCACAAACTGTTCAAAACGGATCTGTTCAGCCCCAATGCATTCTGAATGGATAAGGATCCGTTCAGAATGCATCAGTTTGGCTTCGTTCCTCCTCCATTCTGCTCTGGCGATGCGGAGCCAAACGGATCGTCCTGACTTACAATGTAAGTCAATGGGGGCGGATCCGTTTTCACTGACACAATATGGTGCAATTGAAAACTGATCTGATCTGTCCCCGTTGACTTTCAATGTAAGGACTGATCCGTTTTGACTTTGTTCTGAACGGATACAATCGTTTGCATTATAGTTGTGGATCCGTCTGTCCAGATACCAGACGGATCCGCACCTAACGCAGGTGTGAAAGTAGCCTTAGGCTTTGTCTACACGACGACACGCGACAGGGCGCAACTACACTGCAACATTTGTCGCGCAACATTTTGTTGCACCAATGTCGCGCAAATTTTTTTATAATGGTAGTCTATGGTGTCTCACTGCAACATGCAACATACTGCGACGCAACAGTTGTAGAAATATCTATCTCGAATGGATTTATTGCGACAGTCGCAGCTTGTCGCATGTTGCAGTGAGACACCATAGACTACCATTATAAAAATTGTCGTGCGACAAAATGTCGCCTGACAAATGTCGTCGTGTAGACCTAGCCTTATACTTGCAGGATAACAGGCTGAACTAGATGGATAGAGGTGTTTTTTGTTCAGCCTTGTAAACTGTTAGTATGTTTCTGTATGTTTCTATATGATTCATTCAATGGAGGATGTGAATAAGTATGGTTGGTAGCACATGGATGAAGGACGTTCTCCCACGTTACATATGTTATAATTTCTCCAAATTTAATCACAGGGCTGACCCTATTGTCCTCTCCCAGCCTGATATTTGATTTGATTACATGTTGGGAGCCACAAGTTTAACCCTTAGGAAAGAAAATAAAAACAAAAAAAAACTCCTGGTATCCTATCTTCATTGAGCCATAACTTTTAATATATTTCCGTTCACATAGCTGTATGAGGGCTTATTTTCTGCAAGACAAGTTGTACTTTCTAATGCCACCATTTATTAAGACATACAATGTAATGAGAAGCGGTAAAAAAAAAGTCCAAAGGGGGTGGAATTGGGGGGGGGGGGGGACGCAATTCATCCACCGTTTTACAGGTTTTGTTCCCACAGCTTTCAGTTTGCGGCAAAAACGACCCATGCCCTTCATTCTCTGGGTCAGTACGATTACAACTTTACCCCAAATGTATATATATATATTTTTTTTTGTGTGTAAATAGTGTAAAAATAAATTTTTCAACTTTTTTTTTTTTAACATCACCATATTCTGACCCCCATAACTTAGAACTTATTTTATAGTTATATCTATTGTGATGTGTGGGACAATCTGTAGTTTTTATTGATTCCATTTTGGAGTGTGTTTGTGTGACTTTTTGAACACATTTTATTACTTTTTTTTGGGTAAGAGAAGCAATGAAAAAAAATGGCTAATTGGCCATTTTGACCCTTGTTTCAGTTACGCTGCTCGCTGTATTGGAAAATTATTTTTATATTTTAATAGTTCGGGCGTTTTCTGTCGCGGTGATGCCCATGATGTTTATAATTTAATAATAATAATAATATCGAAAGGGTGGTGATTTAAACTTTTGCCCATTTCTCCTGCGCTGTACATGGTTAAAGGGTTAATAGAAATTATTATTAAAGGTATTTAATTAATTTAATTATTTTACTCTTTGACATCTGACTTTTGTTAACCTAAAAGTTTTAGTTTTTCACAAAGTTTGCTGCTTCTGTGTTTTTACATCCTTTTTGTCAGTAGTTTCTGTGGTATACTGAATTGCAGTTATAAGCATTTCACAAGTTAAAGGGGTTGTCCGGGTTCAGAGCTGAACCCGGACATGCCCTTATTTTCACCCAGGCAGCACCTCTGAGGCTAGCATCAGAGCATCTCATGCTCCGATGCACTCCCTTGCCCTGCGCTAGATTGCGCAGGGAACTGGCTCTTTTGTCTATCATAACACACTGCCGGGCAGAAGCTTCCGCCCGGCAGTGTGTTCGGTGAGGTCAACGGCTCTGATGGGCGAACATTACTGCTGCCCTAGCCGTTTTACTGGCTAGGGCAGCGCTAAAGCCCGCCCATCAGTGCCGGTGAGGTCACCGGGCTTCCTGGCAGCTTCATGGAAAGCCTGGTACGTCACCGGAACTCCAAAAAATGCGCTATTTGGCTCAGGGCAAAGGAGAGCATCGGAGCATGGGAGGCTGCCTGGGTGAAAATAGAGGTATTTTTCGGGTTCAGCTCTGAACCCAGACAACCCCCTTAAGTATAATCTATATGAGTGGCCCAGGCATTGGGTGGGGGGGGGCATTATAGGGGTTGGATAACTCCTTTAACTTTTATTGGCAAATAAATCAGTTTTATGGAAAGACTTAATATTTACAATGTTGACCCTAGTTTTTCAGTCATTTAGCCTTGCATGCTGGATATCGGTTTTCTGGGCCAAATTCTGACTGATGCAACCCATTTTTGCCTAATTAGTCCTATGTGTTTATTACAATTTGTGTTTTTGTCTTTGCATCTGCTTTTTGAGGATTGACCACATATTCTAAATAGGATTGAGATCTGAGCCATGAGTCCAACATTTTAATGTTTTTTTTTTCACAAAGCTATTTAGTTATCACTCTTGCCTTGTGACATTATGCTCCATCATGCTGGAAATTCATAATTAAATGCCACCTGGATAGTTGGGAGAAGTTGCTCTTGAAGAATGCTTTGATAACCTTCTTTATTCATGAAGTGTTCTTAGGCAAAATTGGGAGTGAGCCCACCCCCTTGGATAAGTAGCAACCCCACACATGAATGATTTTGGGATGCTTTACTGTTGGCATTACACAAGGCTCATGGTCTATTCTTCTACAGACAATAATTTTTCCAGATGTCCCACATGGTTTAAACAGAAAAAATAACTTTACTCTTCTGCAGTCCAATCCCTGTACCATACTTCCTGCAGCATGTCAGTTTGTCTTTAATGTTATTCTTGGCGAGATGTGACTTTTTTGCTGCCCTTCTTGACACCAGGCCTTTCTCCAAAAGCCTTTGATTCGCTGTGCATGCAGATGTACTCCCCACTGACTGCTGCCATTCCTGAACAAACGATCCGATCCCGTAGCTGAATTCAGCCAATCATTTGCCATTATGCTTAAACAGGGAGTCCGTTTAGTATGGCATGTTCAGAGTGTGATCATACATACGATTGATCCCATGGACAACTGCAGCTGATCATTGTCCCAAATATATGGCTAGCTTTTTGCTTCAAAATACTAATTATTCCTAAGCATTATGCATGCCATCAAGGGAGTCCACTAGTGGGACTAAAAAAGAAATCCAGTGTAGCACACTATGGTGGTTATTTATCAAGTCTCATTACCAGAAATCTGGCATAAAAGTAAAAAATTTGGCGTTTTTATGTCACTTCTACCACTTTCTAAAAAGGATGTGGTGTGGGTGGGGCCATCAGCTCCAGCAGATTTCATTTATGCCAGTAGTAAACTGGTCTCTGTGTCAAATTTTATTTCTCGCTCGTATCATTGGGGGACACAGGACCCTGGGGTATAGCTGCTGCTGCCACTAGGAGGTGACACTAGGCTAAAAAGTGTTAGCTCCTCGTCTGCCGGCTATACCCCCTCCAGCCAGGAGAGAGCATATAAGTTTTAAGCTTAGTGTTGTAAGAGGCAGACCTATCTGCACCCTTCATACCCCCCATGTTGTGCTCGGACACGTCCTCCCTACCAGAGGAAGTTTTGTCAGATGGGGAGATTGGTGATTCAGACTCTGATATGGATCTGGAACAATCTTCCAAGGTTGCTTCCATGGTGGACATCTTAGTTTCGGCTATCTGTGACCTTTCAGGTGCAGGATGACTCCCCCTCCACTAGTCACCAGGGAGTGTCCTTTCTTCGTACTAGGCAAACTCCTAAAGCCTTCCCCTTGCATAATGACCTTTCAGTTGTCATGGCTAAAGCGTGGGATCATCGGGGTTGTCTCTTTAGCAGGTCCAAGCGGCTTGATCTGCTTTATCCCTTTCCGGCAGACTGAGTGGCTAAATGGTCTTCACCCCCCTAAGGTGGATGCTCCAGTAGCACGCCTGGCCAAACACACACCGCCATTCCGGTGGCTGATGGCTCCAGCCCTTCAGGATCCGGTGGATCGCTGCATGGAATCTTGGACGAAGTCCATCTTCGCGGCTAGTGGCGCAGCGCTCCGACCCATTTTCGCCTCTGCTTGGGTGGCTAAGGCGGTCTCTGAGTGGCCACTCTGGTTAAACCAGGATTTTAAGGCAGCTATTCCATTCTCTGAGCTCCAGTCCTTGGCTCTGCAGATCTCACAGGAGGGGAAGTACCTCTGTGAAGCGTCCTTAGACGCAGGCTCTCTTGTCGCCCGCTCATCAGCTCTCGCGGTTACCTTGAGACGCGAGCTCTGGCTGAAAGTTTGGGCAGCGGACGCCTCGTCAAAGCGTTCCCTTACCAGTCTTCCGTTTGCCGGCTCCCGGTTGTTTGGGGCCCGGTTAGATGAAATTATCTCAGATGCTACGGGCGGTAAGAGTACCCACCTTCCACAGGGCAAATCCAGACGCACGTTTCACGCTAAGCGGACAAATGCCCGGGCGCAGTCCTTTCGTCGCTTCACCGGCACTCATCACGCAGCAGCAGCTCCCCCCAGATCCTCCACACAGGACTAGCGGAAAAGCCATTCTTCAGGCCTCAACCTGCCTGGTGTCTGCGAACACAGCCTGCCCATCCTTTTGTCTGGCAAGCAGTTCTCCGCATGAAGATGCGCCCCCACCCTCTCAGGTGGGGGGGTCACCTACTCCTTTTTCAGTAAGTTTGGCGGGCCCACATCTCAGACGTGTGGGCGCTCGAAATCGTAACCTCGGGTTACAAGATCAGGTTTGTGTCCCCTTTGCACCGTTTTGTCTCCTCCCAACCGCCCAGGGATCCGGGTCGGACGGCAGCCTTTTTCCATGCGATCCAGTCTTTCCTCGTGTGATTTCCACGGTTCTTCTGGTGGAGCAATTCACTGGGTTCTATTCCAATCTGTTTGTCGTCCCCAAAAAAGAAGGGTCAGTTCGCTTGGTTCTGGACCTCAAGTTGCTGAATCGGTTCCTCCGGGTACAGCACTTCAGAATGGAGTGCTCCGTGATTGCTTCACTGGACCGAGGCGAATTTCTCTCGCCTATAGACATTCGGGACGCCTACTCACACGCCCCACTTGCCTCAGCACTTCAGCGGTTCCTCCACTTTGCAGTGGGGCATCACCACTATCAGTTCATCGCCCTTCCTTTTGGCCTGGCGATGGTGCCGCAAGTTTTTACAAAGGTACTCGCTCCTCTCATGGCGCTTATTTGAACCAGGGGCATCACCCTGATCCCCTATCTGGACGGCGACCTTTGGACAGAACAACGACAGCCTGCGTATCACTCTGGATACCATGGCGCGGTTCGGGTGGTTGGTGAACTTTCAAAACTCTTTACTGCGTCCCGCCAGACGGATCACTGTTTTAGGAATGATCCTCGACACTGCGGTGGTGCACCTCCCTCTGGACAAGCGGCTGCCCCTTCGTCGGTCAATCTGTCTTCTCCTTCAACGCAGGGACCCTTCCATTCGGTTCTGCATGAAAGTCTTGGTGCAATGGTCGCTTCTTTCGAAGCAATTCCGTTTGCTCAATTTCACACCTGTACACTTCAGTGGACAATCTTGTAGTTTTGGGAAGAGTCGCCGGATTTCCTGGGCCGTCACTTTGGGGGTACGACAAAGGTGCGGTCGGCACTCGGGTGGTGGCTTTTGACCCCAACCCTGAAGTCGGGGAAATCCTTTCTCCCGATCTCATGGACAGTCATCACCACCGACGCCAGTCTCCAAGGTTGGGCTGAGTCTTCCCGCCCAGGACCGTCCAAGGTGTATGGTCTCGGTCTGAGTCCAAGCTACCCACCAACATACTGGAGCTTTGGGCCATTCACCTGTCCCTTCTATATTGGACCCCTCTCCTCCAGGGCCGGCCGATCAGGGTACAGTCCGACAACGCCACGGCTGTGGCCTATATCGACTATCAGGGAGGAACTAGCAGTCGAGCAGCGATGGCAGTGTCAGCCAAGATGCTGCGGTGGGCGGAGAAGCATGTGCCAGCTCTTTCGGTGGTCCACATTCCAGGAGTGGAAAACCTGGACAGCGGATTTCCTCAGTCTGACGACAGTGGACCCAGGGGAATGGTCTCTACACCCGGAGGTGTTTCAAGCGATCTGTCTTCGGTGGGTTCAACCAGAGGTGAACCTGATGGCTTCCGGACTCAATCACAAGCTCCCCGTTTTTTTCTCGAACAAGGGATCAAAGAGCACATTCGGTAGACTCACTGGTGGCTCCATGGGACGGGTTCTCACTAGTGTATGTGTCCAGGATTTATTACAGCACCTGAAAGTTTGCATTTGTGAGGAGCGTAGCCTCCCCCCGCTAATCTTCTCTCTCCCCGTCCTCCTTTCCTTTCTGCAATCAGGGCTGGATTTGGGTCTTGCCCTGAGTTCCTTGAAGGGGCAGGTAGCAGCGCTTTCAATTTTTTTCCAGCGCCCTCTGGTTCTACAGGCTCCAGTTAAGACCATCCTGCAAGGGGTGGCCCACACCGTCCCTCCTTATCGTTCCCCCTTGCCTTCTTGGGACTTGAACCTGGTGCTGGGTTCCCTCCATTCGGCTCCATTTGAGCCTTTAGACCCAGTTCCTCTCCGTATTCTCTCCTGGAAGGTGGCCTTCCTGGTAGCCATCACTTCCATCAGGTGGTCTCTGAGTTGACAGCGCTGTCCTGTAAGGAGCCCTTCCTTATTCTGCACCAAGACAAGGCAGTACTCCGTTCCATACCTTCTTTTCAGCCGAAGGTAGTCTGTCTTTCATGTCAACGAAGACATCGTTCTTCTGTCTTTCTGCCCTTCTCCTTCACATCCTAGGGAGTGGGCTCTAAGGATCTACTTAACTATCTCAAACATTCCGCTGTACGGAGTCTCTGTTCATTATTTCGCAAGGTCCTCGCCAAGATTTGCCAGCCTCCAAGTTGACAATTGCCAGGTGAATCCGTTTGGCAATTGCCGAGGCATACCGCTCCCGGGGCAAGGCACCGCCCCTCGGTGTCATGGCCCACTTGACCAGGGCGGTGGGCGCATCTTGGGCTCACTTCCACCAAGCTTCAGCTTCTCAGCTGTGCAAGGCAGCGAAATGGTCATCCTTGCACACTTTCACCAGGTGCATACTTTTGCATAGGCGGATGCTGCGCTGGGTCGCAAAGTATTGCAGACAGCAGTGTCTTGAACTTCCGCGAGGCAGTTTCATGGGGGTGTGTTTCCCCCCCCCCCCCCGCCCTGTGGACTGCTTTTGAAACGTCCCACAGTCCTGTATCCCCCCTATGATACGAGCAAGAAAACAAGATTTTTGTGAACTCAATCTTTTCTCGCTTATTTCATTGGGGGACACAGCACCCACCCATTATTTTCCATTATGGCCGCAGGTGTTAACGGTTTGTTGGCCGGTGGTGTCCTCAGTTCGGTTCGGCCCTTTGGACATTGCTGGTTTTCTGGTTGCTTTTATATATCTTTCTCCTACTGCTTGGGCACAAACTGATAGCTCCTCCTCTACCTGCTATACCCCTTCTAGCCAGGAGAGGGCATAACACTTTTTAGCCTAGTGTCGCCTCCTAGTGGCAACAGCAGCTATACCACATTACCCCACGGTCCTGTGTCCCCCAATGAACTAAGCGAGAGAGAGACTTTACAGGTGAGTTCACAAAAGTCTTGTTTTCGTTTTATGAAGACTTAACAGCAAAATTAATGTACTACATGAAGTAGATGTTGAAGTTTTCCTTGCTCAAATTGCATATTTTGGTTTTAACTTGTGTAAAAGTTTTTTCATGCATATATTTATTTTAAGAGTCTCAACAAGCACAGAAGCCATTGGAAAACGCAACCCCTTGACAGTAATGTAATGATGGTGAGTGTATTCCAGTTTGAATTAAAACGTTAATAATTGGTGATAGAAACATACCTTCTATAATAGAGGGCCAGCCAGCCAGCACCTACGATAATGGCAGCTTGGGAGCAGTATATTTGTTGCTGATTATTTACACGTTCTGCATTGATTAAACCTCTGCCATTTAACCCGTAGGATACCAGCAACACTGTAGCTGTACGGCACTGCAGACTGTGCCTTAAATCCCAGGAAAAAAAGAAAAGTAGACCTTATTGGGTATCGCCCAGCTCTATAAAAATATCACATGATCTACCCCATTAGGTGAACGCCGTTAGCCATTTTCTGGTCACCTTGCCTCACCAAAAGTGTAATACCAAGAGATCAAAAAGGGTGTATATACCCCCAAATGGTACCAATCAAACAGTCATCTCATCCCGCAAAACATGAGACCCTTTCAAAGACCATTGCTCAAAAAATAAAAATAAAATGGCTCTCAGACTATAGCAACACAAAAACAAGATTTTATTCTATTCAAAATGACATATTGCCGTGTCTGTAACAACCTGCTCTATAAAAATATCACATGATATACTCAGGTGAACGCTGTAAAAATTAAATAAAAACTATGCCAGAATAGTAGGTTGTTTTTTTTTGTCACCTCGCCTTATAAAATGCATAATATAAAGTGTCAAAAAGTCATAGATACCCCAAAATGTCACCTTATCCCACAAAAAATGAACCCCCACATAAGACAATCACTCAAAAAATAAAAATGGCACCAATCCATCAAAATCTGCTCTGCAAAAGCCATATGGCGCTCCTTCCTTTCGGAGTCCTACCATGTGCCCCTACAGCAGTTTACCACCACATATTGGATGTTGCCATATTCAGGAGAAAATGGGCAACAAATTATGGGGTCCATTTTCTCCTATTACTACTTGTGAAAATGAAAAATTTGGGGCTAAAGCAACATTTTATTGGACGAAATGAAACTTAATTTTCACAGCCATGTGTTTCCAAATTCCGTAAACCGCTTATGGGGTCAAAGTGCTCAGTATACATACCCCTTAATATATTCTTTGAGGGGTGTAGTTTCCAAAACTGGGTCACCTTTTGAGGGTTTCCACTGTAGGGCTCCAGGTTCAAAATGCTGCCCAAAAAACATTCCTGCAAAATCTGCCTCCAAAAAAAAAAGGCGCTCCTTTCCTTCTGACCACTGCCATGGGGACCCCCCCACCAACCAACACCAGAACTCAGTGGGGGAGAAAATGTGACATGGAGGGGGGGGGGGGGGGAAATAAATGTGACACAAAGGGGGTTATGTAAAACGGAGGGGGAGAAATGTCACTTTTCTCCCCCGCCATTAATTAAAGATACCAGGACCACACAGAGGAGAACAGCCTAACTCCAAGCATCTCTGCTATTCAGTTACGCAGATACAGCACCAGACATTAGGAGGCATGGTATCTATTGATAAGCGGAGGTGCTGGAAGTCGGAGCTCCACCAATTAAAGTTGATGGTCTAATTTGAGAGTAGGCTATGAAGATGTGAACTTTTACAAAACCCCTTTAGGTAGCTCCTTAGAGAACCAGACGTGATGTGGTATATTACTGCAGGTAATCTGCTTATTATATTTGAATACAGTCTAAAACTCTCTATAAAGATCTCCAGTTCAAGTATAATATTAATATGGCTTATACTGTACATTGAAAGCAATGCATCTTTATATCTGCAGCCAAGCACAGAGGATGAGGAAAGTTGGAAGAAGTTCTGTTTGGGTGAGAGGTTATATTCTGATCTGGCAGCCGCACTCAACACTGAAAATCTAAACACTGGGATTGATTATATAAAGGTAAAATCTCATAAAAGCTTCAGTTTCTCCGGACTTGAAAGTTGACATCGTGTCATGTTCTGTGCCATAAGAAATGTATTACACTAGGTATTGTTTACCCTGATAATCCTGCACTTCTAGCGAGTCTGAAAATAAATCTAGATTCTAAATAGAGGCTCTAACTTTATAAAAAGCAACCAGTTGCAACTACTAGTTAAAGGCTATGAATTCAGAAATGAAATAATTTTTTTTAATTTTTTTTTTTTAACAAATATTAGTGCAATCTTTATTAACTCTTGGTAACTGCTAAGTTTCAGGTTGCAATTTTAATGCCCAATCATTAATTTTTTAGACACACCATGCCCCCAAGTTTGCAGCCTGCTCCTTATTTCAAACTTCATTTGAAAAAGTGTTCTTCTCAGTAATAATGCTGGACAGCAGTCCTGTAGGTGGGACTGACCACAAATGGGAAGGGGAAAGTTGTACAAATGTGCAAAGTAGATGGAATATATATATATATATATATATATATATATATATATTGTGTGCCTTAGGGTGGTCTTGGGGGTATGGAGGGTATTCCCAGGTTGGGGCTTAAATGTCCCGGATCGGGTGGCAACTTCCTGTGTTGGTTTCTCCAAGCATAGTTCATGAGGTATCTCTTCTCCTTTGTGCTGATAGACACTGGAGAGGAGTATGTCATTTCTCCTTACATTTGTCCCCTAGACAGTTTGCCAGTGCTCTGCTTTGTATCTAAGCTTGTACACAGCCTGTGTGATTCACCACATCTCTCTACAAACGTCCATGTATGTGCACTGTCCTCCCTATCTATCTACAGCATGTGTGAAATGCATGTATATACGAGCCTTACAACTGCACATGTCAAAAGAGAAGTTCAACATGCCCAGTCTCTCACCTCTCCTGACATGTCTGTTTCAGTAACTGCTTGCATTCTGCATGTAATAGCAATTCTGGAACTAGTATTCTTGTTACTCTGTTGTGCAATTTCCATATTCTATCTGCTAGAAGTTTACAAATACATTACGGAAGAAAACGCTTCCGTTTTGTCCCCATTCATTGTCAATGGGGATAAAACTGAACGAAACGTCGTGCACCAGAATGCGTTCCGTTCCGCTTGGTTGTGTTCCCATCGTGTACAGAATAACGCTGCAAGCAGCATTTTTCTGTCCGCAATGTGGTGCGGAGCAAGATGGGATCAGTCATGACACGCAATGTAAGTCAGTGGGGACAGATCAGTTTTCTGACACAATAAAAAACAAATCCGTCCCCCATTGACTTTCAATGGGGTTTATGACGGATCCGTAAAGGCTATATAAAACATAATACAAGCGGATCCGTTCATGACCGATACATGCAGTTGTATTATTGTAACAGAAGCGTTTTTGCAGATCCATGACTGATCCGCAAAAATGCTAGTGTGAAAGTAGCCTTAGGGATGCGGGTTCGTCTCATAAATACATTGCAATACCTGAAAAAAAATAAAAAATACCGCATCCGAATGACAACCGGAAAGACGGATCCGGTATTTTTTATTTTTTTTCAGAGATTTAATTGTCTGCGCATGCGTGGACGAAAAGAACGGATACGTTTTGCTGGAACACTTGGGGTTGGATCCAGCATTAATGCATTTCAATGGAAGTATTCAGGATTTTTGGCCGGAGAGAGAACTGCAGGATGCTGCGGTATTTTCTCCGACCAAAAAACGTAAGAGGGACTGAACTGATGCATAATGAACGGAATGCTCTCCTTACAGAATGCATTAGGTTAAAACTGATCAGTTTTTTTCCGGTACTTAGCCCCTAGGACATACCTCGATGCCGGGAAACAAAACCGCTAGTGTGAAAGTACCCTTAACGGTTTTAACCACCTCAGCCCCCATAGCTTAAACACCCTTAATGACCAGGCCACTTTTTACACTTCTGCACTACACTACTTTCACCGTTTATTGCTCGGTCATGCAACTTACCACCCAAATGAATTTTACCTCCTTTTCTTCTCACTAATAGAGCTTTCATTTGGTGGTATTTCATTGCTGCTGACATTTTTCCTTTTTTTGTTATTAATCGAAATTTAACGATTTTTTTGCAAAAAAATGTCATTTTTCACTTTCAGTTGTAAAATTTTGCAAAAAAAACGACAT